>NC_092381.1:52664504-53000337 GCF_030028105.1 Mobula birostris
CTTTCCTGATTGTGTAGGATATGTTCTGAGACCATGAGAGGTTGGTTAAGATATGCACTCCCAGGAGTTTGATACTGCTCACTGTTTCTACTGCTGTGCCACCGACGTAAAGAGGGTTTGATGTTGTGAGTTCCCCTGAAGTCAATAACAATTCGCTTGTCTTGTTGACACCAAAGAAGAGGCAATTTTCCTGACACCAAGGTCTTCCACCTCTTCTCTGTAGGCCATCTCATCATTGTTGGTGATGTGTCCCATCACTGTCCTGCCATCAGCGAACTTGGCCATGTCATTACTCGGGTGTTTGGCCATGCAGACGTGTGTGAGCAGAGTGTACAGCAATGGGCTCAGCACACAGCCCTGGGGGGGGGGGGCCGCCAATGTTGAGGATGATGGGGAGGGAGGAGCGGAGGTGCATCCTAACTCTCTGAGATCTGTTGGTTAGGAAGTCCAACAGTCAGCTGCACATGTGGTGTATTTAGACCGAGGGATAGGAGCTTGCTCACCGAGGTCCGTGGAACAATCATGTTGAATATTGAACTGAAATCCAGAAACAGCATTCTGACATGTGTCCTTATTTGCTAGGTGTTTCTGTTATGGAGTGGTTCTGTCAGTAAGAATAATGTGACAGTGGGCAGTTTTTGTTCTGTGCCAATCAGCATACAACAGGATGCTCCTATTGACTGCAGCTCAGCATTCAATACCATCACCTCCTCAAAGTTTATCAATAAGCTCCAAGACCTTGCCTCAAGACATCCCTATGCAATTGGATTCTCGATTTCCTCACTCAGAGTCGGCTGCAGTCGGCTGCTTCCAATGCATCGGCAAGTTTGCGGTGCTGGAAGTTCATGGCAGGGAGAGTTTCTCCCTTCTATCGTCTGCGTGAGATGATGGGCTATCGGGACTTGAGACTTTTTTTTACAGTGCCCATGGTCTGCTCTTTATCAAATTACGGTATTGCTTTGCATTGTTGTAACTATATGTTATAATTACGTGGTTTGTCAGTTTTAGTCTTGGTTTGTCCTGTGTTTCTGTGATATCTTTCTGGAGGAACATTGTATCATTTTTTAATGCATGCATTTCTAAATGACAATAAATGAGGACTGAGTGTCCTCATAATCTAACCTAATCTAATCTAACAGATCCCAGTCAGTTCAGATTTGCAACAGCTTCTCCTCCCCAATCTCCATCAGCACAGGTGCACCACAAGTCTGTGAGCTTAGCCCCTGCTCTGCTTACTTTACACTTATGACTGTGAGGCTAAGCACAGCTCCAATGCCATATTCGGATTTGTTAATGACACCACTGTCATAGGCCACATCAAAGGTAGTGATGAATCAACATAAAGGAGGGAGATTGAAAATATGGCTGAGTGGTGCCATAACATCATCCTTTTACTCAGTGTCAGCAAAACCAAAGAGCTGATTGTTGATTTCAGGAGAAGGAAACCAGAGGTCCATGAGCAAGTAATCATTGGAGGATCAGAGGTGGAGAGGGTCAGCAACTTTAAATTCCTCAGTGTTATTATTTTGCAGGAACTGTCCTGGACCCTTCATGTAAGCACAATTACAAAGAAAGCACCGTGGTGCCTCTACTTCCTTCGGAGTTTGTGAAGATTCGGCATGTCATCTAAAACATATATAGATGTGTCGTTGGCAGTACATTGACTCACTGGTATGGAAACACCAATGTCCTTGAATGAAAAATCCTACAAAATGTAATGGATATAGCCTAGTCTTTCCGGGGTAAAGCCCTCGCCATCATTGAGCACATCTACACAAAATGCTGTCGCAGGGAAGCAGCATCCATCATCAGCTCCCAGGACATGCTGTCCTCTCACTGTCGCCGTCAGGAAGAAGGTACAGGAGACCCAGGACTCACACTAGCAGGTTCAGGAACAGTTATTACCCCTCAACTACCAGCCTCTTGATCTAAAGGGGATAACTTCACTGAACTTCACTTGCTTGGTTCATCATTGAAACGTTCCAGCAACCTATGGACTCACTTTCAAGGGCTCTTCATCTCATGTTCTCGATACTTATTGTTTATTTATTTATTGTTATTCTTTCTTTCTTCCTTTCTTGTATTTGCAGTTTGTTGTCTTTTGCACACTGGCTGAATGCTCAAGTTGGTACGATCTTTTATTGATTCTGTTTAGGTTATTATTTTATGCATTTATTGAGTATATCCACAAGAAAATTCATCTCTGGGTTGAACATGATGATATATATGTACTTTTATAATAAATTTACTTTGAACTTTTTCTATGGTACAGGGATGATAGTGGCTGATTTGAAGCATGTGGGGGCAGCAGCCTGGTTGAGTGAAGTGTTAAAGATGTCTGTGAAGATGCCAGTGAGCTGTTATTGTCATACTCAGTGAGCACTCAGTCTGGGATGTTGCCTGGTTGCCCAGCCGCCTTACAGGGGTTGACTCTCTGCAGAGTCCTTCTCACGCCTGCTACCGTCATAGACTGCTCACCTGGGGGGCGAGGGTAGTCTTCATGGCCAGTGCCATATTAACAATAGACAATAGGTGCAGGAGTAGGCCATTCGGCCCTTCAAGCCAGCACCACCATTCACTGTCATCATTTGAGATACTGCATGCCTTAAAGTGTGCATCAACTAGGAGAATCTGTTTATTTCTTTCTGGGTTGGAGGTTAGAATATTTTTAAGATTGCAACAGAAGTTATGACTTATCCATAGCTTGCAAGATAGGGTTATATGTTCTTATGGTCATAGCATGCTGATTCTGTGTTGGAATGAACTGGAAGATCATGAGATGTTTGCTTAATCCAAAAGGAGGAAATTGCTGAGTTGGTAGACTGGCTCTTCCTGAAGAATGTGTGCCCCCAGTTTTGCTCTTTGAGTTCACCACATCCAATAATTTGTGCATGACTCAGGGCTACAATGTCAATTCAGAGCATCTTTGTTTCAGAGCTGCTTTCTAGTCTATTGATGAAGGAGAACATCTCATATATTCTAGAATGGAAAGCCTCATCCTGAGAACAGATACAGTGGAGATGGTGGAACTGAGAAAATGGTATAGGATTTTTACAAGAGACAGCATGTCAAGAAGTGTAGTCAAGATAGCTGTGAGAGTTTGGAAGTTTGTAAAACGTACCAGTAAGTTTTCTATATCCTGAGATGGAGACAGTGAGTTTGATAAAGGGGAGAGAGCTGTCAGATTTGGGGCAAGTAATTGAGGGCAGGGTGGAAGTTGGAGGTAAAGCTGATGAAATTGATGAGTTCAGCATGGGTGCAGAAACTTTGCCTTTGTCTTGCATCAAAGGTTGGGCCTAACACAATGATCCAGTCTTTGGTCATGCTAATGTCAAGTACAAAGTTATTGCTCCCACACCTCCCATTCAGACAATTTATTTCGGTCCTATACCCCTCCTTGTTGCCATCTAGATTCTGCCAACAGCAGTGGTGGTAGCACAGTGCCTAGCCACGAGTGTAGAGAGAGTAGAGCAGTAAGCAAAACATGCATCACTGAGGTGAATCTGTGTTGATTGTCAGTGAGGAGGAGATGTCAGTATCAATCTGCACTGAGTATGGTCTCCCGATGAGGAAGTCAAGGACCCAGTTGCAGAGGGAGTTTGAGAGGCCTAGGTTTTGAAGCATGTTGATTAGTACTGAAGGGATTATGGTGTTGAACACTGAACTGTATTTGACAAACAGCAGCCTGATTTATGTATTGCTGGTGTCCAGGTACTCTAGTGGAGAACCAGTGAGACTACATCTGCTATAGACTTGTTGTGGCAGGAGGCAAAGTGCAGCTCAGGTAAGGAATTAATTCTAGCCATGACCAACCTCTCAAAATATTTCAACACAGTACATGTTAGTGCCATTGGGTGATAGTTGTTCAGACAGCTCACCCTGCAATTCTTGGCTACTGGTATGATCGATTCCCGGCTGAAGCAGATGGGTACCTCCAATTGCAGCAATGTTATGGAAACCTGTTGTAGACTTCTAGAAAATTTACAGCACAGAAAAAGGCCACTAAGCCCGTTGTGTTTCTACCAGTTGAAAAAAAATGACTAACTTTAACCAGCTTTCCAGCATTTAATTTGTAAATCCTGCAAGTCATAACTCTTCAGGCACACAGCCAAAGACTATTTCAATATAATAAGAACTTCTGCCTCCACCACCCTGTCACACAGAAAATTCCAGACCTTACCACCTCCTGGGTGAAGCAATCTTTCCTCCTCTCTCTGCTAATCCTTATATTAATTACTTTAATCACTTTTAATCCCTCTATATGTCCTTACTAAACACGTTGTCTTGGCCCCTAATACTGCATTTTATGAAATTAATTCTCCCTTAAGAATTCTCTGTTACAAATAAAACAATCCAAATTATTCATTCTTTCTTTTTACATACAAATTTCTCATCTTCTCAACTCTGCATCTTTTTCTGTAAGGCTGGACCCGAATGACATGTCCTCTGCAGTCCTGGCATGAACTCTTTTATCTTATATTCTATGGTTTACTAATGAAAGAAAGCTTGCTGTATGCATTTTTAACTACATTAACTACCTTGATGTCTTGAAGAATGCTTGGACACATGTTTCTCTGTTCTTCCTTTGCATTCAATGTAGTCCCTTTATTGTATCAACTCACACAAAATGCAGGAGGAACTCAGCAGGCCTGGCAGGCAGAGTAAACAGTCGATGTTTCAGGCCAAGATCCTTCATCGAGGCCCTTTATTGCATATTCCTTTGGACATAAGAGAGGCTGCAGATGAAAGAAATTTGGAGAGATGCGCACAAAATGCTGGAGGAACTCAGGTGGTCCAGCAGCATCTATGGAGGGAAAGGAATAGTTGACATTTCAGGTTGGGCCCCTTCATCAGGGCTGGAAAGAAAAAGGGTAAAGTCCAATCTCTGTCCTTTTTCTCAGTACTCTTGTAGCCCAAACCTTCTCTTGTTGTTATGTTTGATTGATCCTGTTCTTTGTTGTCTGTGTCATCAGGATTCATGTGATTATCTCATCTGAAGTGCATTGTTACATTCTTCCGAAGTACTTGTTTCCTACCAAGAGTAACTTCTGCGTTATCTATTGCTCCAACAGTCACCACTGTCTCTTGGCCATCTGACTGAAGCAGAGCAGGGATGCAGAACTGAATGAAGTTACTTCTCAGTAAACCCAGAATTCATGCGTAAGAACCTCCACTGGACATTGAGGGTTAGTCTCATGCTATTAGAGCTCGAGGTGTCCCGGAGTACAGAGTTCAATTCCGGTACTGTTTGTAAAGAGTCTGTACAGTACATTCTCAATGTGACCGGGTGGTTTTCCTCCAGGTGCTCCGGTTTCCTCCCACAGTCCAAGGCATATGGGTTATTAGGTCAATTGATTATTGTAAATCATCCTGTCATTGGGCTAGTTAGGTGGGTTGCTGGGCAGTGCAGCTCATTGGGCAGGAAGCACCTGTTCCACACTGTATCTCTAAATAAGACAAATAGGCAATGTAATTAGGGAAGGACAACTTTGTTCATCATACAGACATGGGGTTGGGTGTTATTGGTCAGATGGGCTATTTACATTTGGGGCATAGTGTCCTGCCAGTGTAATTAACGGTACCCACAATCATGCGGAATTCAGCAATTATTACAAGTGTTATGAAATTTCTGTCACCTATGTTAGGCAATGCCAAGTTGAATTGATTGAGCACTGCAGACCAAGGATGGCATGGATGGCTTGTGTTATAGAAGCATGCAGAGAAAATTGTCTGATCTGGCAATGCTCCCTGTAGCCTCCTGAAAAGGGCCCGTTGTGTTAAGAACTCCGGTTATTTTCTCTGATTCCTGCTCTGTCTGCAAGTATAGCTCCTCCAAACTTTCATGCTGTGCCAATGGTATTGCAATTTGTAGCTTTTGTTCCATACAACCTGCTGAATAGATAAGATGATCAGTCTCTCTTCTGAAATGGGTGGTTAATCTGTTTGTTTCTCCTTCCTCTAAAAATAATGTAAGGAAATTCATCGGACAGAATTTTCCACTAACCTGAGATATGAACTCTGTAATTCATTTTAAGTAAAAGGTGCTGCAAATATTATGTAGGATGTAAGGAAATGTTTCTGAAACAGAACAGAAAAATAATCTTCTCTGAAAACAAGGTTTTTCTTCTCCAATATCTTCAGCAGAAAAGTATGGAGTGACAGAGCTATACAGCACAGATGTAGAGTAGGTCCTTATGGTCCAACTTGTCCATGCTGACCAAGTTGCCTACCTGGCCTAGTTCCTTATGCCTGCATTTGGCTCACATCCTTTAAGTATTTTCTATTGACAAGCCTATCCAAATGTCTTTTAAATGCTGTATTTGTACCCATGTGTACCACTTCCACTGGCAGCTCATTTTCACATATCTACCAACCTCAGCGAAACAAGTTACCCTTCATGTCTCCTTTGAATCTTTCCCCTTGCACCTTTAATCTATCCCCTTTAGTTTTAGCCTCCCCATATATCTTATTCATATTATTTATACCCTGCATGTTTTCTTTATATACCTCTGCAAGGTCACCACTTCACTTCTTGCTCTACAAGGAGAAAACCCCGGCTTTATAACTCAAACCCACTAGTCATGATAACAAACTTGTCAAGCTTTTTCACAGACTTTACATCTTAATGACATCCTTTCTATTGTTCAGTGAGCAGAACTACACACAATTCAAATTCCTTGGTGTCTACATTTCCGAGGATCTCATCTGATTCCTGAGCTCCGCCATCCTGATCAAAAAAGCACAACAGCACCTTTATTTCCTGCAGAGCATCAAGAAAGCTCGCCTCTGTCCCAGGATACTGATGGACTTTTACCGCTGTACTATTGAGAGCATAGTCACCGACTGCATCTCAGTGTGGTATGGCAATTGTCCCGTATCGGACCGCAAAACACTCCAGTGTGTGGTGAAAACTGCCCAATGGATTATCGGCACCCAGTTGCCCATCATTGAGAACATTTACCATAAACGCTGTCTGGGCAGTGTGAAAAGCATTATCAAGGATGCATCTCACTCTAACCATGGACTTATACTTTCCTCCCATCCGGTAGGCGTTACAGGAGCCTCCACTCCCCCACCAGCAGGCACAGGAAGAGCTTCTTCCCTGAGGCTGTGACCCTGCTGAACCTCACATCACAGTGCTAAGCAGTATTGCACCCATATTGTACTGTCTCAGTACTTTTATATTTGTGTGCTGTAGCACTTACTTTTTATTCACAGTTATTTTGTAAATAACACTATTCTTTGCATTTCTGGTTAGATGCTAACTGCATTTCATTGGCTTTTTCTCTGTACCCGGCACAACGACAATGAAGTTGAATCTAATCTAATACTCCGAGTGGCCTCGTCGATGACTCGCTTGACCAGTGTCCTGACTAATGAAAGCAAATGTGCCATACGCCTTCTTTGCCACCCTCCCTGCCCGTGTCACCTCTTGGAACTATGTACTAGTATCTCTATGTCTCTTTGTTCTACATCACTCTTCAGGTTCCTGCCATTTACTGCTAAGTCCTCACCAGGCTTAACTTACCAAAATGTAATACTCCGCACTTGTCTAACTTAAATTCCATCCACCATTCCTTGGACACTTTCCTAATTAATCTACTATAGATTCTGTTGAATTCTTAGATAATCCACGATACCACTATACCACCAATTTCAATATCACTTATGTACTTACCATGCCAGCTGCATTTTCATCCAAATTGTTAATACAGATGATAAGCAACCTAACATCAATCACTGGGACACACCACTGGTCATTGTGTCCAATATGAAACACAACCCTCCACTACCACCATTGACTCTTTCCACAAAGAATTTTGTATCTGGTTGACTAGCTCACCCTGGATCTCTTATTTTAACCTTACAGACTGGTCCACCATGCCGGACTTTGTTAAAGGCCTTGTTAAAGTCCTTATATTGATAAAAGTCTTCACAAAGAAAATCTCAGTGTAACTAACATCTAACTACTTCTCTTAAACAATGGAGAACATTTTCAGGCACTTGTAAGAATGTGAAAGCAAGGGTCTGTTTTATCCCTCTAATTTGTAGACAATTCTCACTGAGAGAATTGTTGCTATTCAGAATATCCCAAAGTAAGTGGGATTTATTTAAGGTGCTTTTCTGTTTGAAACCAGCAAATATTCTCATCCATCTTTACCACAAGACAGTGCAATTTTGATTTAGGTGCTTCAACAAGTCAGTAGTTCCAGTTACTATTTTGCATCAAAATTAAAATAAATATATGTTGCTAAGCAGAATGTGAACTACCTTTAGATAAGCATTTTCAGAGAGATTTTTCTATGTACCAGCACACACATTGGTTTAATTTAGGGGGATGAGTGATTTATTAATCCCACATGCTTCCTTTTGTTTAGGAGTATTTTACATAAAGTGTAGTTATTTCCCCAGGGTCACACTGTAAGAACAATGATATAATTGATACCTAACCTATGTTCATCATTTTAATTAAAGGATATAATATAGAAGTTGCTTTTAATTGAGGGAACTGGGGGATTTTTCCCTCTATGTGCCCTCAGCTTTGTTCAGAAACAATTCTACGTGTATTATAATAATTCTTCAGGAAGTTACTACAGCCTAATGTCTACTAATTACTTTACAAATGTTACACCTGAGGCAATATGTGTTTCCAGATGGAGCTCTACATTTATACCACACAAATGCCATTGAAATACTGCATAAGATATGGCAGCAAACATTTACTGCGGATAACCTCCTCTTTCAAAGTGGGGCCAGTGACCCTGTGCGTAAGAGCTCGATGAAAGGGCCAGTTCATACATTATTCTGAGGGTATGACACTGGCTGAAAATTGTAGTCAGCAGTGAGGTGACAATGTTTGCTGCTGACTTTGAAGAAAGTTGTCCTCAAAAATTGATGCAACACACATCAAAGTTGCTGGTGAACGCAGCAGGTCAGGCAGCATCTCTAGGAAGAGGTACAGTTGACGTTTCAGGCTGAGACCCTTCGTCAGGACTAACTGAAGGAAGAGTGAGTAAGAGATTTGAAAGTGGGAGGGGGAGGGGGAGATCCAAAATGATAGGAGAAGACAGGAGGGGGAGGGATGGAGCCAAGAACTGGACAGGTGATTGGCAAAAGGAATATGAGAGGATCATGGGACAGGAGGCCCAGGGAGAAGGAAAAGGGGGAGGGGGGGAAAACCCAGAGGATGGGCAAAGGGTATAGTCAGAGGGACAGAAGAAGGAGAGGGGGAGAGAGAGAGAGAGAGAGAGAAAGAATGGCTGTATATAAATAAATAACGGATGGGGTGTGAGGGGGAGGTGGGGCATTAGCGGAAGTTAGAGAAGTCAATGTTCATGCCATCAGGTTGGAGACTACCCAGACGGAATATAAGGTGTTGTTCCTCCAACCTGAGTGTGGCTTCATCTTTACAGTAGAGGAGGCCGTGGATAGACATATCAGAATGGGAATGGGATATGCAATTAAAATGTGTGGCCACTGGGAGTTTCTGCTTTCTCTGGTGGACAGAGCATAGGTGTTCAGCAAAATGATCTCACTGTCTGTGTCGGGTCTCGCCAATATGTAGAAGGCCACATCAGGAGCACCGGACGCAGTATATCACCCCAGCCGACTCACAAGTGAAGTGTTGCCTCACCTAGAAGGGCTGTCTGGGGCCCTGAATGGTGGTAAGGGAGGAAGTGTAAGGGCATGTGCAGCACTTGTTCCGCTTACAAGGATAAGTGCCAGGAGGGAGATCAGTGGGGAGGGATGGGGGGGACGAATAGACAAGGGAGTTGCGTAGGGATCGATCCCTGCGGAAAGCGGGGTGGGGGGTGGTGGGAAAGATGTGCTTAGTGGTGGAATCCCGTTGGAGGTGGCGGAAGTTACGGAGAATAATATGTTGGACCCGGAGGCTGGTGGGGTGGTAGGTGAGGACCAGGGAAACCCTATTCCTAGTGGGGTGTTGCTTGAATTTCCAGCATCTGCAGAATTCCTCGTGTTTACGACTCAAAAATTGATTCCACTTTTTCAGATGTTACGTGCATTCTAGCAAATTTGGGGATTGAAAATTATAATTCCATACACGTGGGTTAAAAATAAAAACTATAAACTCATAAAGCAATTGTAAAAAAATATGTATTTTTAAAAATAGCTGTGAAACTTTATTGTGGAATAGAAAAATGTGACATTACATACATTCTTTCAGGATTTTTAATCTTAATCAGCATTTAACTATGCTGGGCACATTGATAAAACTCATTTAAAACTTACTCAGTAAATCTTAATCTATCAAAGACCTTCAAAGAGAATGTTGTTTCTGCGAGAATTGTAACAACTCCTTCTGTGAAAGAGCGAGGTAACATTGACTACAGCTTCTGGAATTAATTATGCAACAAAAGGTTCCAGGAGTCACTTCCACTTTTAGAATATGAGTGGGAGATGACAATCATAACATTACTACAATATCAAAATTTTCAATTTTAGTGAGAGATTTCCCAGGTAAATCACCATCACCTTTAGCAAGAATAACAAGTGAATAGAATATAGTCCATATTGCAATTTTCTATAATGCAAAGCCATTTCTAAAATGCAGTGTGCACACGTGTGTGTACAAAGAAACATGAGTTGACAAAAAAAATGAATATTATGTTTACTTATTTACCTTTTTCATGCAAGTTCAATGAGAGTGAATTTTATTCTGTATCTCAAATATTTGTGTAGTGATTTATGAAATTAGTAAGAGCAAGTTTCTATTAGCCAAATGGCCATAATGCAGGAGCCACCTGGATTTGATGAATTCCTGATACACATAAATTGTACGAACTTGGTACAAAGGAGACTCCAAAGGAGAAACATGGCACAAAGGACTTAGTGCGAACAAAATGGAAGTCAGAGCAGTAGAATACTCCTCCTGCAAGATATGGGAAGTTAGAGACCCTCACGGTCTCCCTGATGACTACATTGGTCAGAAGTACACCTACCTACAGCTCTTTATAAATCAGATCAAGGAACTGGAAGCCAGCTGGTCGTATCATGGCATCAGCACCGGACTTCAAGGCAAATGGTTATGAATTTGAATCTGGCTGGCTCCTTGCACGCATTCTATCCATGCTGTGTTGAGCATCAAGCTAGCAACTCGGCCTTGTAAGAAATAGTCAAGTGCTATAGAAACAGAATAATGCCGCCCAACCTGCTACAAGGTGGAACAAGGAAGAACATTAAGGAACTGGAGATGCATGTAGATTTATATCAAGTCATCAGGGAGACCAAGGATGTTATAGTTAAGAGTTTTAGCAAGGTGGTCATATCTCAGGTAGAGGCTACAGAAAGATGGGTGACTTACCTCCAGGAGAAGTAAGGAGAGTAAGTAGACAGTGCAGGATTGTCCTGTGTCCATTTCCCTCAGTAACAGTTATACCGATGTTGGCAATTTACTTGCAAATGCTTGAGGAAACAATGTGAGGAGACATCATCAATGGGCTGTTGATTGTTTACAATTTAACTCAACTCAACCTAACCATCAATCACCTGAGCTTCACATCTTCTGAATTATTTCCAACAGGTATACCGTTTGGAATCTTTTGGGAGGGGAGTAGTTAGGGAATGACCTTCCAGAGGCTAGTAATTGTAGCACCGTTAGTGTCACCGTGCCCAGCTCTGAGACAAAGAAGGGAAGGATGAAGCCAGGGACTCAATGGTAAGGGGCACAGGTAGGAGTTTCTGATGCTTTATTTGAGAATCTACCATAGGGTGTTGCTGCCTTGGTGCCAGAGTCAAGGTGCTTGGCGGGAGGTACAGGATGGAAGGGTGAACAGTCGTAGATTGTGGTCCATATGGGTACCAATGCAAGCACGAGGTCTGCAAATGGATTTTAGGGAGTTAGGTAGAAAGTTAAAGAGTAGGGCTTCGAGAGTAGTAATCTGAGGATTATAACCTGTGCTGCATGCTTGTGAGGTAAGAAATAGATACACAATGCAGTTCAATACATGGCTTGGGAGGTAGTGTAGGAGGAAGAGCTTCAGAATTATAGATCATTGGTTCTCTTTCTGTGGGACCTGTACAAATAAGAGACTTTGCATCTGAACTGGAGGGGAACCAATAGTCCTCACTGAGAGGTTCGCTAGAGGATTAAAGCTGGAGTGGCAGGGGTTACAGCCACAGCAGTAGAGCCACTTGTGATAGGGCTGAGGGCAAGAAGGATGCATGACTGATAAAACTGAAAGGGAAGAACAGCAAGGGGTAGGCTAATAAACATGGTGGACTGATATGTGTATTTCAATGCTAGAAGTATTATGGTAGGAGGATGAATTTAGAGCCCAGGTCGGTACATGGAATTGTGATATAGTTGCCATTGCAGAGACATGGTTGTGTGAGGGACAGGATTCTTGGGTTTCATTATTTTAGATGTGATGGGGGGGGGGGTAAAAGAGGTGGAAAGTTTGCACCACTGTTGAGGGAGAATGTCACAGCAGTACTCAGAGAGGACACACTGGAAGGCTCATCAACAGAGATAATTTTGGGTGGAGTTCCAAAATAAAGTGTAATTATGATGACAGATTAACTATAGGCTTCTTGCCTTCAAGAGGTGGGGGAAACAGATATGCAGATAAAACATAGAACCTAGAACTTAGAAATCTACAGCACATTATAGGCCCTTCAGCCTACAATGTTGTGCTGACCGTGCAGCCTACTCTAGAAACTGCCTAGAGTTTCCCAAGTGCATAGCTCTCTATTTTTCTAAGCTCCATGTACCTATCTAAGAGGCTTTTAAAAGACCCTATTGTATCTGCTTCCACCACGGACCCACCGCTCTCTGTGTGGAAAAACTTATTCCTGACATCCCCTCGGTACCTATTTCCAAGCACCTTAAAACTATGCCCCTTCGTGTTAGCCATTTCAGCCCCGGGAAAAAGCCTCTGGCTATCCACATGGTCAATGCTTCTCATCATCTAATATGATAGATTATGGAAAGGTGCAGAAACAACTGTGTTGTCGTTATGGGGAAATTTAACTTCCCCAGTAACGATTGAAATCTCCTTAATACAAGAGCCTTTGAGCAGTGGGATTTCTACACACACCCAAGAGGAGTTCTTGAAACAGTACGTGGAGAGTCCAACTAAAGGAGGAAATAAATGAACTTGATCAGGTGACAGAACTGATTGTGGGCGAAGCCTTTGGATATACTGACCAGAACTCATTATTTTTATGATAGTTATGAGTAAGGATAAATCTGGACCTTGTAGAATATAATGATAGCATGAAAACCCAAGCAAATGATTAGACAGGGTAAAAAGGGCTTGGAAGTGACCTTGACAAGCAAGATCCAGCAGAATCCCAAGGCATTTAATACTTATATTGAGAAAATGATGATTATTTAAGTGAGAATAGGTCCAGTCAAGGATAAAGGAGAAAATCAGAGCAAGTTACTGCAGTACAACATGAATATTTTTTTGTTGGCATTCATTGAGGAGAAGGAATTGGAAGATAGTGAAAGGGGAGCTGCGCAAGCTAATGTACTAGGACGTTTGATAAGGTCCTTCATGGTAGGCTAATTGAGAAGATAAAGATGCTTGAGATTCAAAGTTGGCTTGCCTATGAGAGATGAGAGTAAGTGTAGAAGGCTGTTATTCTGGCTGGAGGTCTGTGACAAGTGGTGTTCCAGGAGGATTAGTGCTGGGATTTGTGTGATACATATCAATAAAATATAGATGGGTGGATAAGCAATATTGTTATACCAAGTTTGGTGGTATTGTGCACATTGTAAAGGACTATCAAAGAATATAGCAGGATATAGATCAGTTGCAGACATAGGCAGAGAAATGGCAGGTTGAGTTTAATTAAGGCAAGCGTGGGGTGTAGCATCTTAGGAGATGGTGTCTGCATATAATGTTCCTTTGGTCGCCATCTAGATAAGTCATGAAACTACCTTTTTCACTTCTTTTATGAGTTTACGTTTGTTTCTCGTCTTGAATGTGATTCTGGAACTGTTGGAGCCAGTGTTCTGCTGTCTGCAGATCATTTGTGTACTTCAGCGCACTGCAGTCTCCAAGAGGATTCAGGGAAGCAAAGTCAGTGTGAGCAAACCTCATGGTGAGACGGCTGCAAGATGGTGCACGAGCCAGTATTTGACCCTATTTCACCGATTACAGTTTCCATTGTTTGCTGATTAAAGTGATGAGGGCAATTGAAACATCAAGGTGAGTGCCCAAGTTTGGAAGATTGGTTGGGTGTTCCAGCACTTTGCAATCTCTGAGAGGATTCTAGGAGGCAGAGGCAGAGGGCAGAAACTCCGTAGCGGGTAAGCTGCAGATGGGATGCAAGCCAAGGTTTGGCTCCATTTCACCGATTAGAGCTCCCATTGTTCACCAATTAAAGTGATGAGAGAGATTGAAGCATTGAAGTGAGTGTAAAGAGTGAGCGGTTGCTGCTTGTCATTTGATTGGTTGTTCTATACCAGAGAGGGGAGAGCCGGCTGCTGTGCCCAGAGAGTGTTGCTCAGGTTTCTTCTGCATTTTGGTTGTGGACTTTGGACTATAGACTCTGTTTTCCAGTCTTATGGTTTTTATATTCTGTGTTTTTTTCCCTTGTCTTCTTAGTTTTTTTTTGTGTGGAAAGAGGGATTTGGAGGTTGATGTAGCTGATCCATCTTGCTTGGTTTATGAGCAGGAGGAGGGATTAAAAGGTAAACGTGCCTGATCACTTTTTTGTGGGAGGTGGTGGTGGGATTTGGGGGTTGATAATCATGCTTCCTTTCTTTTCTTTCTTGGTTTCATGGTTACCTATAGAGTTGAAGAATTTCAGAATTGTATACTTTAGTAACAAATGAACCTTTGAAAGCATACAGTTAATGGTAGACCAAGTATATGGATTTTAGCAAGGCATTTGATAAAGTACTCCATGCAAGGCTTATTGAGAGAGTAAGGAGGCATAGGATCCAAGGGGACATTGCTTTGTTGATCCAGAATTGGCTTGCCCACAGAAGGCAAAATGTGGTTGGAGATGGTTTATATTCTGCATGGAGGCCGGTGACCAATGGTTTGCCTCAGGGATCTGTTCTGGGACCCCTGCTCTTTGTAATTTTTATAACTGACCTGGATGATGAAGTGGAGGGATGGGTTAGGAAAATTTGCTGATGACACAAAGGTTGGAGGTGTTGTGGATGGTGTGGAGGGCTATCAGAGGTTACAGCGGGACATTGATAAAATGCAAAACTGGGCTGAGAAGTGGCAGATAAGTGTGAGGTGGTTCATTTTGGTAGGTTAAATATGATGGAAGAATATAGCATTAATGGCAAGACTCTTGGCAGTGTGGAGGATCAGAGGGATCTTGGGATCCGAGTCAATAGGACACTCAAAGCTGCTGTGCAGGTTGACTCTGTGGTTAAGAGAGCATACGGTGCATTGGCCTTCATCAAGCGTGGGATTGAGTTTAAGAGCTGAGAGGTAATGTTGCAGATATATAGGACCCTGCTCAGAGCCCATTTGGAGTACTGTGCTCAATTCTGGTTGCCTCACTACAGGAAGGATGTGGAAGCCATAGAAAGGGTGCAGAGGAGATTTACAAGGATGTTGCCTGGATTGGGGATCATGCCTTATGAGAATAGGTTGAGTGAACTCGGCCTTTTCTCCTTGGAGTGACCGAGGATGAGAGGTGATTTGATAGAGGTGTACAAGATGATGAGATGCATTGATCGTGTGGATAGTCAGAGGCTTTTCCCCAGGGCTGAAATAGCTAGCACAAGAGGGCATAGTTTTAAGGTGCTTGGAAGTAGGTACAGAGGAGATGTCAGGGGTAAGTTTTTTATGCAGACAGTGGTGAGGGCATGGAATGGGCTGCCGGTGGTGGAGGTGGAAATGATAGGGTCTTCTAAGAGACTTCTGGATGGCTACGTGGAGCTTAGAAAAATAGAGGGCTATGGGTAAAGCCTGGGTAGTTCTGAGGTAGGGATATGTTTGGCACAGCTTTGTGGGCCAAAGGGCCTGTATTGTGCTGTATGTTTTCTATATATTAGTGTTGAGGTACAAAGGGATCTTGAGGTTGAGGTCTATAATTCATTGAAAGTGGTTACACAGTTGGAGAGGGTGGTAAAGAAGGCATATGTCTCTCCCCACTGATCTCCCTCCTGGCATTTATCCTTGCAAGTGGAACAAGCACTATACCTTCCCCTGTACCTCCTCCCTCATTACCATTCAGGACCCCAAACAGTCCTTCCAGGTGAGGCAACACTTCACCTATGAGTCTGCTGGGGTCATCTACCGTATCTGGTGCTCCGGGTGTGACCTTTTGTATATCCGTGTGACCCGATGTAGATTGGAAGACTGCTTCGCCGAGTACCTATGCTCTGTCCACCAGAAAAAGTGGGATCTCCCAGTAACCATCCATTTTAATTCAACTTCCCATTCCCATTCCAACATGTCAATCCATGGCCTCCTCTACAGCTGTGATGAGCCACACTCAGGTTGGAGGAGCAGCACCTTATATTCTGTCTGAGTAGCCTCCAACTTGATGGCATGAACATCGATTTCTCGAACTTCTGATAATGCCCCCTCTTTCACCATTCCCCATCCCCTTTTCCCTCTCTCACCTTACCTCCTTGACTGTCCATAGCCTCCCTCTGGTGCTCCTCCACCTTTTCTTTCTTCCATGGTCTTCTGTCCTCTCCTGTTAGATTCCTCCTTTTTCAGTCCTCTATTTTTTTCACCAATCAACTTCCCAGCTCTTTACTTCACCCCTCCCCCTTCACCAATCACCTTGTGTTTGTCGGTCTCCACCTCCCACCTTCTAACTCTGACTCCTCATCTTTTTTTTCCTCCAGTCCTGCTGAAGAGTCTCGGCCTGAAACGTTGACTATACTCTTTTTCATAGATGCTGCCTGGCCTGCTGAGTTCCTCCAGCATTTTGTGTGTGTTGATATGGCATGTTTGCCTTCATTGTCAGGGGTGTTGAGTACAAAAGTAAGGAGGTCATACTGCGGTTATAGTATATAAAACTGTAGTCGGAGTGCACTTGGAGTATTGTGTGCTATTCTGGTTGTCCCACAATAGTAAAGATAGGGCAACTGTGAAAGGGGACAGAAGCATTTTACCAGAATGTTGCCTAGATTAGAAGATAAGAGCTATAAGGAAAGTTCGAGTTATTCTCCCTCAAGTGTCTGAGACTGAGTGGAGATGTGAGAGAGGTTTTTTAAGATTATGAAAGGCATAGAGATAGGGTAGACAGTCAGAATCTTTTCCTCAGGGTACAAGGTGGAAGCATTAAACAGCAGAGGACACACTTGGTATTTCCACAGAGGTACCATGGTTGCATAACCACCTGGTATGGAGGGGCCACTGCACAGGACTGGGAAGAGCTGCAGGAAGTTGCAAACTCAGCCTGCTCCATCATGGCTATGAGCCTCCTCAGCATCAAGGACATCTTGAAAAGGCGATCCCTCAAAAAGGTGGCATCTGTCATTCAGGACTTCCACCACCCACCACATACCATGGAGTGTTATGAGCAACATGGCACCCCTTACCTAAGAGAAGATGTACTGGAATTGGAGAGAGTCCAGAGGAGGTTCACGAGAATAGTTTTGGGAATGAAAGGGTTAACGTATGAGGTATGTTTGATGGCTCGGGGTCTCTGCTCGCTGGAGTTTAGGGAATAAGGGGGGTTCTCATTGAAACCTATCGAATATTGAAAGGTCTGTATAGAATTGAAGTAGGGAGGATGTTTCCTATAGTCGGTGAGTCTAGGACCATTGGAAACACAACCAGAAACCAGAGGGATCTCCATTTAGAACAGAGATAAAGAGGAATTTCTTTAGCTAGAGAGTAGTGAATCTGTGGAATTCATTGCCACAGTGATTGTGTAGGCAAAGTCATTCAGCATATTTAAAGTAGAGGTTGATAGGTTCTTGGTTAGTCAGGGCATCAAAGGTTATGGAAAAAAGACAGAAGAATGGGGTTCAAGGATAATAACTCACCCATCGAGCAGACTTGATGAGCCGAATGGCCGAATTCTGTTCCGATGTCTTATGGTCTAAAGAGATAATTTGCATGACCATTCTTGCAATAAAGGCACTTACTGAAATATGCCTCTTGCTCTTAATACAGGGATAATACTGAAGCAGGGCAAGGACCACATTGTCGATATTGCTGATGTTGCCATTCAATCCTACCGAATTAGAGCTTGCAACATCCTCTAGCTAGTTCCCAATTGTTAACTATAGAAGTTCTTTGATTTTAGGGAAATAGAGCTGATGATATCAAATTTTTTCTTGCCAGAGAGCAGTTGATAAAGACCCTAAGACGATAAAACATAGGAGCAGTATTAGGCCATTCAGCTCATCATGTCTGCTCCACTATTCCATCATGGCTAAGTTATTATCCCTCTCAACCCCATTCTCCTGCCTTCTCCCAGTAACCTTTGACACCTTTACTAATCAAGAACATATCAACCCCCACTTTCACTGTAGCCCAATGACTTGGCCTCCACAACCATCTGTGGCTATGAATTCCACAAATCCACTACCACCTGACTAAAACAAAATTCCTCCTTATCTCTGTTCTAAATAGATTTCCTTTGTGATAGATATTCGCTTATATCCCAAATTTGCTAAGCTTGCTTTTTAAATAGCTGTCATTTGAAATGTCACAAACAGTTGTAAGTAAACCTCCAACTACCAGCTTGTTTAACTTCTGGTCATAAATGGAAATCAGTCTTCAGTTCTTAAAATGTAAATGGAAAGTAGTAATTAACCTGACAGTAAAAAGGCACTTTTTATAGAACAGCTTTGCCAATAGGCTCTGTATTTTGCAGATGCTCTGTTTCTAAAGTGCCACTGAATCCGCTTCACTATTGCTCAAACGTATAAGTCAGTGGGCTGTTTAAAAATGACAAGCTGACTCTTAAGTAGCTTAAATCAAGGAAGCTTGCAGAGCCAGATGAATAATATTGTTTAGCATATCGATAACTAGTGTGCTTATTGTTGAGAGGTTTATGTACTCAGAAGTTAGTTTTACAGCATTAATGGTAACTAACTAAGATCTATGTCTCCAAAAATGCTTTTAGACCATTTGTGTTAAAAGGTTAGCTGAGGAAATATCACATGCTCGTGGCATATGAAAAGGGGTATAAATGTTCAGAGCAGTTCAGGCTTGTTAGGGATGAGGCCAGGAACATCAAGAAACATGGAAGAACTAGAACCCAATCCTTCAGTTTTGGTTTCTGTGATGGGAATCTTATTTATCTGCATTGTGGTATTTTTCTAATTTGTAGGAATTGTAATTGTGTTTTAGAAATCTTTAATCCTCTATGTTTGAGAAATGCTTTGTACTTTGTGCTTTGGAAATGGTTTATAATTGTAACTGTTTAGAAGAGAAATACTCTGAGTTTTAAATGTATTTCAAGAATGTGTGGATTTATACGAGTATCATTGTAAATAAATAAATTGTTTTAAACTACTTTGTATCTGGTAGTATCTTTTCCTTGGTAGGTACAGGGTACCCACTGCTTGAATAGTGGGTATTAGCAGCTAAACTCACTGTGGAGAAGGGAAGCAAACTAGTCTTTGAAGATTGGGTATTCACAGTATTATCTCCCTTTATTGAAAATACTTGTGGCTATTTGTATCCAATAAGCTTATAGACTTCGTATGAGTTTAGAACTTCACGGTCAGCAAACCCAATACTATCACACCTTGTAGTCTGAGGCTGTGCCCTCTGGTCCAAAACTCCCCCACTCTATCTAGACTTTCAATATCTATATACTACTAAAACTCTCATGCTCTGTCTGTCTGTTTGTCTGTTTGTGACCTCCAATTAGCGCAAATGGTGCATTGAAGCAGCACTTTTTTTGACTACATCGAATTAAAATGCCCTAACTTACAGAATGCAGGCAAAGTTCAGGGCTATATACAGGTGTCCCCCGCTTTTTGAATGTTCGCTTTACGAAACCTCACTGTTACGAAAGACCTATATTAGTTACCTGTCTTCACTAACAGAAGGTGTTTTCACTGTTACGAAAAAAGGCAGCGCGTGAAAAAAAAGCAGCGCGCACCCTGAGCAGCCGCTCCTCTGCCGGATTCGGAACGGCATTCTAGCCGGCATTGCTTAGACACGTGCCTGTGAGCAGCTGTTTGCAAGATGAGTTCTAAGGTATCGGAAAAGCCTAAAAGAGCTCGTAAGGGTGTTACACTTAGCGTAAAACTAGACATAATTAAGCGTTTCAATCGTAGTGAACGAAGTAAGGACAAAGTGAGTTTGGCTTGTGGAAGTTGACGAAGATGATGTTGAAGAGGTTTTGGCATGCTATGACCAAGAACTGATAGATGAAGAGCTGATGCAATTGGAAGAGGAAAGGATAACAATCGAAAACTAATGCAGTAGCAAACGGACCGAAAGTGAAGTCGTCCAGGAACTGAACGTGAAGCAACTGCATGAGATTTTCACTGCAATGATAAAGTACGACTTTAATTTTGAAAGGGTGCATCGGTTTGGGGCATATTTGCAAGATGGTTTGAGTGCTTACAAAGAACTGTATGATAGAAAAATGCGCAAGGCTAAACAGTCAAGTATACTGTTGTTTTTCAAGCCTTCCACATCAGCCACAGCAGACGACGAACCTCGACCTTCGACAGCGAGGCAGGCAGACATAGAAGAAGATGACCTACATGCCCTGATGAAACAGACGATGAGATGACACCCCAGTGTCCCACCACCCCAACCCCTGGGCCGTGGTCAGATACCAATCCGCGAAGAATGCAGCAGTAGCTGGGACGCACCAGCATATCTTTAAGGAAAAAAGCCAAAATAGACAAGCTAATTAACTAGATGCCGCCCCGCACGTAAATGTCAGCCCAGATCAGAGGTGATTGCCGATTGCGTCGCTTCTGATCTGGGTTGACGTTTACGTGTCGGGTGGCACCTATTTAATTAGCTTGTTTATTTCAGCATTTTTCTTAAAGATATGCTGGGTGCGTCCCGGCTACTGCTGCATCCCTGCATGCTTTGCGGATCAGTATCGGTCGGCGGCCCGGAGGGTGGGGGCCACTGCACCACCCCACCCTCCGACGACTCAGCCTAACACACCATCACTAGTGTGCTCTGCGCTGACTTGTTGATTCTGGTAAGTGATACTACACTGTACATACATTATTTCTACTTTATATCGGCTGAGTATTCTTATGCATTATTTGGTATGATTTGGCAGCTTCATAGCTTAAAGGCTACTGGACAGTGCTTGCGCCGTGTTTCTGCTGAGAGCGCTTGCGTGAGATTTTCACTACGGAGAACAGTGCAGGCAATGATTGTAGAGAAGTATTTCTACTTTATATAGGCTGTGTATTTATCATATGATCCCTGCTTTTACTATATGTTACTGTTATTTTAGGTTTTATGTGTTATTTGGCATGACTTGGTAGGTTATTTTTGGGTCAGCGAACGCTCACAAATTGTTCCCATATAAATAAATGGTAATTGCTTCTTCGCTTTATGACATTCTGGCTTACGAACCGTTTCATAGGAATGGTCTACCTTCGGTTGGCGGGGGAAACCTGTATTCGTATAAAATTGCTCATTCGCCAAACTCAACAGGCTCCTTTTTACCCAAGATCCGATCCGCCATCATGGAAATTGGGACAGGACAGCCCAACGCATGCGCACGTCCAGCCTCCGCAGCGATACCTACTGGAGCAAAAGGGCAGGGCAGCTCTATTTTGATGGGTCACATTCTGCTAATCAGCATCAGCATGTGCAGGGCATCTAACTACCACCCATCAATAAGAGATAATTAAGTCTTATTGTAATGACGTACATCGAGACACCCATTAAACCCTTTGCTGCAGTCAAAGGACAGCGGTGACTATATCACGTCCATTTAGGAGAGCGCCAACCGCATCATCAAGAATAATCAGCGTCCTTTGGTGTTAGTGCTTCGTATCTTCTATCCAGCATTAGGGTAAAAATAAAAGTCAGCCTAATTGTGCTGCGTGGAAAGGGAAGGGGGACATTATTGTCAAGAGATGATGCCAAATGTTGTCGGGAAGTGGCTAGGAGAGGGAGAGAGCAAGAATCGGATGAGGCCAGGGCCGCATGACTCCAGGATCAAAGAGTCAGGACAAAAAAAGATAACAGCAGAAGAAATGAAGAGACAGGGGATGAAAGGGCTGCACATCTCTGGAATATCAACGAGAGGCACAAGGGTGGCAGAGCAACACTCACAACACGCTGGAGGAACTCAGAAGGTCGGGCAGCATCCGTGGAAATGATCAGTTAACGTTTCCGGCCGGAACCCTTCGTCAGGACTGAAGAAGCAGGAGGCAGAGGTCCTATAAAGGAGGTGGGGGGAGGGTGGGAAGGAGAAGGCTGGTAGGTTCCAGGTGAAAAACCAGTAAGGGGAAAGATAAAGGGGTGGGGGAGGGGAAGCAGGGAGGTGATAGGCAGGAAAGGTGAAGAAGGAATAGGGGAAAGCACAATGGGTAGTAGAAGGAGGCGGAACCAAGAGGGAGGTGATAGGCAGCTGGGGGAGGGGGCAGAGTGAAATACGGATGGGGGAAGGGAGGAGGAGGAAATTACCGGAAGTTGAAGAATACAATGTTCATGCCCAGGGGCTGGAGACTACCCAGGCAGTATATGAGGTGTTGCTCCTCCAACTTGAGTTTAGCCTCAATATGGCAGTAGAGGAGGCCATGTATGGACATATCTGAATGGGAATGTGAAGCGGAGTTGAAGTGGGTGGCAACCGGGAGATCCTGTCTGTTGTGGTGGATGGTGCAGAGGTGCTCGACGAAGTGGTCCCCCAATCTGCGTTGGGTTTCACTGATATAGAGGAGGCCACACCGGGAGCACTGGATGCAATAGATGACCCCAACAGACTCACAAGTGAAGTGTTGCCTCACCTGGAAGAACTGTTTGGGGCCCTGAATGGTGGCAAGAGAGAAGGTGTAGGGACAGGCGTAGCACTTACACTTACAGGGATAAGTGCTGGGTGGGAGATCCGTGGGGAGGGACGTTTGGACCAGGGAGTCGTGGAGGGAACGATCCCTGCGGAAAGTGGAGAGGGAAAGATGTGCTTAGTTGTGAGGTCCTGTTGAAGGTGGCGGAAGCTGCGGAGGATAATGTGCTGGATCCAGAGGCTGGTGGGATGGTAGGTGAGGACAAGGGGAACTCTGTCCCTGTTGTGGTGACGGGAGGATGGGGTGAGGGCCGAAGTGTGGGAAATGGAGGAGATGCGGGTGAGGGCATCATTGATGACGGCAGAAGGGAAACCATGATCCTTAAAGAAAGAGGACATTTGAGATGTCCTGGATGGCAGATGAGCCAGAAATGATGCCATCAAAAGTGTCCTTCTTTAAACGAGGAGGAGCTATATTTGCTTTGCTACGCGTCGTTCTTCTTTAATAAACTGAGGTTTTCCAATTCAGTTTCCAAAGCAAAGCGATACCAATAGCATTCGGGAAAATTTAATGTTCATTCTGTTCACATCAGACTGCACTACCCTTCCCTCAAACGGTGCATCCCGTTGTCTAGTTTGATAATAAAGCTAGAACATAGAACAGTACAACATAGAAACAGATGTTTCGACCAATGACATCTGTGGCAACTATGATGTCAATGCACACTAATTCCATCTGTTTGCGTATTGTCTGTAGCTTTCCATTCCCTGCCTGATAATGTTTCTGTTTAAAAATCTCTTAAGTGTTGCTATTATATCTGTTTTCACCAATTTCCCTGGTAGTGCATCCGCAGGACCCTCAGGATCCCCAGGATCTGTATTAAAAAATTTACCCTGTTTAGCTCCTTTTAAAATGTTCCTTCCCACCTTAAAGCTGCGCCCTCTAGTATTTGACATTTACGCCCTGGGCAAAAGATTCTGAATATCTAAACCATCTGCGTTTCTCATAATTTTATATACTTCCTTCAGATCACTCCTCATCCTCCGACGCTCTAGCGAAAACTATTAAAATTTTGTCCATTCTCTCTTTATCATTAATCCAGGTAACATCTTGATGAACCACTCCTGCACCCTTTCCAAAGCCTTCACATCCTTCCTGTAGTGCAGCACCCATAACAGTACATTACAAATGTGGTCCAACCAAAATATTATACACTCTAACACGACTTTCTGCCTTTTATACTCAGTACACTGAATGGTGAAGTCAAGTAAGCCATATGCTTTCTTTATCACCCTATATATTTGTGTTGCTGATTGTGAAGGAATTTCAGCCGTACAATGATACAGTGGGCCATTGAATGCCTGCATATCAATTAGCCACTTGTTACAAAACCATTTCAACCTGGAAGGATTTCACTGTTACTATAGAGCTATTCTGAGACCAAGGGCAGTACGTTATGCATATCAATGCCCGGTACACTTTCAGATGTCATTGTGCCTTCTTTCTACCGCCATCCATTTTCAATTTGCATTTGATTCACCATAGACTGAGGATGACTTCCTTCTGTTCCTGTTTTGAGGGTTCAGAGGTGACTGATGAGCCTTATGTTGGATCTGCAGACTCTGCCACAGGGTATAAGAGGTGCTGGATGAGGTGGGTTGGTAGTCCATGAGAATAGGCCATTTTGATGCTGTGCTTCTCAGTACTCCAGATGCATGGACTTTGATGTCATTATGAATGTTTCTCCTTCATTTTGAGAAGTTATGTGCCAGAGAGTCCCACAAGTTGGAGAAGATGTTACAATTTTGGAGGAAGGTTTTGAGAATATCATTGAACTTATTCCTCTCTCCAGCTTGTAATCTCTTGATATGACAGAGGAGGGGATATGTGTTTATTTCAAGAGTCTGATTTTGGGTATGTGGTTAATATGACCTCCGTATTGAAGTCTATGTAATTAGGGAGTTAACACTGAGTTTGTTGGCCCAGGAGAAAATGCTACTGTTAGTTGATTTAGCTGGTCAGTGGATCTGGAGGATTTTGTAGACATATGGTGGTATGATTCCAGTGCTTTGAGGTGTTTAGTATAAGGTAGTACTGTTCTAAAGATTATTGCACAGCTGATGGAAGACAGCTGACTTTCAGTGAAAGACATTGTGCATGAGGTTGGAAGCCAACCTTGAGCAGTTCTAGATATAAAGACCTGACTTCAGCTACCCCTGTAGCAGGAGTCATTACAATCTTTGATGCAATGAATAAGCACCATCGGGGCATTGAAATAGTGATATTTGTAGATATTCTAATGGAGACTTGCAATAAGCTCTCAGAATCAGGTTTATTGTTACTGACCTACCTTGCAAAATTTGTTGTTTTGTGGTAGCAATACAGTGCAAAATATAAAAATTAATATAAACCATAGCAAGTAATTAAATAGTGCAAAAGAGGAATGGTAACATAGTGTTCATGGGTTCATGAAACATTCAGAAATCTGATGGCAGAGTGAAAGAAGCTGATCCTAAAATGTTGAGAATGGGTCTTCAGGCTGATGTCCCTCTTCCTTCATGGTAGTAATGAGACAAGGGCATGTCCCAAATGGCCAAGCTCCTTAATAATAGATGCTACCGTTTTGAGGCACCACCTCTTGAAGATGTCCTCAGTGGTGGGGAAGGTTATGCCGTAATGAAACTGGTCGGGTCTACAGCCCTCTGCAGCCTCTTTTAATCCTGCACGTTGTGGCTCTTCGCTGCACATCTGTAGAAATTTGCACGAGTCTTTGGTCCACTACATGATTTGCCAGAGGTGTTCTTCAATGGTTCTAACAATGTCCTGGCAATACCAACAATAAAGCTTATTGATAATTCTAGAGCCATATGCATGACAGATTTGGCCTTGATGCCAAACTTACCTGACTGGATGATATTAGGTTTTAAATGACAATCCAGTAGTTTCATAAGTACTGTTGGTGATAATAACTTTTGATTTAAATCCACATTTGTTTCAGTTATTTGAACTCAAACTTGCTTAGAACTCAATTCTCTGTATCTACAGGCTGCCAATCTAGAAACTGTACTCCCATGCCTATTGCATTGTGAAAACTTAAACAGTGGAACTATGATTTTGCTTCCAATGTTTAACCTCTTTTTAATTTCATTTATGCAAGTGAAATAATTTAGCTGTTAAGATTATTAGTATGTCTTGAGGAATACTAATAAAAGTTATGAAATGAGTACAATATGATTGACAAAATTCCCTCAGAATGAAAAGACGTACATCAAAACTTTGTAAAATTGCATCAGATTAACTGAATGGTCAGTGAATCTTGGGAACATTGTGACAGATGGAATAAACATCAAACAACCTCAGCCAAACTACACTAGGCATTTGCAAAACATGACTGAAGGCAGATAATATGATGCCAGATCAATTACATATTGTAAAGTGTCTCCATTTTTCTCAGTATGTTGTTGACAGCTTATCATTTTCCATAGCATAAACTATGTGTACTTTACTTTCAAAATCTTTCCCACACTATTGTTACTACATACCCCAGTTAAATCCAGCAATTATTTTGGGACAGAGTAAAGTCATGCTTCAGGAAATTCCGAGCCTCAGTTTCAATATCTGAGCTATGCAAAAACAATCCAGCTTTTAATATATGTGTTGATGGACCCCCCATTGCCTAAATTCTTTGCTGACAGTTATAGTTGTTATGGGAGCAAAGGATTTGCAATTGTTAAATCAAGTGACTAACATTACATACTGTGATTTGGCTGCAAGAATATGAAGTTATTTTATTCACAAATGTATAACAAGAATATATTTTGCAAATTCCCACACCACTGGTAGGGTCCACTGTGGCTATTGCAATTCCTTGGATGGCAAATAATAGGCAGCATGACTGTATTATGGCAATGTAAATTGAATAAACATAAAATGCTCCGGGATTTTTCTTAAAGCATTTTTCTTGGGGTGGAAACTTCTGCTGTCCAGGAGACATTGTCTATGATGGGGTGATGAATTCAATTGTCCAAGGGACAAGTCATTTGCTAAGGAGATGAATGAGATAGTTGGAAAGTGAATGAAAAGCAATAAAACATGGTGAAACACTGAGAGACAGAAATTAGCATTTGCTAGAAATCAGAAGCAATTGAAAATGCTGGAAATACCATAAAGATCAAACAGCATCTGTGGCGAGAAGGAAGCTAGCAAAGGTGTGCCAGAAATGTTTTGGAACAAGCCGGATTATCTGTATTTGTGGAATCCAGTATTGAGTCCCAAGCACGGCAACATGATTGGACTGAGAGTGAGGTGCTGTTCCTTGCATTTAGATTAGGGTTCATTGGAACAGTATCAGAGGACAAAACAGGTCCGAGTGGGAGTGGGAGGCAGAATTAAAGTGTTAAGCGACTGGAAATACGGGATCAACATCTATGCAATGAAAAACAGTGCTCGGTAAAGCATTTTTACCCAGACCAATACAGAGGAGACCACATTGAGAACACAGACTTTCCTACAATATCTTGTGTGGAATTACTTTTTCACCTGGGCAGGCTATTTGAGTTCCAGGATGATGAGATAAGGTAAAGTCAAGGGTAGGGATATGGTGGACATTAAAGAGCAAGTCAGTGAGTCTCAAAGAATATATTTCCTTCGTGATGATAAAAGAGGAGGGAAGGTGTGTTCCGTGGTGGAGTGTAGAGAAAATAAATGTGGATGACCAATTGAACATTAAAGTTGGCATCTTACTTTTCTGGCTGGGAGGAGAGGGAGTGAAATCAGAAATGCAGGAAATGCAGAAGATGCAGTGACAGCCCTGTCATCCATGGGAGAGGGAAGGTTTGACTGAGGAGAAAGGAATACATTTCAGAGGAATTAGATATTGGAGGTTTCATCATTTGAGCAAATTTGATGCAGTTGTAGGAATTGCGAGAATGGAATAGAGACAGAACATAGAAATGTACCCAAATACCTATGGGAATCCAGGGGCTTTGAATGGATATTGGTTTACGAAATTATCTCCGGGATGGAGTTGACAAATAGGGTACAATGAAGAAAATAAGTGGTTAGCCACTTTGAAAGGAATAATGGGAAATTTATTCTTTAAATGGAGTGAGGTAACTTAATGAGCAGTACAAAAAGTTCTAATACATGAAGCACAAAAAAGTGAACATGCAGGTGCCTCAAATAATAAAGATGCAGTTTTTATGTCAGAAGGTATCAAGTATAAAACGAGAAAAATTTTGATGCAAATTCACAGGATATTGGTGAGACTGCACCAAGTGTAATGTGTGTTGTCTTGGTCTCCGTATTTCAAGAAGGTTGTGCTTGCTTTGGATTGTAGAGATAATTCAGTGAAATAATTTCTCTGACAAAAGTGTAGATACTTGAAGAGAGTGAGTAGGTTTGGCATTTACACATTGGAATTTAGTAGAATGAGAGGTGATCTTATTGAAGGATTTAAGATTCAGAATGGCATTGAGAAGTTGAACACAGAGGCTGCTTCCTTAATTAGGGTGTATCTCTAACTAACCACATAGTTTCCAATTTCTTCAATTTAGAACCTCAACCTGTGGTCACCAAGGTCATATGGAAATAAGTAGGAACTTACTTACTTAATACAAAATAGAACAAAGCCATTTAGCCCATCATGCAAAGCCAGCCCCATTAACCTATCAAGAAGCCCAGCTACAACATATAAAAGGCTACTTTTTGAGAGCGAGAAAACAATTCTGATTAAAGTTAGAGATGGAATCAGATGCGCGTCAGCTCTGGCAGGGATTGCAGGCCATTACTTAGTATAAGATGAAACCTAATGTCATGAATGGCTGTGATGCTTAACTCCACGATGAGCTCAATGTGTTTATGCATGCTTCGAAAGGGAGAACAAAGACTACACCTCTGCAAAAACCTGCAGCATCTGGTTACCCTGTGATCTCTGTCTTGGAACTGTCATCAGAACATCTTTCAAGAGGGAGAACTGTCACAGTGCCTCAGGCCCTGATGCTGTACCTGGTAGGACATTGAATATCTGTACCAACCAAATGGTGGAATTGTCCAAGGACATATTCAATCTCTCACTGCTGCACTCCCATGTACTTTAAATGGGTGACAGTCATATCATTGCCTAAGAAAAGCACGGTGAGCTGCCTGTACACTATCGCCCAGTCGCACTCATATCTACTGTGAGTAAATCCTTTGGGAGGGTGGTCGTGGCCGGAACACTTGTCTAAGCAAGAACCGGGATACACTGTAATTTGTCTATAGTCACAATAGGTCTACAGCAGATGTAGCCTCACTGGCTCTCCATATGGCATTGGATCACCTGGCTAATAGCAATATCTATATCAGACTGCATCCAACACAATCATACACTCAATGCTAATCAACAAGCTTCAAAATCTGCACCTCTGCACCTCTCTCTGCAATTGAATCCTTGACTTCCTCATTGGGAGACCACAATCAGTGCAGATTGAAAGTAACATCTCCTCACTAACATTCAATGCTGGAACACTTTAAGAATTATGTGCTTAGCCCACTGCTCTACTCTTCTATACCCAGGACTGTGTGGCTCGGCACAGTTCAAATGCCATCTATAAATTTGCCGATGACACAACTATTGTTGCAGACTTTCAGATGGTGATGAGGAGGCATACAGGAGTAAGATAGATCAGCTGATTGAGTGGTGTAACAGCAATAACCCAGCAACCTTGTACTCAACGCCAGTAAGACCGAGAAATCAGTTGTGGACTTCAGGAAGGGGCAGTCCTCATCAATGGATCAGCAGTGGAAAGAGCAAGCAGTCTCAAATTCCTGAAGATACAACATCTCTGAAGATCTATCCTGGGCTCAACATATTGATGCAATTACATGAAGGAACGACAACAGCTATATTTTATTAGGAGCTGGATTGGACTTGGTATGTCACCAAATATTCTCACAAAATTCTCAGATGTTTTCTTTGGAGAGCATTCTAATTGGTTGCATTACCATCTTGTACAGAGCGGCCCTGGCACAGGACCAGAAAAAGCTGCAGGAAGTTGTAAACTCAGCCAGCTCCATCATGGACACTAGCGTTCCCTGTATTGAGCATATCCCTGGAATGAAAGAGTTAATATATGGAAAGATTTGATGGCTCTGGGCCTACACTAGCTGGAACTTAGAAGAACAGAGATCTTATTGGGGGTACAAATCACAATGGAAGATAGAAAAGGCATGTAAAAAGGGTAATGTTAAGACAGTCATGGGGGATTTCAATATGCAGGTAGATTGGGAAAATTTGGTTGGTGCTGGATCCCAAGAGAAGGAATTTGTAGAATGCCAACGAGATGGCTTTCTGGATTGTTTGTTGTGTAATGAATCAGATTTGTTAAGGGAGCTCAAGGTAAAGGAAACCTTAGGAGGCAATGATCATAATATTTTCAGAATTCACCCTGTAGCTTGAGAGAGAGAAGTCAAAATCAGAAGTATCAGTGATACAGTGCTGTTACAGGAACTAAAGAGACATGAGAAAGGAGCTGGTTAAACTTGAATGGAAGGAGACCCAAGCAGGGACAGCAATGGCTGGAGTTTCTGGGAACAACTCAGAAGGTGCATGATAGACAGAGTCATTGAACCACAGAAAAGTACAACACAGAAGCAGGCCCTTTGGCCCATCAAGTACATGCTAAACCATTTAAACAGGCTAGTTCCATCAACCTGCACCCGGACCATAGCCAACCATATGCCTATTATCCATCTACCTATCTAAACTTCTCTTAAACATTGAAATCGAGCTTGCATGCACAACTTGAACTGGCAGCTCATTCCATACTCTCACAACCCTCTGAGTGAAAAAGTTTCCCCTTATGTTCCCCATAAATTCTCATCTTTCACCCTTAACTCATGACTTCTAGTTGTAACCGCACCCAATCTCAATGGAAAAAGCCTGCTTGCATTTACCCTGTCTATGCCCCTCATAATTTTGTATAACTCTATCAAATCTCCCCTCAATCTAAGCTATTCAATTTTTCCTTATAGCTGAGGTCCTCTAGTTCTGGCAACATCCTTGCAAGTTTCCTCTGTGCTCTTTAAACCTACTTACTTCTTTCCTGTAGGTAGGTGACCACAACTGCACACAATACCTCAAATTGGGCCTAAACAATGTCTTATACAACTTCAACATAACATCCCATCTCCTGTACTCAATACTTTGTTTTATGAAGGCAAAGGTGCCAAAAGCTTTCTTTACAACCCAGTCTACCTGTGCCTCCACTCTTAATGGATTATGGATCTGTATTCCCAGATTCCTTTGTTCTACCGCACTCCTCAGTGCCCTACCGTTCACTGCATAAGTCTACCCTGGTTGTAATCCCAAAGTGCCACACCTTGCACTTGTCTGCATTAAATTCCGTCAGCCATTTTTTCAGCTCATTTGTCCAGATGGTCCAGATCCCACTGCAAACCCTGATGGTCTTCTTCGCTATCTACTATACCCCAATCTTGGTGTCATCCACAAATTTGCTGATCTATTTAACCATATGATCATCCATATCGTTGATATAGATGATAAACAACAACAGACCCAGCACACATCCCTGCAGCACTCCACTAGTAACAGGCCTACAGTCTGAGAGGCAACCATCTACTGCCACAAAGCCAACGTCCAATCCAATTTCTACCTCTTTTCTAAAGGGAACAGTGTGAAGTGAGCATGTCCAGGGTGGAGGGCATCCTTAATGATGAGTGGTGCCTTAGGAAGGTGGCATCCATCATTAAGGATCCAGACCACCCCACACATGCCCTCTTTGCATTGCTACTGTCAGGAAGGAGGTACAAAAGCCTGAAGGCATGGACTCAGCAATTCAGGAACAGCCTCTTCCCCTTTGCCATCCGATTTCTAAATGGACTTTGAAACCATGAACACTACCTCTCTACTTTTTAATTTCTGTTTTTTGCACCACCTACTTTAACAATTACTTAATGGACATACATATATATATTTAATGTAACTCAGATTTTTATGTATGTTGTCTATATTTATTATTCATGTATTTCATTGTACTGCTGCCATAAAGTTAATAAATTTCATGACATACACCAGTGATGTTAAACCTGATTCTGATTCTGGTTCTAATCCCTTAGGATACTCCTTCACCTTGTCTGCTGGAGCAACCTCATGCCTTCTTTTAGCCATCCTGATTTCTTTCTTAAGTGTTTTCTTGCATTTCTTATTCTCCATAAGAACCTCATGTCTTCCTGCCTGCTTATACCTGCAAAGCACCTCCTTTTGCTCTTTACTCAGGGGCTCAATATCTTTTAAAAACCAAGGTTTTCTAAAGTTTGTATCTTTATTTTTTGTTCTGAAATGCACATACATGCTTTGAGCTCTCAAAATTTCACCTTTGAAGGCCCCCCACTTACAAAGTACACCTTTGTGAAAAAACAACCTGTCCCAATCCACACTTGCCAGATCCTTTCTGAGACCATTAGAATTGGACTTTCTCCAATTTAGGATCTCAACCTGTGGACCAGACTTATCCTTTTCCATATTCATGTTGAAACTAATGGCATTACGATCATGACAGGCAAAGCATTCCCCTGGACATACTTCCGAACACATTTGACAAGCTCTATCCCATCTAGTCCTTTTACAGTTTGGGAGTCCCAGTCAATATGTGGAAAGCTCAAATCACAACCTTATGTTTCTTGTAAGTCTGCGATCTCTCTACAAATGTGTTCCCTTACCTCGACTGACCATTGGGTGATCTGTAATATAACCTCATTAACATGTTCATACCTTTATTATTCCCCCGTTCTTAGCATAAAGCCTCACTACATGAGCTCTCCAGTCTGTCCTGACTGAGCATTGTCATGATATTTTTCATGACTAGTAATGCCATCCCTCCGCTTTAATCCCTCCCGCTCTGTTACATCTAAAACAATGGAACCCTGGAATACTGTCAGTCCTGCCCTTCCTGCAATCAAGTCTTGCTAATGGCTACAATATCATAATTCCATGTGTTGATCCATGCCCTAAGCTCACCTGCCTTTCCTATAACAGTGCATTGAAATATACGCAGCTGAGAACATCAGACCCACCATGCTCAACGTACATCCTAAAGAAGAAGATTCTAAAAGGCAGATGAGTCAACTGTGGCTGACAAGGGAACTCAAACACAGCGTAAAAGCAAAAGTGAGGGCATATAATACACCAAAAATATGTGAGAAGCTAGAGGATTTGGAAGCTTTTAAAAATCAGCAGAAGGCAACTGAAAAACCAATAAGGAGAGAAGAGATGAAATATGAAGGCAAGCTAATCAACAGTATAAAAGAGGATACTAAAGGTTTTCCAGATATATGAAGTATCAATAAGAGGCAAGAGTGAATATCGTACTGCTGGAAATTGATGTTGAAGAGGTAGTCCTATGGGACAAAGAAATGGCGGATGAGTTCAATAACTATTTTGCAACAGCCTTCACTGTGGAAGATACCAGCAGTTTGTCAGCAATTCAAAAGTGACAGGGGAACAAATGAGTGTAGTTTCTATTACTAAGGAGAAGGTGCTTGGGAAGCTGAAAGGTCTGAAGGTAGATAAGGCACCTGGACCAGGAGAACTACACCCGATAGTTCTGAAAGAGGTAGCTAATGAGTGTGTGGATGTATTACCAATGATCCTTCCACGAATCACCAATTTATGGATTGGTTACAGAGCACTAGATAATTGCAAATGTCAATCCACTCTTCAAGAAGGGAGGGAGGTAAAAGAAAAGGAAATTATAGACCAGTAGGCCTGACTTCAGTGGTTGTTAAGATATTGAAGTCCATTATTAAGGAAGAGGTTTGGGAGGTAGATCATAGAACATTACAGCACAGGAACAGGCCATTCAGCCCACAATGTTGTGTTGAACCAGCTAAAAAGCAAATCAAAAACACCCAAACACTAATCCCTCCACCTACACCATGTCCATATCCCTCTGTTTTCCTTGCATCCATGTGTCTGTCCAAACGTCTCTTAAAAGCCTGTGATGTATTTGCCTCTAACACCATACCAGGCAGTGCATTCCAGGAATCCACAACTGTCTGAGTAGAAAATTTACCCCTCACATCTACTTTGAACCTACCCCTTTCACCTTCAGTGCATGCTCTCTGGTATTAGACATTCCAATCCTGGGAAACAGATACCCCCGTCCACTCTATCTTTACCTCTCATAATCTTGTCAACCGCTGCTTGATCTCCCCTCAGCCTCTGGCACTCCAGAGAAAATAACCCAAGTTTATCCATCCTCTCATGATAGCAAATGTCCTCTAAACCAGGCAGCATCCTCTCCAACACTTCAACATCCTTTTTATAGTGGGTGACCAGAACTGTATGCAATACCCCAGATAAGAGAAAATCTGCAGATGCTGGAAATCCGAGCAACACACACAAAATGCTGTTGAAACATCGACTGTATTTTTTTTCCATAAAAGCTGCCTGGCCTACTGAGTTCCTTCAACATTTTGTGTGTGTTGCAATACTCCAGATGTGGCCTAACCAGAGTTTTATAAATTTGCAAGATAACTTCTTGACTTTTGAACTCAATGCCTTGACTAATGAAAGCAAGTCTTCATAACCATCTTTTTTGACCTGTGTAGCCACTTTCAAGGAGCTATGAACTTGAATCCACCGTTCTCTCTGGTCAGCAATACTTTTATGGATATTGCCCTTAACAGTGTACTGTCTCCTTGTATTTGCCCTTACAAGATGAAACACCTCACATTTATCTGGGTTAAACTCCATTTGCCATTTCTCTGCCCATAGCTGCAACTGATCTATATCGTGTTGTATTCTTTGTCAGTCTGCACTTTCCACAACTCCACCAATCTTAGTATCATCTGCAAACTTACTAAACCACCCATCTACATTTTCATACAGGTCATTTATATACATCACAAACAGCAAAGGTCCCAGCACAGATCCCTGTGGAACACCACTAATTACAGACCTCCAGCTCAAATAAGTCCCTTCAACCACTAACCTCTGTCTTCTATGTGCAAGCCAGTTCTGAATCCAAACAGCTAAATCACCGTGGACGCCATGCATCCAAGTGCTTTACTAAAATCCACTTAGACAACATCCACTGCCCTACATTCATCAATCTCCCTTGTCACCTTGTCAAAGAACTCAATAAAGTTAGTAAGGCATGAGCTGCCATGCTTAAATCCAAACTGACACTGCCTAATTAGGCCATGGGCTTCCAAATGGTCATATTGTGACAGGAGCCTTGGTCAGGATGGTTAGGACCCAGGTGCTGGATTAGTCAAGACTGGAATCAACACTAAAAGAGGTCAGGGTACAAAACTACACACTAGATGAGAATCCAAAGTAAAGTGGACAATTGAGCACCGAATCTCAGTTCAGGTGTCCTTAAATATTGAAATCCTGGCAACAAAACATGGTGCCAATTAGTGGAGTGGACTTAAATCCTTAAGGGGGTCATGGCAGATATCCATATTCTGGAGAGTCGAAGCATCTAAACCCCTAAAGTATATCGAAACAGGACCCTGTCCCCTGTGGCTGACTCTTGACAGTGCTGACTGCACGGAGAGACGATGATGGATGAGCGCCGGATCCAAGATGTCCCTTTCAGGAACACAGTACCGTTCCTCAGGTCCGAATCCTTCCCTGTCTACAAGGAACTGCCAAACACCCTGAACAGTTTGTGTATCCAAAGTTCTTTTGATGGTGAAGACTTGTTCCCCAGCGACCAGCCTGGGTGGCAGCAGGACCGATGGTGGTGGGGCTAAAGGGCTGGTGTTAATTTGGAAATGTGGAAAGTAAGATTGATCTTGAGGGTCTTGGGGAGCTGCAAGGTGTAAGCCTCTGGTGTTACTTTCTTGAGAATATTGAAGGGTCCAATGAACTTAGGCGCCAATTTCCTAGACTGCACCTTGAGGAAAATTCTGAATCGACAGTCAGACCCATTGCCCAAGCTGCAAGACTGGTCCCTGTCTTCTCTTGTGGTTAGCCTTTATTTCAGCCTTCCAGGTAGAGGCCACCAAAATCTCAATTGCCCTAGTCCATCTCTCCTTGCACTGTTGGACGAGATCTTTGGCTGCAGGACCTCCAACCTTGGTCTCCTGCTCAGGTAAGAGTGGAGGAAAAAAAGTAAATTTGCATTTCAGCAGAGATATCCCATGTACTGAATGCTGTAAAGTGTTGTGGGCAGCCTCTGCCCACATCAAGTTGTCATGCCACTCATCTGCTTTTTCTGAGGTCAGGCATCTTAGAGTTCATTCCATATCTTGAATCACCCACTCCACCTAGCCATTGGAAACCCAGAAGCAAGACTTGCTGTTTCCACAATCAGCTTACAGATGCCCTCCAAAAACATGATGTGAATTGCAGACTGCGATCCAACACAATGTCTACTGGAAGACATGAAAACTGGTGCAGGATGATTTCAGCCATTTCCGCTGCAGATGGTAGATTATAGAAACACAGAAACATAGAAAATAGGTGCAGGAGTAGGCCATTCTGCCCTTCGAGCCTGCACCGCCATTCAGTATGATCATGGCTGATCATCCAACTCAGAACCCCGTACCTGCCTTCTCTCCACATCCCCGATCCTTTTAGCGACAAGGGCCATATCTAAGTCCTTCTTAAATATAGCCAATGAACTGGCCTCGACTGTTTCCTGTGGCAGAGAATTCCACAGATTCGCCACTCTCTGTGTGAAGAGGTTTTTCCTCGTCTCGGTCCTAAAAGGCTTCCCCTTTATCCTCAAACTGTGACCCCTCGTTCTGGACTTCCCCAACATCGGGAACAATCTTCCTGCATCTAGCCTGTTCAATCCCTTTGGAAATGTTATACGATTCAATCAGATCCCCCCTCAATCTTCTAAATTCCAGCAAGTATAAGCCTAGTTGATCCAATCCTTCATCATATGAAAATCCTGCCATCCCAGGGAATCAATCTGGTGAACCTTCTTTGTACTCCCTCTATGGCAAGAATGTCTTTCCTCAGATTAGGGGACCAAAACTGCACACAATACTCCAGGTATGGTCTCACCAAGGCCTTGTACAATTGCAGTAGTACCTCCCTGCTCCTATACTCGAATCCTCTTGCTAGGAATGCCAGCATACCATTCGCCTTTTTCACCACCTGCTGTACCTGCATGCCCACTTTCAATGACTGGTGTACAATGACACCCAGGTCTCGTTGCACCTCCCCTTTTCCTAATCGGCCACCATTCAGATAATAATCTGTTTTGCTGTTCTTGCCACCAAAATGGATAACCTCACATTTATCCACATTAAATTGCATCTGCCATGAATTTGCCCACTCACTTAACCTATCCAAGTCACCCTGCATCCTCTTAGCATCCTCCTCACAGTTAACACTGCTGCCCAGCTTCATGCCATCCACAAACTTGGAGATGCTGCATTTAATTCCCTCGTGTAAGTCATGAATATATATTGTAAACAACTGGAGGCCCAGCACTGAGCCTTGCGGTACCCCACTAGTCACTGCCTGCCATTCTGAAAAGGTCCCGTTTATTCCCACTCTTTGTTTCCTGTCTGCTAAACAATTCTCTGTCCACATCAATACCATACCCCCAATACCGTGTGCTTTAAGTTTGCACACTAATCTCCTGTGTGGGACCTTGTCAAAAGCCTTTTGAAAATCCAAATATACCACATCCACTGGTTCTCCCCTATCCACTCTACTAGTTACATCCTCAAAAAATTCTATGAGATTCATCAGACATGATTTTCCTTTCACAAATCCATGCTGACTTTGTCCGATAATTTCACCGCTTTCCAAATGAGCTGTTATCACATCTTTGATAACTGACTCTAGCATTTTCCCCACCACCGATGTTAGGCTTACCGGTCTATAATTACCTGGTTTCTCTCTCCCTCCTTTTTTAAAAAGCAGGGTTACATTAGCCACCCTCCAATCCTCAGGAACGAATCCAGAATCTGAAGAGATTTGAAAATTTATCACGAATGCATCCACTATTTCTTGGGCTACTTCCTTAAGCACTCTGGGATGCAGACCATCTGGGCCTGGGGATTTATCTGCCTTTAATCTCTTCAATTTACCTAACACCACTTCCCTACTAACATGTATTTCCCTCAGTTCCTCCGTCTCACTAGACCCTTGGTTCCCTACTATTTCTGGAAGATTATTTATGTCCTCCTTAGTGAAGACAGAACCAAAGTAGTTATTCAATCGGTCTGCCATGTCCTTGTTCCCCATGATCAATTCAACTTTTTCTGACTGTAAGGGACCTGCATTTGTCTTAACCAATCTTTTTCTTTTCACATATCTATAAAAGCTTTTACAGTAAGTTTTTATGTTCCCTGCCAGCTTTCTCTCATAATCTTTTTTCCCCTTCCTAATTAAGCCCTTTGTCCTCCTCTGCTGGACTCTGAATTTCTCCCAGTGCTCAGGTGTGCCGCTTTTTCTGGCTAATTTGTATGTTTCTTCTTTGGAATTGATACTATCCCTAATTTCCCTTGTCAGCCACGGGTGCACTACCTTCCCTGGTTTATTCTTCTGCCAAACTGGGATGAACAATTGTTGTAGTTCATCCATACTATCTTTAAATGCTTGCCATTGCATATCCACCGTCAACCCTTTAAGTATCATTTGCCAGTCTATCTTAGCTAATTCACGTGTCATACCTTTAAAGTTACCCTTCTTTAAGTTCAGAACTTTTGTTACTGAATTAACTATATCACTCTCCATCTTAATAAAGAATTCCATCATATTATGGTCACTCTTACCCAAGGGGCCTCGCACAACAAGATTGCTAACTAACCCTTCCTCATTGCTCAATACCCAATCTAGAATGGCCTGCTCTCTAGATGGTTCCTCGACATGTTGGTTCAGTAAACTATCCCGCATACGTTCCAAGAAATCCTCTTCCTCAGCACCTTTACCAATTTGGTTCACTCAATCTATATGTAGATTGAAGTCACCCATTATAACTGCTGTTCCTTTATTGCACGCATTTCTAATTTCCTGTTTAATGCCATCCCCAACCTCACTACTACTGTTAGGTGGCCTGTACACAACTCCCACCAGTGTTTTCTGCCCCTTAGTGTTATGCAGCTCTACCCATATCGATTCCACATCCTCTGGGCTAATGTCCTTCCTTTCTATTGTGTTAATCTCCTCTCTAACCAGCAATGCTACCCCATCTCCTTTTCTTTCATGTCTATCCCTCCTGAATATTGAATATCCCTGAATGTTGAGCTCCCATCCTTGGTCACCCTGGAGTCATGCCTCTGTGATCCCAACTATATCATATTCATTAATAACTATCTGCACATTCAATTCATCCACCTTGTTACGAATGCTCCTTGCATTGACACACAAAGCCTTCAGGCTTGCTTTTACAACACTTTTAGCCCTTATACAATTATGTTGAAAAGAGGCCCTTTTTGATTTTTGCCCTGGATTTGCTGGCCTGCCACTTTTACTTTTCACCTTACTACTTTCTACTTCTACCCTCATTTTACACCCTTCTGTCTCTCTGCATTTGTTCCCATCACCCTGCCACATTAGTTTAAATCCTCCTGAACAACAGTAGCGAACGCTCCCCCTAGGACATTGGTTCCAGTCCAACCCAGGTGCGGACCATCCTGTTTGTACCAGTCTCACCTCCTCCAGAACTGGCTCCAATGCCCCAGAAATTTGAATCTCTCCCCCTTGCACCATTTTTCAAGCCACGTATTCATCTGAAATATCCTCCTATTTCTACTCTGACTAGCACTTGGCACTGGTAGTAATCCAGAGATTATTACCTTTGTGGTCCTACTTTTTAGTTTATCTCCTAACTCCCTAAATTCACCTTGTAGGACCTCATCCCGTTTTTAACCTATATCGTTGGTATCTATGTGCACCGCGACAACTGGCTGTTCACCCTCCCACTCCACAATGTCTTGCAGCCGCTCAGAGACATCCTTGACCCTTGCACCAGGGAGGCAACATACCCTCCTGGAGTCTCGTTTGTAGCCACAGAAATGCCTATCTATTCCCCTTACAATCGAATCCCCTATCACTATAGCTCTCCCACTCCTTTTCCTTCTCTCCTGTGCCGCAGAGCTACCCATGGTGCCACGAACTCGGCTGCTGCTGTCTTCCCCTGAAGAGACATCTCCTCCAACAGTATCCAAAACAGTATATCTGTTGCCTTTATCCAAGGCAATGAATTTGTAGGCCTTTCAAAAATTATCGACAATTACCTACATGATGGTCTTCCCCTTGGAAGGAGGAAGACCCATGACAAAGTACATGGAGATGTGCACCAATGCCTGTCTGGAACGGGCAGAGGATAAAGGAACCTTTGAGATTGGGTGCAGAACTCTTTGTTCTGGGTGCACACCTCACATGCCTGCACGTATTGACGGACCTCCCTCACCATTCCAGGCCACCAATATCTTCTCTTAATGAACTCAAAGGTCCTGGCAATGCCAGGATGAGTGGTCATTCTTGATGCAAATCCCCATTGAAGTAATTGAGATCGGACAGAACTTAGGATGAACAGCTGACCTGGAGGACCATTCTTAGGCATTCTTAGGTATTTATTTAGTCAGAGAATGTGAATCTGCATTTGTTACATCAATCAGCTATGGTGGCTAAGTCATTGGGTTTAGTATTTAAAATTGAGTTTGATAAGTTCTTGTTCAGTCAGGGCATCAAAGGTGACTGGAAGAAGGCAGGAGAATGGGGTTGAGAGGGATAATAAATCAGCCATGATAGAATGCCAGAGCAGATGCAATGGGCCAAATAGCCTGATTCTGATTTTATCTACAATATGCGATGCCTCAAAAAAACGGCATCCAATATTAAATAAATCCTTTCACCCTGGATATGCCCTCTTCTCATTACTACCATCAAGGAGGAGTTAGAGGAGTCTGAAGATATACACTCTATGCTTCAGGAACAGTTTCTTCCCCTTCATCATCACATTTCTGAATGGGCAATTAACCCATGTAAACTGTCTACATTGTTTGGCTATCTTTTTGCATTATTTATTTAATTTAATTTTTTATATATATATTCGTTATTTTAATTTATAGTTTTTGTATTATTATGTGTTGCAATGTACTGTTGAACAAAACAACAAATTTCACAACATATGCCTGTGATATTAAACCTGATGATGATTCTGTGCCATTTCACATCTGCACTTCTGTAATGTTCTCATGTGCTGTCTGGGTCTGCCAGTCATTCTCTTGCTGTGCTCTGGTGACTCTGGTGCTGTGGGTATACAACTAGAAGGTATGTTATATTACTTTTAACTATCTATGTCTTGTTGTATATTTTTAATTATATAAAAAGGAATTTTGAGAATTTTCAGTTGATCCTCGTTAAAGTATAGAAAAATATTGAATAATTTGATAGCAGAGTTTTACCTTCTATCAAAGTTTCTCAGGATTTTGTGGGTGGGCTATGTCATTACAGTTAGTTGCACTATTTATATTACGTCAAAATGGCAACTTTTTTTCATTCCACACATTCCATCCATGGTAAGTACGAAAGGTTACAGTGTTGAATGATAGGTGTGACCCTGTACTTCGGTCTTTTCCCACAGAGCTGCTGTGCTGCCTATCTCATCACTAGCTGAGCAAAGGTTGGTGCTTGAAAGTTCTGGTGATGAAGCATTCTACCAATTGACTTGTCAGGGAATGCTTCAAAATTTCCTTCTTTCACGAAGTCTCCAAGGCATTCCATACCACCCATGATCAGGTTAATTTCTGTTCAAACATTTCCAGTGTGGGCGGGGACAAATGGTGCAGCACAGTCGAGCTGAAAGCAATGCCCATGGTAACATGTTTATTAATGTTTATTAACAATGGCATATAATGACATTATCTCTTCCATTCTCCTGATGAGAAGTAGTATTTCAGACTGTTTGCAACCGAAATGTATAATGCCTATAAAAAGTATTCACCCCCACCTCCCCTCCCGGAAGTTTTCATGTTTTATTGTTTTAATAAATTACAGTGGATTTAATTTGGCTTTTTTGACACTGATCAACAGAAAAAGACTCTTTTGTGTCAAAGTGAAAACAGATCTCTACAAAGTGATCTAAGTTAATTACAAATATAAAACACAAAATAAGTGATTGCATAAGTATTCAACCCCTCTCCCCACCTTTAATATGAGACACCAAATCATCACTGGTGCAGCCAATTGGTTTTAGAAGTCACATAATTTGTTCAATGGAGATCACCTGTGTGCAATCAAGGAGTTTCAATTGATTGTAGTAAACATACACCTGTATCTGGAAGGTCCAACTGCTGGTGAGTCAGTATCCTGGCAAAAACTACAATATGAAGACAAAAGAACACTACAAGCAACTCCAGAAAATGGTTATTGAAAAGCACAAGTCAGGAGATGGATACAAAACGGCCCTTTGGTCCTAGACTCCCCTTACTATAGTAAGCATTCTTTCTCCATCCGCTCTACATAAGCCTTTCAATATTTGAAAGAAGATCTCCCCTCATTCTTCTAAACTCCAGCAAGCACAGGCCCAGAGCCATCAAACAATCTTCATTCCTGGGATCATTCTCCGGAGCCTTTTTTGGACCCTTTCCAATACCAGTACATCCTTTCTTAGATAAAGGGCCCAAAAATGCTCACAATTCTCCTTGGTATGTCCTGGGTGATGGGGGTCCTTAATGACTGATGCCATCTTTTTGAGGCATCACCTTTTGAACATGTCCTTGATGCTGGGGAGGTTCGTGCCCATGATAAAACTGACTGAGTTTAGAACTTCCTGCAACTTTTTTCTATCCTGTGCAGTGGTCCTTTCATACTAGACCCAGTTAGGATGCTCTCTATAATACATCTGTAGAAATTTGCAAGTGTCTTGGTAGGATATCAAGTCTCCAAGACTCCTCAAGCTCTTAATGATATATAGCTGCTGTAGTGCTTTCTTCATAATTACATCAATATGTTGGGCCAAGGATAGATCTTCAGAGATATTGACACCCTAGAAATTGGAACTGCTGATGACTCGACAAAGACTGATGTGTGTTCACTTCACTTCGCCTTCTTGAAATCCACAATCAATTACTTGTTTTCACTAACGTTGAGTGGAAGGCTGCTGTTGTGACACCACTCAGCCAGCTGACCTATATCACTCCTTGATGCCTCCTCATCACCATCTGGCATTTGAGCTGTGCCTAGCCACACAGTCATGGCTGTAGAGAGAGTAGAGCAGTGGGCTAAGCATGCATCCTTGAGCTATGCTGGTTTTGATTGTCAGTGAGGAGGCGATCTGCACTGACTGTGGTTTCCTGATGAGGATGTCAAGGATCCAGATGTAGAAGGAGGTACAGCAGCCAGGTTTTGGAGCTTGTTGATTAGTAGTGAGGGTATGACTGTGTTGAACTCTGAGCTGTAATCAGTGAACACCATCCTGACATAGGTAATCCTATTATGCAGGTGATCCAAGGCCGAGTGGAGAGCCAGTGAGATTGCATCTGTTGTAGACCTGTTCTGATGATGGGCAAATTGCAGCAGGTCCAGGTCCAGGTCCATGCTTAGTTTGGCAGGAGTTGATTCTGGACATGACCAACCTCTCCTACTACAGCAGTGAGAGATTGAAGATGTCCTTGAATACCCCTCCCTACCAGATACACCATCAGGGCCTGATGCCTTGCCAGGGTTCACCCTCATGAAAGATGTTCTGACTTCAGCCTCTGAGACAGAGATCTCATGGTCACCAGATGCTGTAGGGGTTCATAGAGACGTGGGTTTATTCTCACTTTCAAAGTGTGGATAAAAGGCATTGAACTCATCTGGCAGTGAAGCATCATGACCATTCATGATGTTTGGTTTTGCTTTGTTAGGAAATAATGGCCTGCAACCCCTGCCAGAGCTGACGTGCATCCGATTCCGTCTCTAGCTTCAATTGGAATTGTTTATTTTTCACTTCTAAACAAGCTTTCCTCTTCATCCATTTTTCCATGAGGTTGAAGCTTCATAAACATGAAGTGAAACATGTCACTTCAGCAAATCAGCTGACTACAGACTACTGGAAAGACCTGACAGTGTAATAATCACCTGGTAGCACTCACATCTACAGTGATGAAATGCTTTGAGAGGTTAGTTATGACTAGACTGAACTCCTGCCTCAGCAAGGACCTGGAGCCATTGCAATTTGCCTACTGCCACAATAGGTCAATGGCAGATGCAATCTCAATGGCTCTTCACACAGTTTTAGACCACCTGGACAACACAAACACCTATGTCAGGATGCTGTTAATCGTCTATAGCTCAGCATTTAATACCATCATTCCCAAAATCCTGATTGAGTAGTTACAGAACCTGGACCTCTTTACCTCCCTCCGCAATGGACCCTCGAATTCCTAACCGGAAGACCACAATCTGTGCGGATTGGTGATAACATCTCCTTCTCGCTGACGATCAACACTGGTGCACCTCAGGGGTATGCACTGCTCTACTCTCTCTATACCCATGACTGTGTGGCTAGGCATAGCTCAAATACCATCTATAAATTTGCTGATGATACAACCATTGTTGGTAGAATCTCAGATGGTGACGAGAGGGTGTACAGGACCGAAATATGCCAACTAGTGGAGTGGTGTCACAGCAACAACCTGGCACTCAATATCAGTAAGACAAAAGAGTTGATTGTGGACTTCAGGAAGGGTAAGACAAAGGAACACATACCAATCCTCATAGAAGGATCAGAAGTGTAGAGAGTGAGCAGTTACAAGTTCCTGAGTTTCAAGATCTCTGAGGATCTAACCTGGTCCCAACTTATCGATATAGTTATAAGAAGGCAAGAGTTTGAAGAGATTTGGTATGTCAACAAATATACTCAAAATCTTCTACAGATGTACCGTGGAGAGCATTCTGACAGGCTGCATCATTGTCTGGTATGGGGAGGTCACTGCACAGGACCGAAAGAAGCTGTAGGGGGTTGTAAATTTAGTTGGCTCCATCTTGTGTACTAGCCTACAAAATACACAGGAAATTTTCAAGAAGCGGTGTCTCAGAAAGGCAACGCCCATCATTAAGGACCTCTAGCACCCAGCACATGCCCTTTTCTCATTGATACCATCAAGTGGGAGGTACAGAAGCCTGAAGGCACACACTCAGTGCTTCAGGAGCAGCTTCTTCCCCTCTGCCATCCGATTCCTAAATGGACATTGAACCCTTGGACACTACCTCACTTTTTTATTATATATTTTTTCTGGTTTTTGCACGATTTTTAATCTATTCAATGTACATATACTGTAATTTATTTATTTATTATTATTGTTTTCTTCTATATTATGTATTACACTGAACTGCTGCTGCTAAGTTAACAAATTTCATGACACATGATAGTAAACCTGATTCTGATAATTAAAGGCAGTGGATTCTTCAAAGGCATTGGCAATGCAATTTAGTTAGTGTGTAATCTGTATTGGTTTTATGAGACGAGTTGGAATGCTTTAGACATGGCCATTCTGTGGGTGAAAATATATATTCACTCACATTCTTTAAAATGAAAGTCCATTGAATGATTTTGTGTACTGATAAACTGGGAAATCAATAAAGATATGACTTGAAAAGTTAATGCTTCTTGACACATGCTACTTGATCTACTGAAATTTCCTAGCCGCTTTCTTATAATCTCAAAGGTCATTCTTTGCTGTATATTGCCTTGGATCCTGCTACAAGCTGGATATTGCAGACACTGTCTTTCTGTGGTCTGCATCCTCTTGTTTTGTCTCTTTATTTGTCACATTTCAACTCCATGTGACAGATAAAGCAAAAGCTAATCTTTCTCTTGCTGTATTTTAAGATATTAAATAACGGACAACTGCATCCATGCCTTCAACAGACATGGCCTTTGTTTTCATCAGTATTGAAGTACAGCTACCAAATCTGCTTTAGCTTTAAACTCAGTGACAGAAAATCGTAACTGCTAACTTTTCAATTATACTTCACAGTTAATTGCATGAGTTTTCTATGAACAAGAAAGGAAGAGTGATTTCTGATTTGCTGTTAGCAGATATAACAAAACTATTTCCAAATATTTATATCTTTTCCTGGCTTTTCTTGGATTTTTAGTTAATAAATGAATAAATAGCCCATATTTATTAATTCACAGTTTGAGAACATTGCTACTGAGGCAATGCATTGGTGCCCTGGAGGAGATGGTAATGAAATAGATATATTCTTGACTGAGTGGTTTGCTAGACCGTTTTGAAGGACAGTTAAGAATTCACCGTATTGACCAGATCAGGTAAGGACAGCAGATTTTATTCTGTGAAGAACTTTATTAAATCTCATGTATTTGTATGATGTTCAAGTTGTTTCATTTTCACCAGTATTAATGTTATTCAAAAAAAATTAAAGATGTTTTTAAATTGCTGAATTAGAATTTGAATTTATGGCTCCAGATCATTAGTCTGGGGCTCTAGGTTGCTAATCTGGCTATGTGCTGCTGTTACTGGTCTTGCATGTGCAAGCTCACTGCACAATTAGGGGATGCTTAATTCTGGGTCAGTAATGTATCTGAATACTGGGGCAAAAAGGTAACTGTTGGAAGAACTTAGTGGGTCAGGCAGCAACTATGGAGGCAAAATAATTGTGAACATTTCAGATTGAGATCCTTCATCAGGATCTGATGCTATGAGGGATGATTGATAGGTTCATGGCCTAAGGTAGAAGGAGTCAATTTTAGAAAACCTAGCACATTTATTTTTCAACATAGTCCCCTCCTACATGTACACACTTAGTCCAGCGGTTGTGAAGCATAGGGATCCCTTCTTTGCAGAAATGGTCCACAGCAGGGCTGATTGATAAGTTCGTTGCCTAAGGTAGAAGGAGGTGAGTTATTAACAAACTTTCTGCATTATCACTCAAAGAGTTGAACTGCACGTGTATGTTACAAGAGCGTTTTGGACCTCCATATGGTCCACAGCATGGGTGATTGATAGCTTTGTGGCCTAAGGTAGAAGGAGATTCTCGTGCAGTTCAACTCTTTCAGTGATTATGCAGAAAGTTTGAAGTTGATAGCTCATCTCCTGACAATACCCACTATTCAAGTGGTCGGCCCCTTCTCCCTACTAAGGAGAAGATACTTCCAACTAACAAAGTCATTTAAAACTCAGTTCATTTATTTACAGCAATACACATTTATATAAAAACAACTCTTTAAACACATTTAGAACTCACAGGGAATTTCTATCTTAAACATTTCCAAATTACAAACTATTTCTAAAACACGATCATTTCCTAAACACAAAACACAAAGTAGAAAGCATAAAGCATTTCTTAAGCATAAATGATTTCCAAAACACAGGTACAATTCCTATAAACTAAAAAGACATAACACTAAGTTGTAGATGAACAAGTTGTCCATTACAGAAACCAAAGCTGGAGGAATGGATTCTAGTTCACCCCATGTTTCCTTCACATTTCTTCTTGATTCATTCCTAATAAGCCTGAATTGCTGTCCACATTTATATCCATTTTCTTCCACTTGGATGATTTCACATGTATGTGATATTTCCTCAGATATCCTTTTAACACAAACAGTTCAGAAGCATTTTTGGAGAGACAGACATCAGTTTATTGTTCACAGTTCACAATTGATGCTATAGATTATATAATGCTGAGGAAATAAAACTTACCACTATAGTCACATCAGTTATTGATATGCTAAATGATATTATCCATCTATTCTGCAAGCTTCTTTGTACTAAGCAACTTAAGAGTTGGCTTCACACACAAAATGCTGGAGGAGTTCAGCAGGCCAGACAGCATCTACAGTCAATGTTTTGGGCTGAGACTCTTCAGCAGGACTTTATTTGCTTGGATTTCCAGCATTTGCAGATTTTCTCTTGTTTGTGTTAAGAGTCGGCCTGTTTCTTTGAAACAACCCAAATTAAATAACTCCTTGCTTTTTACTCTACTCTTGTTCAATAATAAAGCATCTTCTTTCTCACAGGGCGTCTGTGCTTTACATAGAACTTATTTGCAAAGCTGTGTTTTTAACTTCAAGCTGATTACTGTTATCCATTTACTTTTTATGAGTTGAACACTGACTTCCTTTTACAACCAAAAGCTAATAAAGTTGGAAGTTTACTTACATCTGGCTTTGATCTTTCAAGTGGCAGCTGTTGTTGTTTAGAAAGTAAGCATCTCAAGCATAAGACAGAAGTGAATATCTATCAGAAGAATATTGTTTACATGGGCTTTCAGAAGGGTTTTGACAATGTGCTGCATTTGAGGCTGCTAAAGAGGATAAGAGCCCATGGTTTTACAGGAAAGATTCTCGAATGGATAAAAGATTGACTGACTGGCAGAAAGCAAAGAATAGGTATAAAGGTGAATTTTCTAGTTGGCAGCTGGTGACTAATGGTCTTCCTTAGGAGTTAGTGTTGGTCCACTAATTTTCACATTATATGTTAATGATCTGGATGACAGAATTGATATAATGTTCTTATCAAACGTGGAGCCAACTTATTAGGCTGAATGGTCTAATTCTGCTCCTACCCCTTGTGGTCTTATAAACTGAAATAAAATTTCAAACCAGTTTTCCATGTACTAAGACAGAAGACCCTTACCAAATTCTCCAATCACTGTTTTAACCAAATGGGAGGAATTTTAGAGTAAATTTGAGGGGTAATATAACAATACCACCTAATGAGTGGAGCTGCCAAGGACTTTGCCTACTGTCAGAAAGCAAAGTTCACAACACCTATGATATTTCAGTTTTGAAAGTGATGACTGGTGCTTTTCTTCTTCTCAGTGGCTGGTCTTGCAGATCACTAAGCCCCATGTGGCCAAACCAGTAACTGATAAACCTCATACATTGCTTTTACAATTTTTGTTATTGTTAACTTAATATTACTGTCTAGTTCCTCCACGATCTGAATCAACATGTTGATGTCGTGTGGAGGCTTGTGTGCTTCAATGGCACAATCAGTTCAGGTCCACTCATGTTGGAACGGCTGTGGTCAAGATGTCAGACAATGATTGATCCAACCCCAACTCCTGAAATGACAGACTCACGCCTGCCCCTCCCGGGCCATGCCATACAAAATAACTGTCTAATCTTCAGTCTGTAAAACTTGGGGCAGCAGAAGAGACAATTTCTGAACTTGCTGTTAGTCAGTGGTTGCCCTAAGTCTACAATTGGTGTGCCACTGATGTTTACTTCTTCAATACAGAGTGTGGATGGGCCTCTTTTAAATAGTTCAGTGTAGGCAAAAGAATGAATAGCTGCAGTGTGTCTGAATCCCAGGCTTTCTAATTGTGAATGGAGTGCCCTCAACTACTCCAGATATAAAGGCCATCTAAGATATCTAAATTAATTACAACTATATAAAAAACAAAATAATTGATTGCATAAGTATTCTCCCCCATCAAGTTAGTATTTAGTAGATGCACCTTTGGCAGCAATTACAGCCTGTGTCTGTGTGGGTAAGAATCTAACAGCTTTGCACATCTGGACACTGCAATTTTTCTCCATTCTACTTTACATGACTGCTCAAGCTCTGTCAGATTGCAAGGGGATCATGAGTGAACAGCCCTTTTCAAGTCCAGCCACAAATTCTCAATTGGTTTGATGTATGGACTCTATCTTGGCCACTCCGGGACATTAATATTGTTGCTTTTAAGCCATTCCAGTATAGCTTTGGCTTTATGCTTGGGGCCGTTTCTTGCTGGTAAACAAATCTTCTCCTAAGTCAGTTCTCTTGCAAACTGCATCATGTTTTCCTCCAGGACTTCCGTATATTTTGCTGCATTCATTTTGCCCTCTACCTTCACAGGCCTTCCAGGGTCTGCTGCAGTGAAGCAAGCCCACAGTGTGATGCAACCAACATCATGCTTCACGGTAGGGATGGTGTGTTTTTGATGATGTGAATAGTATTTAGTCTAATAGCCAAAAGGCTCTTCTGGTTTCATCCGACCATAGAACCTTCTTCCAGTTGAGCAGTCTCCTACATGCCTTCTGGCAAACTCTAGCTGAGATTTCATCTGAGTTTTTTTCAACAATGGCTTTTTCTTTGCCACTCTCCCATAAAGCTGTGACTGGTGAAGCACCCAGGCTACAGTTGTTTGCACAGTCTCTCCCATCTCAGCCACTGAAGCTTGTAACTTCTCCGGAGTTGTCTCTTGGTGGCGTCCCTCACTAGTCCCCTTCTTGCGAGGTCACTCATTTTTTGAGGACAGTCAGCTCCACGCAGATTTACAGGTGTGCCATATTCTTTCCATTTCTTGATAATTGACTTAACTCTACTCCAAGGGATATTCAGTGACTTGGAAATTTTCTTGTACCCATCTCTTGACATGTACCTTTTGACAATAACCTTTTTGTGGAGTTGCTTGGAGTGTTCTTTTGTCTTCATGGTGTAGTTTTTGCCAGGATATTGACTCACCAGCAGTTAGACCTTCCAGATACAGGTGTATTTTTACTACAATCCATTGAAACACCTTGACTGCACACAGGTCTCCAAAAACAGATCTCCATTTAATTAATTACATGACTTCTAAAGCCAATTAGCTGCACCAGTGGTGATTTGATGTGTCATATTAAAGACAATTATTTTGTGTTTTATATTTGAAATTAATTTAGATCACTTTGTAGAGATAGAACATAGAAATCTACAGCACATTACAGACCCTCCAGCCCACACTGTTGTGCCGACCATGTAACCTACTCTAGAAGCTGCCTAGAATTTCCCTAGTGCATAGCCCTTTATTTTTCTAAGCTCCATGTACCTATCTAAGAGGCTTTTAAAAGACCCTATTGTATCCACTTCCACCACCGCCACTGGCAGTGCATTCCATGCACCCACCACTCTCTGTGTGGAAAAACTTACCCCTGACATCCGCTCAGTACCTATTTCCAAGCACCTTAAAACTATGCCTCCTTGTGTTAGCCATTTCGTCCCTGGGAAGAAGCCTCTGGTTATCCACATATACCACATCATCTTATACACCTCTATCAAGTCACCTCTCATCCTCTGTCACTCACCAAGTTCACTCACCCTATTCCCATAAGGTACGCCCTCCAATCCAGGCAACATCCTTGTAAATCCCCCCTGCACTCTCTCTATAGTATCCACATCCTTCCTGTAGTGAGGTGACCAGAACTGAATACAGTACTCCAAGTAGGGTCTGATCAAGGTCTTATATAGCTCCAACATTACCTTCACTCTTGAACTCAATCCCACGGTTGATGAAGGCCAACACAGCATATGCCTTCTTAACAACACTGTCCACCCGCACAGCGGCTTTGAGTGTCATGTGGACATGGACCCCAAGATCTCTCAGATCCTCCACACTGCCAAGAGTCTTGCCATTAATAATATATTCTGTCTTCAAATTGGACCTACCAAAATGAATCACTTCACACCTATCTGGATTGAAGTCCATCTGCTACTTCTCAGCCCAGTTCTGCATCCTATCAATACCCCCACTGTAACCTCTGACAACCCTCCACACTATCCACAACACCTCCAACCTTTGTGTCATCAGCACACTTACTAACCCACCCTTCTGCTTCTTCATCCAAGTCATTTATGAAAATCACAATGAGGAGGGATCCCAGAACAGATTCCTGTGGAACATGACTGGTCACTGACCTCCATGTAGAATATTAACTATCTACAACCACCATTTGTTTTCTGTAGATAAGCCAATTCTGGATTCACAAAGCAAGGTCTCCTTGGATCCCTTGCCTCCTTACTTTCTGAAGGCGCCTTGCATGAGGAACCTTATCAAACATCTTACTGAAATCCATATACACTACATCCACTCTCTACCTTCATCAATGTGTTTTGTTAAATCCTCAAAGAATTCATTCAGGCTCATAAGACACAACCTACCCTTTACAAAGCCATGCTGACTATCCCTAATCAGATTATGTCTCTCAAAATGCTCATAATCCTGCCTTTCAGGATCATCTCCAACAACTTGCCCACCACTGAAGTCAGACTCATTGGTCTATAATTTCCTGAGTTATCTCTACTTTCCATCTTAAACAAGGGAACAACATTTGCAACCATCCAATCCTCTGGTATTTCTCCTGTCCCTATTGATGATGCAAAGATCATCGCAAGAAGCTCAGCAATCTCCTCTCTGGCTTCCCACAATAGCCTGGGGTATATCTCACCTGGTCCCAGTCACTTATCTAACTTAATGCTTTTCAAAAGCTCCAGCACATCCTCTTTCTGAATATCTATATGCTCGAGCATTTCAGTCCACTGTAGGTCACCCCCACAACTGCCAAGGTCTTATTCCCTGGTGAATACTGAAGCAAAACATTCAATATGTACCTCTGCTACCTCCTCCGACTCCATGCACACATTTCCACTACAACACCTGATTGATCCTATTCTCACACTGCTCATCCTCTTGCTCTTCACACAATTGTAGAACGCCTTGGGATTATCCTTAATCCTGTTCACCAAAGCCTTCTCATGACCCCTTCTGGCTCTCCTAATTCCATTCTTAAACTCCTTCCTAGCAAACTTGTAATTTTCTAGAGCTCTAACAGTACCTAGTTTCTTGAAACTTCCATAAGTTTTTCTTTTCTTCTTAATCTGAGTTTCTACATCCTTTGTAAACCATGGTTCTTTAACCCTACCATCTTTCCCTGACTTAGTGGAACATACCTATGTTAAAACATAGATTGGTTTTCATTTTGACACAAAACACTCTTTTTCTGTTGATCTGTGTCAAAAAAGCCAAATTAAATTCACTGTGATTCAATGTTGTAAGACAATAAACATGAAAACTTCCAAGGGAGCTGAATACATTTATGTAACAGTGTATGTTATTCTGCACCTGATGCAGGTATCCTAATGTATTGATGAAACAAGCTAGCTGGAGAGGACAGAAAATTAGTGGAATCCACATTGGACTTGTCCTAATGTGGGTAGAAAATATGGGCTGAGTTTGTATACATCAACAGTAGGTTTCTGCAGTTGAGGGGACCATGCTAATAGGAGAATATTAGTTGAAAGTTACACCACAAGTCTGGCACTTTACTATGCCTTTATTTACTGTACCAAAAGTATCAGAAAATGTTTACTTCATATCTCATCAAGTTAACTTTCAATTGTTAACTAGATGATTTTGATGTTCAAACTACTGATATATTCACTAAGTTATTAAAAACAATTTTTCCAGATTTTGAAGTCATTTGGCTCAATAATATTTTGTATAATTTATTTATTCAACCACATGAGGGCACCAAATATAGCACTTCAAATGTGGCCGTTCTGGGACTGCCTATTCTTTTTTTAAAGTAGATATCCAGCTTTCAACACTTTTAAAATGTTTTGATGAACTTAGCTCTCTGCCAAAATTTGTAGTTCTGTTATTTTGGATCCTTATCAATCTCTGATAAAGAGGTAGCATAGTAGCGTAGTGGCTAGAGTAATGCTTTACAGCACCAGCTGTAAGATTGGGGTTCAATTACGACTGCTATCTGTAAGGAGTTTGTATGTTCTCCCTGTGACCACATGGGATTCCTCCAGGTGCTCTGGTTTCCTCCCACATTCCAAATATATATGAGCTAGGGTTAGTAAGTTGTGGGCATGCTACATTGGTGCTGGAATTATGGTGACACTTGTGGGCTGACCCAACACATTTGGGCTATGTTGGCTGTTGATGCGAAACAACTCATTTCACTGTACGTTTTGATGTTTCAGTGTCAATATGAAAAATAAAGCTGACCTCTAAATCTTTGTTCAAATGTTAAGTTGCAATGTAACATTAATTATTTTGCTGACTGTCAGAATTCATAACAGAGCTCTTCTCTGGGCAGAGTAGAGTGGCAGGGAGGTGCTTCTCCTTGATTTTAGGCTGAGAGCCAGTTCTGAATCATGAGATAAGTCAGTTGGATGCCAGAGGAATTTCTGCTGCTGAGAATATTCTCCACTTGCACTGTCACAGCTCCAGAGTAAGTAGCCAAGTGGATCTTGGGACAAAGCAAGAGAGGAGCATATTCATTAACCTCCTTCTAAAAATTGTTCCTTTAATATCCTCTTTTGAACGTGTGCTTTGGGAAAGGAAACTCCTTTTTAATATTGACTTAATCCTAAAGTCCTTCATACTGACCTAAAACCATGACAATTGCTTTCCTGCAAATGATATTAATTGGAACAGAGGGAAATTAGTCAATTAATTCGGCCCTTCCTCCAACTATTTTGGGAATACCATCATCACTGAGTCATTATATCATTTTATGTTAGAATGATTACCTGCTACAGTTAGGTATTGTCCACAGATACCATTTTATTATACAGTTAGAAGCCTAAGGATTTAAAAATTTCATATCAAAAGATACTGGGTCAATTGACAAATTCTTTGATGAGGAACTTTTCAGCAGCATCTGTCACATTCTGCAACCTTGGATAAAATTTGACGTGTAGTCTTTAACTAAGAAAGAAAATAGGGTTGGCCGACGAATTTGAGAAAGCTGGTGTGACAAAATGATTGTTGACCAATGTTAGCGTATCTTGTAGCATGTGAACATGTTTATCCTGAACTGAATTTAAATCAAAATAAACAGATCTCTAACAAGCAGATTAAATACATGAAAAAACAAAAAATAATTAAAGGAAAACCATGCAATATTTCTAACGCAACCTGGTAAAGTACAGCAGTGGAACATCTTGGCGAAGAACCAACTTGGATTAGGGGAATCAAGTGGTGAGGGATAGCATGTCAATGTTTGTGGCAAATATTGCTGAGTGTTTACAAGAAATAATTAATGGATGGAAGAAGACTGAACTCATATTATGTTGATAAAAATGAAGATTGAGGAAAAAAATCCATATCTTTATATTGCTAAGAGGACCAACTAAAATAAATTGCAGAAGCCTGTTTGACTTGGACATTAATCAGACTACAAGACAGTCATATTTTAAATTAATTACTTTCAAGTCAAATTGGAGATTAGAAGAAGCTGTTTTCCTAAGAGGGATGTGTTGGTTCACATCTTCAAAAGAAAAGAATTGGATAGATCTCTGGAGAATACCTCAATCAATCTTGTTTATTTTACATTAAACCCTGAACTATTTGTCTCTGACAAATCTGCATTTATGTCTCTTAACATTTATTTGCTACTTATGCTCTCCCTTTGGTTTCAAATTACATCCTATCTTAAGTTCTGTCTGTGGTACTTACTCTGACCCTCAGGAAAATCTTTAAACCAGTGAGGTGCCACAAGCTTCGTATGTGGTCCCAGCAATTTTCTATTGTGCATAAGGCCTGACATTCTGTTTGCAGGAGAATAGCCCTTGCTTGACTAAAGATACACAGAAGTTCTTCCTCCACTTTCTTCCACGGAGTATCTAGCTGGGGAACTTGGATAACTGATTGCATGTTGTGGAAACTGTAGTTCTGTGCGAGCAGCACTTACAGCGTGACGTCGAGTTACATCGCTGGAGATCAACTAGAGCTCAAGAAGAGCAGCTATGGTCTGCGCAAACCTATCAGGGCTGCAAAACAGCAATATAGGAAGAAGACTGAGTCAAGATTCACAACAAATAGCACACACGACTTGTGGCGAGGGTTGCATACCATCGCAGATTTCAAAGCCAAACATAGCGGTGCCTCCAACATCATGGCCTCTCTCTCAGATGAGCTCAATCGCTTTTACGCTCGGTTTGATGTCACTAACTTTGAGCCTCCACGGAAAGCCACCGCTATAACCTGCAACCTGGTCATCTCTGAGGCTGAGGTACGCAGATGTTTCCAATGAGTGGACAGTCGCAAGGCTGCGGGACAGGACGGCATCCCAGGGCGAGTACTTAGGATGTGCACGTACAACTAGCAGGTGTGTTTACAGACATTTTCAATCTCTCCCTCTCCCAGTGTAGAGTGCCCTCCTGCTTCAAATTATCCACTATTGTCCCTATACCAAAAAAGACAAAGGTAACATGTCTGAACGACTGGCGTCCTGTTGCACTCACCTCAGTGATAAGCAAATGCTTTGAGAGGCTGGTCAAGGATTACACCTGCAGCTTGCTACCACCCAAAATGGACCCCTACAATTTGCCTACCCATACATCCGATTGACAGATGACACAATAGCTACTGCTCTACATACCATCCTCACACATCTGGAGAAGAAGGATGCTTATGTGAGAATGTTGTTCTTGGACTACAGTTCAACATTTAACATCATAGTTCCATTCAGGCTCAACAAAGAGCTCAGATACCTCGGCCTTGACCCTGCCTTGTGCAGCTGGATCCTGGACTTCCTGTTAAATTGCCAGCAGGTTGTAAGAGTGGGTTCCCTCACCTCCAACCCTTGGACTCTCAATACAGGTGCTCCTCAGGGTTGCGTACTGAGTCCCCTCCTTTACTCCCAGTATATCCATGACTGTATCGCCACCCACAGCTCCAATCTGCTAATTAAATTTGCCAATGACACTACATTGATTGGCCAGATGTCAAACAATAATGAGGTGGCCTACAGGGGAAGAAGTCATCTTTCTAACACAGTGGTGTCAAGAAAACAACCTCTCCCTCAATGTCACAAAAACAAAGGAACTGGTTGTGGATTACAGAGGGAATGGAGATGGGCTAACCCCTATTGACATCAATGGATTTGGGGTTGAGAGGGTAAACAGCTTCAAGTTCCTCAGAATCCACATCACTGAGGACCTCATGTTGTCTGTACACACCAGTGCCTCTTTCACTTCAGACGGTTGAGGAAGTTTGGTACGGGCCCCCAAATCCTAAGAACTTTCTACAGGGGCAGAATTGAGAGCACCTCGACTGTTGCATCACTACCTGGTATGGGATCTGCATTTCCCTTAATCGTAGGACTCTGTAGAGAGTGGTGCAGACAGCCCAGCGCATCTGTAGTTGTGAACTTCCCATGATTCAGGACATTTACAAGGACAGGTGCGTAAATAGGGCACATAGGATCATTGGGGACCCAAGCCATCCCAACCATAGTCTATTCCAGCTGCTACCATCCAGGAAATGGTACGGCAGCATAAAACCCAGGACCACAGGCTCCTGGACAGCTTCTTTCACCAGGCCATCAGACTGATGAACTGACTTGAGTGTATTCTATATCACATTGACTGTTCTATTTATTATAAATTATTATAAATTACTATGATTGCACATTGTACATTTAGATGGAGATATAATGTAAAGATTTTTACTCCTCATGTAGGTGAAGGATGTAAGAAGTGAAGTCAATTCAAATCAAGTGCTATTGAGAAAGAGCAGTGGACATAAGAAGTGCCTGAGCTACAACATGGGTGTGTGACTTGAATCATGACCACAGTGTCATTGTCATTGCCATTCGAGAGTTAAGTTTGGAAAGTTAGTCACTGTCAGTTGCTGGGGATGTGGTCAGGTATATCATTAGGCTGAAGTATAATGGTGGTAAGTGATGGAGGGATAATTATAGTGAGAGGAAGAAGAGTTGGGAGTGAGGGGCAAGTTCTATTTAAAAAGAACAATGGGGAGAGAGCCATGGAGAATCCCATGCACTGGGCTTAATAACTACAACTCTGGTCAGGCAGGTTTTCTCTAAACTGAACTGAAGTAGACCTCACTGGTCATGTGAAGGCTCACCCTGTCACGACATTGGGATATGGCCCAAGTGCCGTGACAGAGACACTGAAGCAGGATAGTTCACAGACTTTAAAGCAAACAGTATTTTAAAGGGAAAGAAAACAATAAACACTAGGCCAAGCAGGGCCGTTAGCTAAAACTCTCAAATGGAAAACTAGATGCCAACACCGCGACTGAAAGGCATGTCTGAATATAAACTGAATACTGCTAGTCTTCAGCGTCTGTCGATTCGATGATCCACTTTCTCAGGCAAGGCTGAATGCAAGCAGCCCCGTAACATTGCTGTGCTTTGCTCAAGTCTCAACAAGTGCTGTAATGAAAGAAGGGAGTTAAATATTGCCATAACGAAATAATAATTAGCTGACACATGCATATTCATGAGGGCAATTGCCGAATTCATTGTGCAGCCGAGTCCATGGATGTGGCGGGGTTCCCCCCTCCCTAGGCGGAGCTTCTAGGGCACCACAGACCTCTGCCTGCTGGAAGCCCCAGAATCAGCTTTATTATCACCGGCATGTGATGTGAAATCTGCTAACTTAGCAGCAGCAGTTCAATGAACTACATAATTTGGCAGAGAGAGAGAGAGAGAAAAAATAAATAAAAAAAACATAATAATAAATAAACAAGTAAATCAATTACGTATATTGAATAGATTATTAAAACTGTGCAAAAACGGAAACAATGTATATTAAAAAAAGTGAGGTTGTGTCCAAAGCTTCAATGTCCATTTAGGAATCGGATGGCAGAGGGGAAGAAGCTGTTCCTGAATCGCTGAGTGTGTGCCTTCAGGCTTCTGTACCTCCTACCTGATGGTAACAGTGAGAAAAGTGCATGCATGGGTGCTGGAGGTCTTTAATAATGAGCACTGCCTTTCTGAGACACCGCTCCCTGAAGATGTCCTGGGTACTTTGTAGGCTAATGCCCAAGATGGAGCTGACTAGATTTACAACATACTGCAGCTTCTCTCAGTCCTGTGCAGTAGCCCCTCCATACCATACAGTGATGCAGCCTGTCAGAATGCTCTCCACAGTACAACTATAGAAGTTTTTGAGTGTATTTGTTGACATGCCAAATCTCTTCAAACTCCTAATAAGGTATAGCCGCTGTCTTGCCTTCTTTATGACTACATCAATGTGTTGGGACCAGGTTAGATCCTCAGACATCTTGACACCCAGGAACTTGAAGCTGCTCACTCTCTCCATTTCTGATCCCTCTATGAGGATTGGTATGTGTTCCTTTGTCTTACCCTTCCTGAAGGCCACAATCAGCTCTTCCATCTTACTGACATTGAGTGCCAGGTTGTTGCTGTGGCACCACTCCACTAGTTGGCATATCTCACTCCTGTACGCCCTCTCGTCACTACCTGAGATTCTACCAACAATGGTTGTATCGTCAGCAAATTTATAGATGGTATTTGAGCTATGTCTAGCCACACAGTCATGTGTATACAGAGAGTAGAGCAGTGGGATAAGCAAACACCCCTGAGGTGCACCAGTGTTGATCGTCTGCGAGGAGGATATGTTATCACCAATCCGCACAGATTGTGGTCTTTCGGTTAGGAAGTCGAGGATCCAATTCCAGAGGGAAGTAATGGGGCCTAGGTTCTGCAACTTTTCAATCAGGATCGTGGGAATGATGGTATTAAATGCTGAGCTGTAGTCGATAAACAGCATCCTGGTGTAGGTGTTTATGTTTAGGTGGTCTAAGGCCATGTGAAGAGCCGTAGAGATTGCGTCTGCCATTGACCTATTGTGGCGATAGGCAAATCGCAATGGGTCCAGGTCCTTGCTGAGGCAGGAGTTCAGTCTCGTCATAACTAACCTCGCAAAGCATTTCATCACTGTCAATGTGAGTGCTACCGGGCAATAGTCATTAAGGCAGCCCACATTATTATTCTTTGGCACTGGTTTAATTGTTGCCCTTTTGAAGCAAGTAGGAACTTCTGCGCATAGCAGTGAGAGGTTGAAAATGTCGTTGAATACTCCTGCTAGTTGGTTGGCACAGGTACTCCATCAGGACCTTCTGCCTTGCGAGGGTTCACTCTCTTTAAAGACAGTCTAATATCGGCCTCTGAGACGGAGATCACAGGGTCATCAGGTGCAGCAGGGATCTTCACAGCTGTAGTTGTGTTCTCTCTTTCAAAGCGAGCATAGAAGGCATTGAGTTCATCTGGTAGTGAAGCATCGCTACTATTCATGCTACTGGGTTTCGCTTTGTAGGAAGTAAAGTCTTGCAGTATCTGCCAGAGTTGCCGTGCATCTGATATTGCCTCCAACCTCATTCAAAATTGTCCCTTAGTGCTTGAAATAGCCCTCTGCAAATCATACCTGGTTTCCTGGTACAGGCCTGGGCCGCCAGACTTGAATGCCACAGACCTAGCCTTCAGCAGACGACGTACCTCCTGGTTCATCCATGGCTTTTGGTTTGGGAATGTACAGTAAGTCTTTGTAGGCACACACTCACCCACACAGGTTTTAATGACGTCAGTAACAACTGCAGCGTACTCATCCAGGTTCAAAGATGAATCCCTGAGTACAGTCCAGTCCACCGATTCAAAGCAGTCCTATAGGTGCTCCTGTGCTTCCCTTGTCCAAACTTTCTTGGTCCTCACTACTGGTGCTGCAGTCTTCAGTCTCTGTCTATACTCAGGGAGTAGAAGTACAGTCAGGTGATCAGACTTCCCGAAGTGAAGGCATGGAATAGCACAGTATGCATTCTTGATAGTGGTGTTAACAATGGTCCAGCGTGTTGTTTCCTCTGGTATTACAAGTTATCTGTTGTTGGTAATTGCTTAGTGATTTTTCACGAGAGATTATTCGGGCAGTGGGTGAATCAGCCCTCTTGTGCTTGTTGATCTCATCACTTGAGATTCAGTGTCATGCAAGCCTGCCACTTTGATCTGGCCCACGCCTTCAGTAACCAGGTCTAACACTTACCTTTATTGGATCTTGCCCATCCTTACACAAATCATTGGGTTTGTGGGGGTGTGGCCAGGATTAATTGGGGAGTGCCTAGGGTTAGTGGGGGTGTGTGCCCCCTTGGACCTTAAGATTGGGTTTGAGGGTAGGAATGGCAGATGTATATGTGGGGATGGAAGAGGTAAGATTGTGGAGTTGAGCAACTTGGCCAAGGTGTCCTTCACCGGGATCCAAGAATGTTCTTCAGGACTATACCCTTCCCAATCTACGTGGACTTTACCATGTGCCCAGTGAGATGTCAGGAGGTACTGCACTTTATAGACCAGGGCCCCGTCTACCAAGCAGGGAGGAGGGGGAGGTGAGTCACTGGGGCCAGAGGAGAGGTAGTAACTGGCATGAGCTGGGAAATATGGAACACTGGGTAGATCTTCATTGATGCTGGTAGACGCAATTTATAGGAGACCTTGTTGAGAGCCTTTTCCACTACAAATAGTCCCACATAATGCAGAGCCAATATGTGGCTCTCAACTTTCAGGGAAAGATCTGTTGATGCCAACCAGATCTCTTCTCGTGGTTTGAATGGCCTTAACTATTGGCAGAGCCGATCAGCCTGCTGAGCATGTTGTTTCTGGGTATGTAGCAGAGACGCCCTGGCTCATCTCCAGGTGAACTTCTAGTGCTGGTTCAGCGGCTGGAACTACTACATCAATCTCCTAGTTAGTGAAAAGCAGTGGCTGGAATCCCTTCTGGCATTCAAAGAGGGACATACCCATGGAGGATGACTGGAGGGAATTGTGGGCGATCTCTGCCCAGACCTATTGGGAGCTCCAGGACATGGAGTTGGAAAAGACAAGGCAGCGTAGGGTTGTCTCCAACTTCTGGTTCTCTCTCTCAGTCTGGCCATTAGATTGGGGGTGGAAACCAGAGAAGAGGCTGGCCATGGCTCCTATAAGAGACCAGAAAGCCTTCCAAAAGCGGGAATTGAACTGTGGTCCATGATCAGACACTATGTCTTAAGGAAAGCCAGGGAGCCCGAACACATGTTGAACCATGAGTGTGGCACTCACAAGCCGATGGGAGCTTGGGGAGGGCAATGAAGTGGGGAGCCTTGGAGAATCAATCCACAACAACCAAAATGGTGGTGTTTGCATTAGACGGGGCAGCCCAGTGATGAAATCTGCTGAGTGGTGGGACCAGGGACGGTGAATATAGCAGACCCACAGGACGCTGGTGTGATATCTTGTTCTAAGCGCAGGTGGGACAGACAGATACGAAGTCCTGGACATCCTGGGACATAGATGACCACCAAAGTTGTCTCCTTATAAACCCCTGGATCCGTTGAATTCCTGGATGTACAGCCAAATGGGAGGAGTGACCCCATTCCAACACTTTGGAGTGCATAACAACAGGGACAAACAGCCGGTTGGAAGGTCCCTCACCTGGGCCTGGATCTGACTTTTGGGCAGCCCTCACCTCTGCCTCTATTCCCCAGATCACTGGAGCAGCAAAACACGAGCGAGGAAGGATGGGCTCTGGATCGGCATTGTGTTCAGATCCGTCAAACTGCTGGGAGAGAATATCAGCCTTGGAACTCGTGCTGTCAGGGACGACAGGTGAGGATGAAAATAAACTGAGTGAAGAAAAGAGCCTACCAGACTTAACAAGAATTGAGTCTCTTTGTGCCCTGAATGTAAGGGAAGTTCTTGTAATCTGTCCAAACCAAGAAAAGATGCTCTGCCCCCTCCAGACAGTGTCGCCATTCCTCCGACATCGGAAGCACCCACATCGACTATAAATGGCTGTGATGGTCTGGGTGTTGCAGCACGGGGGCAGTGGTGAAATGTCGCTTTAACTCCAAAAATGCTTGGTTGGCATCATCTGTCCAATGGAATACTGCCGAGGTCTTCCTGGTGAGTGCATTTATGGGAGCTGGAATAGAGCTGAAGTTCCAGATGAAGCAGTGTTCCTGATGAGAGCGGGAATAGATAAGATGTCGTCTAAATACACGAAAACAAACTGGTTCAACATGTCACTGTGAACATCGTTAACTAAGGCCTGGAAAACAGTGGGGGTGTTGGCCAGACCAAAAGATATCACAAAGTACTCATAGTGGCCATTAAAGGTGTTGAATGCAGTCTTCTACTCATCCCGTTCTCTAAGATGAAGCAGATTATAAGCATTGCCCAGAGTAATTTTAGAAAATATGGTTGCTCCCTCCAGAGGACAGCGCGGAGAGTTTAAAAAGGAAGGTTGCTTCCAACAGCTTTCTTTTGGATTGGGACTCAGAGTGGCGTGGGAGCTGAATTCTGAAAGAAGGCAGTTTTTTTTAAAACTTCTTGGAGTGCAAGAAGGACAAGACTGCGCAGGTGCGTGACGTAACAGGACAGCGCGGAGAGTTTAAAAAGGAGATCACTCCATACAGCGGGCAGCTGTCGGAGCGGGTAACGGAGGAGTGGTAGCAGAGTGTAGGGCTTTGGCTTCAACGGGATTCGGCGGTAAATGGGAAGAGGCGAGAGCGAAGCGCCAACTCTTTTTTCTCCTCTCCCCCCCCCCCACCCCTTTCGCGAATCGGCCCGGACAGACAGGATCAGCAGGGCTTACACAGCTAACGGTACGAGCTAACGGTTTAAAAAGTTTGTTTGTTTGGCGAGATAAGTGGGTGAGTAGACTTATTTTTCCTGTTTTATTCATGTAGAATTAGATAGCATGCCTGTAAGGTTAGTGCTTTGTTCAAGGTGTCAGATGCGGGAATCCTGGGAGACCTCCAGCCTCCCTGATGGCCACATCTGCGCCAGGTGCACCGAGATGCAGCTCCTCAGAGACCGTGTTAGGGATCTGCAGCTACAGCTTGATGACCTAGTGCTTATCAGGGAAAGTGAAGAGGTGATAGACAGGAGCTACAGGGAGGTAGTCATCCCTAGGCTACAGGGGTCAGAAAACTGGGTCACTGTCAAGAGGGAAGGGAAATGCCCAGATAGTGGAGAGCACACTTGTGGCTATTCCCCTCAGCAACAAATATCTTGTTCTGGATGCTGTTTGGGGGGATGACCTGACAGGAGACGCCCACTGTGACCGAGTCTCTGGCACTGAGCCTGGCGTTGTTGTGCAGAAGGGAAGAAGGGAGAATAGGAATGCGGTAGTCATAGGGGGTTGAATAGTCAGGGGAACGGACAGGAGATTCTGTGAGCCTGATAGAGATACCCGCATGGTGTGTTGCCTCCCAGGTGCCAGGGTACGGATGTCTCGGATCGGGTCCAGAATATTCTGAAGGGGGAGGGTGAGCGGCCAGTTGTCTTGGTACATGTTGGTACCAATGACATAGATAGGACAAGGGAGGAGGTCCTGAAGAGAGATTTCTGGGAGTTAGGAAGGATGCTGAGAAGCAGGACCTCCAGGGTAGTAATCTCGGGACTGCTACCTGTGCCACGTGCTTGACAGGGTTAGAATAGTAGGATCAAGCAGATGAATGCATGGCTGAGAGACTGGTGCAGGGGGCAGGGCTTCAGATTCTTGGATAATTGGGATCTCTTCTGGGGGAAGTATGACCTGTTCAAAATGGAGAGGTTACACCTGAACCTGAAGGGGACCAATATCCTGGCAGGAGGGTTTAATAGAGCTGTTAAGAAGGGTTTAAACTAATTTGGCAGGGGGATGGGAACTGGAATGATAGAGCGGAGGAAGGGGAAAACAGAAATAAATCTAAGATAGTGAGCAGTAAAGATGTCAGGAAAGACAGGCAGGTGATAGGGCAAATTTGTAGCCATTGGGATGAGTTGCAGTGCAATAAAGTTACAGTGAAATCAAAGCAAAAAGTACCAAATACTGGTCTTAAGGTGTTATACTTAAATGCACGCAGCATAACGAATAAGGTGGATGATCTTGTCGTACAGCTACAGATTGGCAGGTATGATATTGTGGCCATCACTGAGATGTGGCTAAAGGATGCGTATCTCTGGGAGCTGAGCGTCCAAGGATACATGGTGTATTGGAAGGATAGGAAGGTGGGCAGAGGGGGAGGCATGGCTTTATTGGTAAGAAATGATATTAAATCATTAGAAGGTGATATAGGATCGGAAGGTGCAGAATCTTTATGGGTTGAGCTAAGAAATCGCAGGGGTAAAAGGACCCTGATGGCGGTTATTTATAGGCCTCCAAACAGCTGCAGTGATGTGGACTACAAATTACAACAGGAAATAGAAAAGGCTTGTCAGAAGGGCAGTGTTATGATAATTGGGGGTGATTTTAACATGTGAGTGGATTGGGAAAATCAGGTCGGCACTGGATCTTAAGAGAGAGAATTTCTAGAATGTCTGCGAGATGGCTTTTTAGAACAAGTAAGCTGTGAACATAACACAATTAGGGGAAGCTGACGGCAGAGAGAACAGACCCATCAGGACCCCCCACCCTGCTGATGGGTATTCTCTTTTACCGGACACTATGGACACGCGATCACCACAATAGCGGCAGCAACCTGTTCTCCTGTGCTGCTCTCATTCCTCCTGAGAGAGGCCCATGCATCTCACTTGCATAGGCTCCTCCGTGGACTGGGTCCTGGGTGATGAGGGAGAGGGTGAGGAAAGATGGTGATTAGAGGGCAGCTTGAGACATTCTTTCCCTGCACCACTCTGTTACCCGGTCGTCAACTCGAATAGCCAGATTAATCAGGTCATCTAGGCTATCCTGCTCGTCGTAGACCGTGATCTTGTGATCTTGTGCATTCAGTCCACACTGGAAGGCAGGATGAGAGATCTCTCATTACATCTCGTTTTTGCTGCAAGCATGTGGAATTTGATTGCGTAGGCCCTCACCATCCCTTGGCCTTGGCACAGGTCCGGGTGTCAGAGGTCAGCCTCCTGACCCCATGCTGGCAGGTCAAAAACTTCGCGATGAAATGTCAGAATGACTGGGCTGCGGGGTATCCTTGCTCCCGTAAGGTGTTAGACAGGCTGAGTGCAGGTCCATCTAGGAAATTGACCATGTATACCAGTTTTTGTGCTTCATCTCCAAAATGAGCAGGCTGGGCTTGGAATGTCAGCTCGCATTGGATAATGAAATTTCAGCAGCCATCGGGAACTCCAAAGTATCTACCCGATAGTGGAATACTCGGTTCTTGTACGGAAGCACAAGTCTGAGGTGATCCGAAAGTGGGAGTGAGTTCTGGATCGGGTGCAGGAGCGGGAGCAGTAGTGGCAGAGGTTATCGGAGGACCTGCGAGATTCTGGGAGTGGGACTGATGTGGCCAGAGGCTGCTGAATTGCGTTGGCAAGAATGCTAATTGCTGTCGGCTGATGCTGGCTGTCTGCAGTGAGTTTGTGGATGGTGGCTGTGAAAGTGGAGATCGCAGACGCCTGACTCCAATTGTCTGCAGTGAGCTGCTGAACAGTTGCGCCGAGGGGTGATACTTGTTCCTCTGAATGAGACTTGACGGCATGAGATTATCTGCCTCATTGTTTCAGTAACTTCACCCAGAACAGGTTCAGGTGCCTGTCTCCTACCTGACCAATGAATCTCAGGGCCAAGGTCAGCTGCTCGCTCTCTGCTAGGTTCATCTTGTGTGTGTCAGTATGTTCAGATATGGCCCGAGTCTGGAGAGAGAGACTCTGAAGCCGGTTGATAGTTCATGGACTTTAATATGAACAGTATTTTAAGGGAAAAGAAAACAATAAACACTATGCCAAACAGACCATTAAATAACAAACAAGAAAAAATCTGCAGAAATCTGAGCAACAAACACAATATGCTGGAGGAACTCAGCAGGCCAGGCAGCATCTATGGAAAAAAGTGCAGTCAATGTTTCAGGCCGAGACTCTTCAGCAGGCCATTAACTAAAACTCTCAGATAGAAAAAATAGATGTCAATACTGCAGCTGAAAGGGAATATCTAAATATAAAATGAATACTGTTAGTCTTTAGCATCAGTCATCTTTCTCAGGCAAGGTTGAATGCAAGGAGACGTTGCTGTGCTTTGCTCAAGTCTCAACAAGCGCTACAACGTAAAAAAAGGAGTTAAATACCATCACAATGAAATAATAATTAGTTGACATGTGCATATTCACGAGCACAATTGCCGAATCTGGTGTACTGCCGAGTCCATGGTTGTGACACACACTTGCACGTAGCTTCCGTCAATGCTAGTCTTGAGGAGCCGTAAACAATATACTGAATTTGTGATCATTACAGAAAGGTAAATGTGATCATCTTTTAGTCCATATAACATGCACGCATAAAGAAGTTGCTCTGTAGGAAGAATTTCTAAACCCTGGTTATTCTGTTCTTTTACTTTAAAGAAATCGTTGGATCAGAGGAGTAATTCCAGAAATTTGCTTTCTTTGTTTATTTACAGCATTCGGAATTTATATTGTTGTAAGCGTACACTTTTCTGATTGGTAAAATTAACAAGTAAATAATGATTTTCCGAAATACTGGTCAATGTGTACTTCATCACTAACGGTCTAATTGTGCCTCTCTGACTTGTTTCATTATCTACCTATGTGTTCCAGTGTGAGACTGCCTGATTGCTATCATATGATCAATGTTGTATGTGACTCCCCCCCAGATACTCTGCACCAAACTCATGTCAGCAGAGTAAGAGAAAAAGTACCACTCAACTCTGTAATAATTAAGCAGACTGTTAATTTAACGCAGGATCGCAGTAATGTATAGGCATGTCCTCCATGTGACAGGCAACATCTGTGCAACATCAGTATCAGACAATCTCAAGAAGGAATGATCAAATCACTTGCAACAAATGGCCAGTATCATTATCACCCATCAAACTTCCTATCTCCAATAGCAAGAGCCACAAGATCAGGGCAGAAGAAGGGTGAGTTGGGAAGGACAATGAATCTGATCGTGCTGCTATTACCTACAAGCTGTGATTTTTTAAAAAAACTGAAGCAATGACTGCAGGGAATCACAAGTATGCACTTCTGCTTATCCTTTGTGGTTTACTCTCAGCCATTATGATACCCTGACACAGAATCATAGGAGTAGTCCCTTCAGCCCAACTGGTCCATGCTGAACCAGTCCCCATTTAAGTTTGTCCCATTTGATCACAGTCAGATGTGATCAGAAACTCCAAGCAATAAAACTATCATTTGGAGAGTTGTTTTTCGTATATATTTCATTTTGTTCAAAGTAAATTTATTATCAAAGTATATATCTGTCACCAATACAACCCTGAGATTTATTTTCTTGTGGGAATACGCAATTAAATCCTTAATAAAATAATAACCATATCAGAATCAATGAAAGATTGCACCAACCTGGGCATTCAACCACTGTGCAAAAAACAACAAACTGTGAAAATACAAAATGTAATAATAATAATAATAAAAATGAGCATTAAATGTTGAGAACATGAGATGAAAAGTCCTTGAAAGTGAGTCCTTAGGTTGTGGGAACATTTCAATGTTGGGGCAAGTGAAGTTGAGTGAAGTTATCCCCTTTGGTTCAAAAGACTGATGGTTGAGGGGTAATCACTGTTCTTGAACCTGGTGCTGTGTGTCCTGAGGCTCCCGTACCTTCTTCCTGATGGCAGCAGTGAGAGTACATATTCTGGGTGTTGAGGGTCCCTGATGATGGATGCTGCTTTCCTGCGTCAACGCTTCATGTAAATGTGCTTAACGGTGGAGAGGGCTTCACCTGTGATGAACTGGGCTGTATCCAATACATTTTGTAGGATTTTCCATTCAAAGGCATTGGTGTTTCCATACTAGGCTGCGATGAAGTCAGTCAATATACTCTCCACTAGACATCTATAGAAGTTTTAGCTGTCATGCCAAATTTTCGCAAACTCTGAAGGAAGTAGGGGGAGTACCGTGCTTTCATCGTAATCGCACTCACATGCTGTGCCCAGGACTGGTCTTCCGAAATAATAACACCCAGTCGCCGACCCTCTCCACCTCTCATCCTCAGTTAAGAACTGTCTCATGGATTTCTGGTTTCCTCTTCCTGAAGCCATTATGTCCAATGACTTAATTCAGAAGATGCGTAGTTTGAGAAAAATCTGGCTCCTGCTCTCTTAGTGGCATCTATTTCCAGTACCTTATAAACAAACTGTTGCACAGAAACAAACTGCTTTGCAGATCATGATCACAATATATTCTCTGCTAAAGATATAAGAACATCACAACACACCCAGGCGTCTGCACACTAATGCACATTAGTGTTAAGTAAATGTTGCTACTAATTAAAATGTCATACTGCCTCTGCCTGCTCTGTGAATACCAAGGGATGACAGCACACTGATGAGCAACTGGTACAATGCAATATAACAGTGGACAAGCAGATAGGATACACATCATTAAAGTCAACATATGGCAAATGCCCTGATGCAGAAGCACAGGGGAGGAAGTCATCAATCAGTTGCTGTGGTGATTCTTTCTAGCATTCACTTGGCTGATGTTACTGTCCTTCCTTGGTGTACTCTAACACTAGAATATACTGATCACTGATGTGTAACATGTTGACAACCCCTGCAATGGCAGTGTTGTGCCATTATACCAGCCCCACCACCCCTTTCAGGCCAATATATCTTGCAGTCATCAGACCAATCCACATGCCAGGAACAGTGATTTAGCATATCAAGGAACGTCTTTACATGGATTTCAGTGCACCTGAACAGATTGCATGGGGTGTTATGAGGCATGACTGAAGTGTGTGGACTGTATTTCCTAGGATTCAGATAACATCCCAAGTGACTGTTGTACAGGGGCAGCAGAGCCTATTTTACCGCTGAAATTTCTTCTTCTGTGTAAGATTTCACATGTCACCTCCTTTCGCCAGGCTGTCATAACAAGATTTTCGGCCAATCTACCATGCATCGAACAGTATGAGAAAACGTCTTGGTGGCACTTGCCAGCTTTGTACAGCCTGTTCATCTGAATAATTTCTGTGTCCAGCTAGCATTGACAGCACTGAGATTTGCTTCATAGGTAGGCAGCTGGTTCAATTTTGTAACTTGACCCATAAAATTTAAAGGCAGTCTGTGCTCCTAAAATGAGCTATCATCTCATATAGGAACTTCCCAGTGTAAATGGAGTAGATGCAGTCACACCAAAGGTCTAGTTTGGTATTCCTGAGACGTGGAATAACATCTCTAGATACAATTCAATTCCTAAGGCAGATTTGGATTGTAAATTCAAATTAATAATATGGAATTTAAAACAAAAACTCATTATTGATCATAAAACCATTGGCTCGTAGCAAAAATATTTCTGCTTTGTTAATGCCATTCAAAGGGATGGGGGTGGGGGTGGGGAGGGAGGACACATATTCACCTGGCTTGGCTTCTATGGTTTCAGGCCCACAATTGGTTGACTTTTAAATTAATCCATCTGTCAAATTTGAACATGGCAGTCGCTCCCGGTCCAGCTGAGTTGTCACAAACAGCCGGGGACTTTGGTATATGAAGTCAGAAAGATGTTCCATGAACTAGTCATACAACATCCTATCACAATTGTTCTCAGAGAATCCTGCCTTTCTGACAACATACCAGACCTCCTCATGGTGGCAGATTTGACCCATTAGTAGCTGTGACACAGAAGTATACAAGCAGGAGGGAAATCACTAGGAGTCCTCAGCTTCAAATTCAAATCCCATGATATTTAATGACATCAGATCAAAGAGAGTCAAGACACATTCTCATGGCTTTCACCCTCTGTTAACTGATAAATGAACACTTCATGTTGCACAACAGTTGAAAAAAGCTCCAAAATCAGTAAGTGCACAGAATGTACTCTGATTCTTCATTGTACATGGCCAAGAATCAAAATCAGGTTTATTGTCACAGGCATGTGTAATGAAATTTGTTAACTTAGCAGCAGCAGCAGTTCAATGCAATACCAGATAAAATTGAAAGAAAAATCCATCACAGTATCATCAATTACAGTAAATATATATACATACGTATCTTGAATAGATTAAAAACAGAAATAATATATATTTAAAAAATAAGGTAGTGTTCATGGGTTCAATGTCCATTTAGGAATTGAATGGCAGAGGAAGAAGCTGTTCCTAAACCACGGAGTGTGTGCCTTCAGGCTTCTGTACCTCCTTCCTGACAGTAACAATGAGAAGAGGGCATGTCCTGGGTGATGGAGATCCTTAATAATGGATGTCACCTTCTGAGGCACCACTGATTGAAGATGTCTTGGGTACTAAGGAGGGCCAGTGCCCAAGATGGAGCTGACTAATTTTACAACTTTCTGTAGTTGCTTTTGGTCCTGTGCATTAGACCTCCACCTCCATACCAGACAGCTTGTCAGAATGCTCTCCACAGTACATCTACAGAAATTTTCAAGTGTTTTCATTAACAAATCAAATCTCTTCAAACTCCTAATGAAATATAACCTTTCCAAGAGTGTAGAGGCACAGTTTTGCTATAAGATCTAGAAGATTAAGATGCTAAGCATCTTTGGTGACTTTGTAGTCTGGATTCAGAATTGATTTGCCTGAAGAAAATAGGGGGTGGTGGAGGAAGGGTGTTATTGAGGCTGGAACTCAATGACCAATGACATTTTGCAGGGATCAGTTCTGGGACCTCTCTTGTATTGGTGAATTGGTGGAGTTGTGGACAGTGTAAAGTGCTGTCAAAGCATACTGCAAAGTATAGATCAATTACAGATATGGATGGGGAAATGGCGGATGGAGTTAAATCTGAACAAGTGTGCGGTGTTGCACTTTGGGAGATCAAATGTATGGGGAAATTATACAGTTAATGGCAGAACCTTTAGCAGCAATGATGTGCAGAGGGATCTTGGGGTCTAAATCTATAGCTGCCAGAAAGTGGCACACAAATAGGTATGATGGTAAAGGAGGTTTATGTCATGCTTGCCTTCATTGGTTAGGGAAATTAAGAACAAAAATAAGGAAGTCATGTTGCAGCTTTTAAAAAGAGGTTTGGCTGCTCTTTGAAGTATTGTGTGCAATTCTGGTCACCCCCTTTACAGTAAGGATGTGGAGGCTTTGGAAAACGTGCAGAAGAGTTTAGCAGGATATTGCCTGGACTAGAGGGCATGAGTAATAAGGTGGAGCTGGACACAATTGGATTGTTTTCTCTGGAGTGTCAGAAGGTCAGAAAAGAAAATCCAGAAATGCATTGAGGATGTTGTCCCCCAAAAATTGGTCAGGATCTATCCAAACCAGAAACCCTGGATCAACGGTTCCGTGCACGTTGCTCGTACTGCATGAGACAGAGCTTTCGCCACCGGTAACCACCAGGACCTCAAGAAATGCAGCTATGATCTACGCAGTCATCAAGGCAGTGAAACGACAATACAGGGACAAGATCCAGACACAAATCTCCACCAACAACACATGTAGCTTATGGCAAGGTCTGCACACCATCACAGACTTCAAAGCTAAGAAGCTAAGCACAGTGGTGCTGCCAACATCACTGCCTCTCTCCCAGATGAGCTAAATCTTTGTTACGCTTAGTTTGATGTTGCCAACACTGAACCCCCGAGGAGAGCCACTGAAGTGATCTGCACCTTGGTCATCTCTGAGGCTGAAGTACGCAGGTGTTTCCAATGAGTGGACAGTCGCAAGGCCGCAGGACCAGACGGCATCTCAGGGCGGGTACTCAGAGTGTGCGTGGCACAACTGGCAGGTGTGTTTACAGACATTTTTAATCTTTCCCTCTCCCAGTGTAGAGTGCCCTCCTGCTTCAAAATATCTACTATTGTCCCTGTACCTAAAAAGATCAAGGTGACATGTCTGAACGACTGGTGTCCTATTGCATTCACCTCAATAATAAGTAAATGCTTTGAGTGACTGGTCAAGGACCACATCTGCAGCATGCTACCACCCACACTTGACCCCTACAATTCATCTACCGACACTACCAATTGACAGATGACACAATAGCCACAGCTCTACAATCTGTTGACATCAATGGACCTGCAGTTGAGAGGGTGAACAGCTTTAATTCCTCAGTATATACATCACCGAGGAATCTCATGTGGTCTGTACATACCGGCTGTGCGGTGAAAAACACACAACAGCGTCTCTTTCACCTCAGGTAATTGAAGAAGTTTGGCATGAGTCCCCAAATCCTTTCTACAGGGGCATAATTGAGAGCATCCTGACTGGCTGTATCACTGCCTGATATGGGAACTGTACTTCACTTAATTGCAGGACTCTGCAGAGAGTCATGCGGACAGCCCAGTGCATTCGTGGATGCGTACTTCCCACTATTCAGGACCTTTACAGCAACAGGTGCATGAAAAGGGCCCGAAGGATGATTGGGGACCTGAGTCACCCCAAAGGCAAACTGTTCCAGCTGCTACCATCCAGGAAATGGTACCGAAGTACTAAAGCCTGGACCAACAGGCTCCGGGGCATCTTCTTCCACCAGGCCACCAGACTGATTAATTCACACTGACACAATTGTATTTCTAAACTATATTGACTGTTCTGTTGTATATCTTACTGTACATACTATTTATTACAAATTATGATAAATAGCACATTGCACATTCAGACGGTGAGGTAATGTAAAGATTTTTACTCCTCATATATGTGAAGGATGTAAGAAATAAAGTCAATTCAATTCAGTTCAATTCAGAAGTTTATAAAATTAAGGGAGGGTAGGTAGAATATTTTTCCCAGTGTTTAGTTCTAGTGGGCATGAATTTATGGAGAGAGGTGGAAAGTTTAAAGGAGATGGAGGGGCCAAGTTTTTTTTTGCTACACAGACAGTGTTAGGTGCTCAGAACAGGCTGCCAGGAGTAGAGGTGGAAGCAATAGTGGTGTTTAAGAGGTTGGTAGACACATAAATAAGTATAGAATGGAAGAATATGGATCATGTACAGTCTGAGGTGATTTTGTTTAATCTGTCATTGTGGATCAAAAGGTCTCTTCCTGAGCTGTATCATTCTGTGTTTCATATTGGACCTGTGGCATGGAGTGACTATACATCTAGTTAATGGATCTAGTTAACTTTGTCTTGGTTCAGATGTCTTGAACAAAGTGACCAAAGCACAGCTTTTGCTGAAATAAGATTCCATCTATGTTGTCACCCTTCATTTTGTACCCTTCAGCCTGTAGGTTGCTGGTTGACCCCAGTTTAGTGAGAAGTACAGAAAGCAGCACCAGTGCCAATCTGCATACACAATACACAATAAAAAAATACAGAATTAAGCAATTGAGACGCAGGCTGCAGATTCTGGAGCTCAGTGCCAGGTGTCAACCCACATCATGATCATCCACAGTATCTTGATCCAATTCTGTCAGGAACTCATCATCTTTGCACAGTGGTTAACATCAGTGATGGCATCGTCAAAGTCAGTATACCAGAAGTTGCATGAATTGCGGATTACAACATTAATTAGGGCTAATATCTAAAATTCATATGGTTCACCTTTACTCACTGGCAAATCTCACAATGACCTTTTCATTTTCAGGCACTGCTCAGGAATTGAGGATGACTTGCTTCCACTCTTTTTTTGTGGGCTTTGTGTGGTTGACAAGGCTAGTGTGGGAACTATAGATGTTCCTATGACTGGAACTTGGGATGGTGGGTAGTCTCTAAGTTGGTCTGCTCCTTAAACTGTTCTAGCAGAGATTCTGTGGAATCCTTACGTTTAGAATTAAAGATTTCACTGTCAATCCTTAACTTCTGAGGTAAGGACATGTTCGGCACAGCTTTGTGGGCCAAAGGGCCTGTATTGTGCTGTAGGTTTTCTAAGTTTCTATGTTTAGTCCTGATGTTCTTTTTGCACTTTGCTGATGGGCCAGATATTCTCAGACAGTGGCAATGTTGCATTCCTTGGAGCATATTCTTGATTCCTTTCCTCTTTCTCTCTGATAAACTCTTACCTTGTTTGGCTTGGAATTGATTATGTGTTTCAGGAATCTAGTGTTGGCATGTGATCTTTGCGAACTGAAAGTTAGGTAAACTAGGGCCTCAATGCTGGGGATGCAGGCGTATCAACATCAGTTTGCTGAGCCTTCCAGTGTATTTAGAGTACTTTGCAGAGATACTGTCACAGGTATTTTCCTTTGCTTTGAGCTACCTGCAGCTGGTGGTCCAGGTACTAAAACATATAAGAGGGCAGGGATCATGCTGTTGGGTAGACCACAAGTTTTGTGCCATATCTGAGCTCTTGATCTTCAATACTATTACCTTCCATCAACTAAATTTAGCTGGTGGCTCCTGATGAGATATGAGATGAAGTATTTTTACAAGGTCTCTTCGGGAAACTTCACCTTTTGAGAGTAGAGTGATACAGCAGGGTAAGATGGCAGAAAACTCCCACCATGCAGGTGTTGTTTCGTACAAGGACAATTCTCTCATATACTATATTGAACAAAAGAAAGTGTCTGCATCTCAGTCTCCAAATGCAGATAAGATCACACCTATATTGTATAGCTTGCACAAGTTATCAAGACTATACACCATGTCATCCAGATCACCTGAATGAATACTGCTGCACCCTTACTTCAACTACTCACAGGGTAATAGGCACAAAATTGAAGACAATAGGAACAACTGTTACTTGGATTGGGGAGCACGCCTTATGAGAATATGTTGAGTGAACTCGGCCTTTTCTCCTTGGAGCGACGGAGGATGAGAGGTGACCTGATGAGAGGCATTGATCGTGCGGATAGTCAGAGTCTTTTCCCCAGGGCTGAGATGGCCAGCATGAGAGGGCACAGTTTTAAGGTGTTTGGAAATAGGTACAGAGGAGATGCCAGCGACGGTGGTGGAGGCGGATACGATAGGGTCTCTTAAGGGACTCCTGGATAGGTACGTGGAGCTTAGAAAAATAGCGAGCTATGGGTAACCCTAGGTATTTTCTAAGGTAAGGACATGTTCAGCACAGCTTTGTGGGCCGAAAAGCCTGTATTCTGATGCAGGTTTTCTATGTTTCTATGTTTGAACTCATTTCAGTATCTCGTGGCAGAAGTAGTGCCAGTTACTTCAGAAGTTGTGGACAGTCAAGTCAGAAACTAGCGAAGATGACAACATCTCTTATTTAATCCACTGCTCAGATCCCACTGCAGCTTGGCTTATCTTCTTTTTCTGATGTACGAGCTGCAGTTAGAGTAATTCTGGACTTATATTCTATCTTAGTCATTATCTTTCCTCCCTTAATTTATTCCTTCATCCGAATACCCTTGAGTCAAGACAGTGGAGGAACAATAAGGAGTCAGTAACGATGAAGAGACTTGGTACTACATCTCAGTTTCAGACCAGTTCAGTTGTTGACTACATGTCACAAGGCACATTTTATACATATTGCAGCAATGGATATGAGTGGTCAACAGACAGAACAGGGGTAAAGGATAGATTTGATGCCAGCTCACCAGAGGATGAAGTAGAACTTGAGTTCCACAATAGAGAATTCAATATAGGCTGATGTTGGTGCATGCCAAAATTTTGCTGTGTTCAAAGTTGAACTATCTTGCTACAACCTTAAATAGGGCTTAGTGCAGACTATATCTCATCTCTCATCAGAAGCCACCAGCAGAGTTTATTTGTCTGTTGCAACAAACAAGGTGAACCCAAGTGCAGGACACAGGCACGGAGATTTAGTTAGGATGCATTGATGCGGGCATGAGCATTGAACGAAAAACAAGAGGGAGAGCAGGAAGGCAGGAGACAGGCAGAATTTATTTTGACATGGAGAGACTGGCTTTCAGAGGTAAACGTCGGAACTGGAGTAGAACTTAGAAGACTGATCTTGACAAGGAGAGACTGAGTTTCACAGATAAATCTTGGTACTGAAGCAAAACTTAGGACACACAATCCTAAGCAGCCGGGAAGTGTTAATTACCACACTGGCAAAGCCAATAGTCTGGCAACTAGTGGGTACAAAGCCGGGGTTCTTATGCTGCAGGTCTTGATGCAAACCAGGTGTGCCGTCATCATAGGGAATTAGGAGAAAATGGGGAATTAACAGTCGGGACTATGACAATACCCTCCCCCCCAACGGGAGCCTCCAGGCCAATGACCGGGCTTGTCCGAATTGTCTCAGTGGAAATCACGGATGAGGGAAGGGTCCAGGATGAAGGAGCGGGGAATCCAGGTGCACTCCTCAGTGCCGTATCCCTCTCAATCGACCAGGTACTAGAGACCCCTGCCTCAGTGGCACACATCCAGTATTCACCGGACGGTGTAAGCTGGGCAGTTGTCAATGATCCGGGTGGGTGGAGGAGGTTCAGCAGGAGGGCACAAAGGGCTGACAGACACAGGTTTTAATTGGGAGACGTGGAATGTGGGATGACTGTGCATAAATCTGGGCAGCTTGAGTCTGACCACCGAGGGGTTGATAATGCTCTCAATTTTGAATGGTCCGAGGTAGCGAGGGGCGAGTTTCTTGGATTCATTCTTGAGGGGGATGTCTTTAGAAGAGAGCCAGACCTTCTGCCCAGGTCGATAACTGGGCGCAGGAATTTGATGGCGATTGGCAATCCTCTGGTTGCAGTCAGCTGAGCGGAGCAGGGCTGCGCGTGCATCCTTCCAGATCTTGCGGCACCGGCGGAGATGGGCCTGAACTGAAGGCACAACAATGTCATCTTCATGGGCAGGAAACAGAGGGGGTTGATAATTTGAAGGGAGACATTCCAGTGGCAGTGCTGACCAGGGAGTTGTGGGTGTACTCCGCCCAAGTGAGATAGGTACTCCAGGATGACAGGTTGTTGGCGGTTATGCAGCGCAGTGCTGCTTCCAAATCCTGGTTTGCTCATTCTGTTTGACCATTAGTCTGCGGATGGAAGCCAGAAAATAGGGTTACTGAGGCTCCAAGGGCTTGACAAAAGGATCTCCAGACTTGAGAGATGAATTGGGGGCCCCGGTCAGAAATGATGTCAGGGGGAATTCCATGAAGGCGGAAGACATGATAGTCAAGGAGGTTGGCTGTTTCACGGGCTGTAGGGAGTTTGGGAAGGGCTATGAAGTGCACCGCTTTGGAGAAGTGGTCCACCACAGTGAGTACAGCAGTGTTCCTATGTGAAGGGGGTAGTCCAGTAACAAAATCCAGAGCAATGTGAGACCAAGGGTGGCTAGGGACAGGTAGGGGACGAGGCAACCCAGCAGGTGGTCGATGGGAGGGGTTTCCATGGGCATATACCGAACAGGTAGAGACAAAAGAGTGAGTGTCAGCATCCATGGAGGGCCATCAGAAATGTCTCTTCAGAAGGGACAGAGTTTGATCAATTCTGGGATGGCAGGCGAAACGAGAAGTATGCCCCCACTGGAGAACCTGACACCAAACAGAGTCAGGTACAAAGAGGCGATTGGAGGTTCCATTGCCTGGGTCAGGTTGAGTCCGTTGGGCCTCTTTGATTATGGATTCGATCTCCCAGATGGGGGGCAGCCACCACACAGGATGGTGGAAGGATGGTCTTGGAGACGTATTGACGAGGCAGAGCATCGGGCTTCCCGTTCTTGGAGCTAGGACGATAAGTGAGTGTGAATCTGAAATGGCCAAAAAATAATGCCCAACGGGCTTGGCGAGAATTTAGGCGTTTGGTGGTTTGGATGTATGCGAGATTCTTGTGGTCCGTCCAGATGATGAATGGATATTCAGCTCCCTCCAGCCAGTGCCTCCACTCCTCCAAAGTGAGTTTGATGGCCAGTAACTCCCGGTTCCCAACATCGTAGTTCCATTTGGCGGGGGATAGATGACGAGAGAAGAAAGCACAGGGATAGAGCTTTTGGTCTGGGACAGAGCATTAAGAGAGGACTGCTCCCACCCCAGATTTGGAGGCGTCAACTTCCACAATGAATTGGCGAGAGGGGTCAGGTTGAGCCAGGATGGGAGCAGAGGTGAAACACGTCTTCAGCTCCGAGAAGGCTGAGTCCGCTTCGGGGGTCCAGTGAAAAGGGGTCGCAGGAGAGGTGAGTTGAGTAGAGGGCATTGCCTCCCAGCTGTCATCCTCGATGAAGTGACGGTAGAATTTGCGAACCCCAAAAATCGCTGGAGTTGTTTGAGCTTCGTGGGATTTGGCCACTCCGCCGCTGCCTGGATCTTTTCGGAATCCGCACTCACTTGCCCGCTTTCAATGATGTACCCCAGGAAACTGACAGAACGGGCATGGAACTCGCACTTCTCTGCCTTAACGAATATCTTGTTCTCCAAAAGCCTCTGAAGGACCTAATAGACGTATTGGGTGTGTTCCTGAAAATTATGGGAGAAGATTAGAATGTCGTCCAAATAAACGAAAATGAAACGGTTAATAAAGTCCCTAAGGACGTCATTTACCTGGGCTTGGAAGATGGCGGGGGCATTGGTGAGACCGAATGGCATGACCAGATATTCGAAATGATCGGGCGGGTGGTGTTAAAAGCTGTTTTCCATTCATCTCCCTCCCTTATCCTGACCAGGTGGTAGGCACTCCGCAGGTCCAACTTAGAGGAAATTGTGGCTCCGTGAAGGGGCACGAAAGCAGAGTTGATAAGGGACAATGGATACTTATTCTTTATGGTGATGCTGTTCAGGCCATGGTAGTCAATGCAGGGGTGCAGTGAGCCATTTTTTTTCCCCACAAAGAAGAAACCTGTGCCTACAGGGGAAGATGAGGGTCGGATAATGCCAGCCACGAGATAGTCATTTAGGTAAGCCTCCATTGCTTCTCTTTCTGGTCGGGACAGGTTGTACAGCCGACTGGTGGGTAGAGGGGCTCCGAGGAGAAGGTCAATTGCGCGATCGTAAGGCGATGTGGAGGCAGGGAAAGAGCCCCTCGTTTGCTAAACACTTCTCCCAGATCGTGATACTCTACTGGAACCTTGGATAAGTCGGGGGAGGTTCAGAGGCAGACAAGGTTATGGTGACTTCCACTGGGGAAAGGGCTGACGGTAGACAAGTGGATTGACGGAACGAACTCCAGCTGACTATCCTCCCAATGGACCAGTCAATGTGGGGGTTATGATGGCTTAACCAGGGGTACCCAAGAATTATAGGAGCTTGAGGAGAGGAAATTAAATTGAATCATACCTGTTCCTGATGGTTCCTGGAGAGAAGGAGAGACAAGGGAGGTGTGTAGTGTGTGACTCGGGCCAGTAGTCTACCGTTCAGTGCCCGGGCTCCCAGGGGGGCACTCAATGGCTCACGAGGAACTCTGGCCTGGAAAGCTAAGTCTTCATCCAAAAGGTTTCCCTGAGCGCTGGAGTCTACTAGTGCTGACAGAGGCAGGGATTGTTGATTGTAACGTAAAGTAGCTGGAAGCTGCATCCAGGGTCGGGGGACGGGAGGGAATGTTGTCTGGCTCACCAGGGTTCCTCTTTCTACTGGTGAGTCTTCCGATTTTTGGCCGAAGGGGACAAGTAGCACGGAAGTGGCCAGACTGGTTGCAGTATAGACACTCACCCGCTCTCAATCTCCGGAGTCGTTCTGTGGGGGAAAGGCAGTTCTATCCCAGCTGCATGGGTTCCTCTCCCGGGGCGGTGGAAATGGCCAGGCTGGGAGCTACTCTAGAAGCAGGTGGAGGAGAGAGGCTTGTTCTGGCGAGAGGCGGTAATGAGTGCCATGGAGTGGCCAAAGGTGGTGGACAACCAGTTCTCTATGGCGTTCTTGGAGACGATTGTCCAGCCTGGTGGCTAGGGAGATCAAGGAATCCAGGCTGTCGGTGTCATCTCTTGCCGCCAACTTGTCTTTCGCCATGTCGCCGAGACCATTCTGAAATACCCCTTGGAGCACCTCATCGTTCCACCCCGAGTCGGCTGCTAACATCCGGAACTCCACAGAATATTCGACAACACTGCGTGAGCCCTGACCGAGAGTGAGTAGACACTTGGTGGCGTCAATACCACGGACAGGGTGATCAAAGATTTTTCTCATTTCTGCGATAAAGGTGGCGAAAGGAGAGCTGATATCCGGTTGGTTATCCCAAACAGCTGTGGCCCACGCTAATGCACTTCCCCGCAACAACCCCATGATATAAGCAATCTTTGACTTATCTGTGGAGTACATGGACGACTGCTGTTTGAACACCAAGGAGCACTGAAGAAGGAAGGTCCAGCACTTCCCCAAAACTCCAGTGTAGTGCTCCGGTTCAGGTACGTGAGGCTCTCTTGGCAGGGGTGCTGCTGACACGTAGGAGGTTGCCACTACGGCCTACCTGGGCTGGTTAGACAGAGTTCCAGGAATGGATTGAGTAAACTGAGTGGATACGTGGTCCACCTGGTCACCGATCTGCGTGATGTGAGCAGACAGGGAACGAAGGCTCTCCATGACCTCCAGGAGGAGTTGGTCGTGTTGTCCTAGTAGGGAACTCTGGCTGGCGAGGGCTTGCTGGAGGGTATTCATGACCGCTGGGTGCATGGTGGCCGGGTTATTTCTGTTACAACGAATGAGGTGAACCCAAGTGCAGGACACAGGCACAGAGATTTAGTTAGGATGTAGGCGCGAGTGTGAGCATTGAATGGCAAACAGGAGGGAGAGCAGGAAGGCAGGAAGGCAGGAGACAGGTAGAATTTGTCTTGACACGGAGAGACTGGGTTTCAGAGGTAAACCTCGGAAACTTAGAAAACTGATCTTGACCAGGAGAGACTGAGTTTCACAGATAAATCTCGGTACTGAAGCAAAACTTAGGACACACAATCCCAAGCGGCTGGGAAGCGTTAATTACCACACTGGCAAAACCAACAATCTGGCAACTAGTGGGTGCAAAGCCGGGGTTCTTATGCTGCAGGTCTTGATGAAAACCAGGTGTGTTGTCATCAAAGGGAATTAGGAGAAACTGGGGAATTAACAGTTGGCACTGTGACATTGTCAGCCATTACATGTGGTAGGGTTGGCCATCTTAATTGACCATCTGCATAGATATGAACTCAACCACAATGCATTTTCACATCCATTTGGTTTTCCCTTGCACTGAGTTTGTAGCTGTAACTGTAGGAAAACAATAATAAAAATAATATTAAAAACACAGATTGTGAGAATCAGGTAGCAAGAAATATTTTAAAAACACACACACACATAGTAAGAGCTCTATATGTGTACAAAGTCATAAAGGCATATGAGTAACTAATGTAAATTCTGGTCCTCTAAAGGGTGAAACTGTTTTATATCACAGTTTGTAAAATGGAGGAATGTCTGGAAGGTCAGAATGACAATTTAGCTCTTTCTGTTCTTGTAGCATGTGGGTCTGTTAGCGGGTAATGTTCGTGTTGTGTCTGTGCGAGATAAACACTGTAGGTCTATTAATGTCTGTAGAATGTTTGCTGATAGTAGCTGGATTCTTTCTTAGTCTCAGCCATCATTAAAATGCAAATGTCTGTCAAGCAGTTTGATAGTTCCCTTGATGGATTATTTTGGGATTTGGGCTTATCGTTTATATGTAAACATTAATGCCCTTCTGTAAGCCACAGAATGTATTCGAAAAAAATAGGCTGTGTTGACACAAAAGATCGAAGAGTTTGTCTGTCTCCGTGTGCCTTTGTGCTTTTAAAACTTGTATTAATGGGGGTTCCTTTCCCAGCTTCATCAGACTCCAACCAAGGACTGGAAATAACTAGTGTTTAGGACCTGAAGCGGTTTCACGAGCTAGTCTGAATTCGGAGTTCCCCCAACAACAACAATCAAGTGGTTACTAACAATCGTGAGCCCTGAAATCTTTAGGCCTTGCAGAAAACTTTATTGCCTGCTCTGTAGTATTTTGTATGGTTTATTCATGCTTTCTATTTTATGATACTAAATTAAGCTTAAGTTACTTTATTGTGCTTATAACCACATCTTTTGAACAGTCAATAGATTAATCCAGCACTTTGGCGCTGCAAACAGGGTCCAGGGATAGGTGGTGGTGGACAAGCAATTGAATGATTCACGTCCCTGAAAGCATGGATAACTCTGAGGGTTTTGAATCGCTGGCTAATGTTCTGAGTAAATGGGGTCCTCCCAGATGTTGGGAGAAGGTACTTACTGAATTGTCTGATGTTAAATTTCCATGTGTAGTATCACAATGCCTTAAGCATACAGCTTTTCCCTCCAGGAGGGATTTTCTGCCTCAAGTAAGGTAGATTTTTATGACTACATTGTAGCAGTTGAGTACTGAAACAGCTGAACTCTCAGTGGAAAACAACCAAATGCAGCGCAAGTTGGCCTTTTCGAGTTTTGTCGACACTACTTTAAGTGAAACAACAATGTGCAGCGCAAGAACGTGCTGAATGTTCTGAAACTAAACAGGTTTCTGTGGCTATGATGATGTAAAAGTGCAGCATGCAGCACAGGCACATGGTGGTGGATCCTGTAAAGGTACGATCTATGGTCCTGCAGAACTGGGACTCAGGTACTTGGGTTGGAGACACCTGATATGATAATGATTCAGATGAGGATGGAAGTGCACCCCCTCAGACATGTAAAAGTTAAAGAGGACCTCCAGAATGCTGATGAACAAAATCAAGCTCCAGTGACTGACCCTACCACAATTGAGACCACTATCCACAACTACACCATCGCTGAGTTACGGGATTTAGCCCAAAGGCTCCATCAGCAGCCAGGGGAATCCTTGCCCAGCTGGCACACCTGCCTATAGGTTTCAGCAGCTTCCCGTCAGTTTTTTAATGTGCATGAATTGATTCAGTTAGGGTCTGGATAATAGAGCTGAATGGTTCCTGTGGACAATGGTCATACAAGCTGTCTGTGCTCTCTACCCTGCCCCTTTGGATTCAGATGCATCTCCTCATCCTTGGAAAACCCCACTGGAGGTTATTTCATGCCTCCATGATATGGCAATGCAATCTGACATTTATAATAATAACAATGCCTTTAATAGCCCTGATGCTGTCCCCTTTCCCTTAGTATGTGCGCCTGATTGATAGAATGGGGACCTTCATGGTGAAGAATCATCTTGCTGGCTCTGTGAGGGCCAGCTGAGTGTCAGACTGTGGCAGAAACTAGCAATCTATTGGCCCAACTTGAAGGGTCAGATGTAGATTGGGAACAGGTGCAGGCTAAGACTCTTCTAAATTCTGACAGCAATAGGGCATTCTTAGTGCCTAATTAATGGAACTAGCAATGCTTCAAAGCAGCCATGACTGTGCCTTAGCACTTGGTATCAAGGAGCTCCTCTTCCCGCTTAGTAGAAAGGAAATGGTTCTATCCCTGCTGAAGAAAATGATGGTGTGTCTTTTGATGTTCTTTGTGTGTTATATCATGAACATTGTGACCCAGGTGGATTGCATTTAATAGCCCAGACAGAGGGACTGGTCTACCCTGGAATGTAAAGTTAATTTCAAAAGAAGGACATTCCCTGGTTATATCCAGATGTGGGTGAATTGGACCCTGCATGGCAGGTTAACTCAGCCTGTCACCTAGGTATGGCCAGGGTTCTGGGACCGCTGCTGTTGCTATGGCAACCCTTATTACTGGCATCCCAGAAACCTGATGGTTCTTGGTGTATAACCATTGATTAGTGTGCATGCGCTGGTCGTGCACGCAGCCTGGTACAGCCGTTCCGATCTATCACTTTCTTCTTCTTACTTTTTAATTTATGTTATTTTTTGTATTTTTTTCTCACGGTAAAACATCGAAGCTGCACCCTCTCTGACATGCTGGTAGAGAGAGTTTTATTTGGGTTTTCTTTAGCGCTGGAAATGGTTACACCCCGACACGCGGGACAGAAGCAAGGTCGCATTGTGTATTCCGCGGACCAGCAAATACCGACCGGCTTAGCGAACAGAGCGGCGGACACCTCTGCTGAAATCCAGAGGAAAACACACAGAGGGGGATCACAAAGCTGAGGAAAGAGGACTGGGTTGAGACAACAGAGACTTTTGGAGAAGAGGAGTTTGGTGGGTAATACCGTTCCGGCTGACCGGAAGTGCACTGAGAGCGGTAAGCGTAAAGGAGTTGGGTGCTTACTGTTCTGGCTAACAAAGGATGGTGCAATCCGGGATATATTACAATCGAGGAACGTGTTTGCAGACTGGATATTGAACTTTTTACTGTTGGACTTCGGCCACATTCCACCGTGATACAACACTTGGCGGCACGGAACGTCGTTCCTGCCTGTGGCCATCGAATGTGCAGCTCCTCCCGTGGAGGGTCAGACACCCTGAGCCAATAGACTGGTCCTGGACTTATTTTCCATTTGGCATAGTTTGCATTTTGGTGTTTGATTGTTGGGGTTTTTTGTATTGCTATATTTACGCTCTATTCTTGGTTGGTGCGGTTGTAACGAAACCAAATTTCCCTCGGGATTAATAAAGTATATCTATCTATCTATCTATCTATCCAATTATCGTCAGTTAAGTTGGTTTTCCTCTGTGCAGGCCACAGCTGTTCAAATGTTGTGACCCTGATTGAGGGTTTAGTGGAACTGAGAACATAAGACCATAAGACATAGGAGAAGAATTAAGTCATTCAGCCCATTGAGTCTGCTCCGCCATTTCATCATGTCTGATCCATTTCCTTCTCAACCCCATTCTTCTACCTTCTTCCCATAACCTTTCACGCCCGGACAAATCAAGAACCTATCAACCTCCGCCTTAAATGCACCCAATAACATGACCTCCACAGCTGCCTGTGGAAATGATTTCCACAGATTCAACACCCTCTGGCTAAAGAAATTCCTCCTCATCTTTGTTCTTAAAGGACATCACTCTATTCTGAGGCTGTGCTCTCAGGTTCTAGATCCTCTCCACATCCACTCTATCTAAGGCTTTCAACATTCAATAGTTTTCAATGAGACCTCCCTCATTCTTCTCCTCGGTGGATAAAGGCCCAATCACTCCTCATACAATAAGCTTTTTATTCCTGGCATCATTCTTGTGAACCTCCTCTGAACCCTCTTCAATGTTAGCACATCCTTTCTTAAAAACAGAGCTCAAAACTGCTCACAATACTCCAAGTGAGGCCTCACCAGTGCCTTATAAAGCCTCAGCATTGCATCCTTGTTTTCATATTCTAGTCCTCTCGAAATTAATGCTAACACTGCATTTGCCTTCCTCACTACTGACTCAACCTGTAAATTAACCTTTAGGGAATCCTGTATGAGGACTCCCAAGTCCCTTTGCACCTTGGATTTTTGAATTTTCTCCCCCTTTAGAAAACAGCCTATGTGATTGATTGGCTAATACCTTCATCTTCATCCCTTTTGCTGATCCCTAGATCAGTTTGCTTTTACATAGAATGTCCTTCAGTACACCTTTACACAATTTCCACAAGAATATGTCCATAGTCATACTATTCACTATAGTGTTGTGGCACAGAATTTGCATGATTATGTCCTGTGCTCTACCATTAACATAGCTCACTACAGAGATGAAGTGCTATTGTAGGGGTCCTCTGAAGAGGAGGCTTCTGAAGACCTTAATACTTTGATCACATGTGATCGAGGAGATGGGGAATTAACCCCAATAAAGTACAGGGCCCAGCTACAACTGTTCATTTTCTGGGAATACAATGGACTAATGGTGATAGGATGATTCCTGATAAATTCAGAAATAAGATCCTAGACATTACTCCCCCTATGACAAAACAAAAAGCCCAATGCTTTGTTTGCCTTTTGGGATACTGGCGGTGCCACGTAACCCATCTGACTATGCTCATCAGACCCTTGTGCAGGTACACTGTCACTAAAAGGAATTTAGCCCTAAGCAACAATTAGCTTTTGAGGCTGTAAAGTAGGCCGTTCCCATGGCCTTACCCCTCTCTCCTTATCAAGAGGGAACCCCTTTGAACTGCAAGCTTCTGTTAGAGATGATGTGACAGCCTGGAGCCTGAGAAAGAAGCATGGAGGATAGAACTTGCCACTGGGTTTCTGGTCCCGAAAGCTTCCTAATGCTGCCACCAGATACACTGAGTTTGAGAAACAACTTCTTGCCTGCTACTGGGCTTTGTTAGAAACTGAAACACAGACGGGTGATGTTCTCATCTCTCTCTGCCCTGACCTTCTCATTTTGGGATGGGCACTCTCTGACACACTCACTCATAAGATAGGGCATGAACAATAGTGTTCATTTGTCAAATGGAACTGGTATATTTCTGAACCAGCATCAAAGGGAATTAATTAAATACATGAACTGGTTGCTGAGCCCCCCACCCCCGAAGCTACTCCAGTCGAAGCCTCACCTTCTGTGTGGGACAGTCCCTTTGATCCTCTGACTCCTGCTCAGCCCCAGGCCTGGTTCACCGGTGGCTCTGGGATATGGAAGAATGGCTGTCATTGTTGGAAGGCTGCTGCATTTAATCCTCTCACCCAACAAGTTCTAAAGAAGGAAGGCTCTGATGGGTTGAGTCAATATACGGAGCTTATAGCAGTTCATACTGTCATTAAGCATGAAACCAAAGAAACCCATATAGTACATACAGCAATTCTTGGGCTGTTGTCTGGTTGTCCCAGTGGAACGAGCAGTCTTTTACTGTTAAGGGCCGTCCCTTATGGGGAGTGAAGCTATGGAAGGATGTTTGCAACTAATCATCACAGTACAGTTTACCATGTCGACGCTCATTTGAAAGTTGATCCGCAGATGACAACATTAACAACAGTGAGGACAAACTCGCTTGTGTTGACTCAGTGACATCTAGCCCTGAGCTTCAGATACCGTTATTACCACTTGCTCGGAGTGTCCATGAGTTCTTCTGGTTATTTGGGGATACAGGATACCGTGGAGTGGTCTAAGCAATGGGGATTATTTCTTCCCACCAATATAGCTTGTAAAGCAGTAGGGAATTGTGGCCTATGTTTAGAAATTAAGGACCTCCAGCTCGTGAAGCGAAACTTGGCTGCCATATGCTGTGGACGTGCCCCTGCTCACAGTTGGCAAATAGATTCTGACAGTCCCCTTCCTTTGCAGAAACCATTCCAGTACCTCCTCACTATGGTGAGCACTTATTCTGGACTTCTGATGGCAATCCCTACTGTTAAAGCTAATCAGGATGGTACCCTTCGGGATTAGAATATCTTGCTTCTGCATACAGCGATCCCCTTCAAATTCAATCTGATAATGGTTCGCACTTTTCAGGATCCATGTTACAAGGCTGGACTGTCTAATGGTGTGTAGTTGGTCTTTCATGTCCCCAGTGGCCTGATTGAATGAATGAATGGCCTATTAAAATATCGAAATCATTGACTTACTCTTGCAAATACCTTATCTGGTCGGTTACCTGTCCTTCCCTGTGCTTTGTATAGTTTGAATAACCGTCCCTTGAAAGGAGGCACTCGCTTTTTGTTGATGAAAGTATAATCTATTCCTTTTGTTCCCAATGGCATAACTGAATGTGCTGATAAAGAGCCAAGCCAGTTTTACAAGGAGGGTAAGTATTTGTGACATAGCCATCTTCCCCTCCAGTGGAGGGCAAGATTACTGCCGAGGGACAAGGAAATACTGTACATACTGGGTGATGATACGAGGATAGATCCATCCTGTGTGTATGGATAAGGGTAAACTGATTAAGGGGAAATGAAAACATTTTTTAACTATCTCTCCACTTTTGTTTTTAAAGGTTCCTGCCAGAATGTTGCTTTGTTCTGTTTTAATGTTTGTCTTCTGTTTTGTTGGATGTCAGACTTCTGTTGAGACCTACAAGCTACTGATAACCTTGTGATTTGTGAAAATTACATTATTGTTTTGGGAAAAAAATGTACATTATGTGATATCTGCTATTGGGGACCTATAAATGTGAGGGAATGTTGAAAACTGAAAGTGACTGGCGTCATATGACTTTTTTTCCTGTGAAATAAGTGCCAAATTGATTGTAATTTGACTTTTACATCCCTGATCACAATGTAGTGTTTGTAAATCTTATTCTGTTTGAATTATCAACAAGATATTGTTAATGACATCCCCCCCACTTAAGGATGAGTACATATACTAACTACATACATTACATAACTAATATGAATGTTAATATGAAGGTTAATTCTTAGATCTGTTTAATTTCTCGGGTTTCAATAATCATGATAATATTAGTTTTAATCCTCCAAGGGATATTATTATGTATTCTTTATTTTAAGCAGGAGGAAGAGTTCTTTGACTCTTTAACCTGCCAGACATTCAAGGGGTGTAATGTGTTATATTATATTTTGTAAAACGTTGGATGAATGTCTGGAAGATCAAAATAACAACAGAGCTGTTTCTAATCATGTAGCATGTAGGGTCTGTTAGTCAGCAATGCCTGTGAAGTATCTGTACAAAATAAAACCTGTAGCTCTGTTAATATCTGTAGAATGTTTGTTGATAGTTGCTGGATCTTTCCTGGTCCTTTTTAATTTTTTTCTCTCTCACCTTATATCTATGCTTCCCAGTTTTGGTCTTCCCTACTCTGGGGAAATAGACTATCATCCATCTTATCTATCCCTCTCATAATTTTAAACATTTCTATAAAGTTGCTTTTCATTCTCCTGAATTCCAAGGATTAAAGACCTCACCTGGCCACCCCTCCCTATAACTCAGATCCTGTAGTCATAACGATGTCCTAGTAAATCTTCCCTGCATTCTTTCAATTTTAATCATATCTTTCCTCAAAAAGGGTGACCAAAACTGTATCAATACTCCATGCTTCCTCAGCAATGACATACAACTGCAACATAATGTCTCATCTCCAGTGCTCAATGCCCTGATTGATAAAGTGCAGCATGCTAAATACCTTTTTCACCACCTGTGATGCACCTTTTAATGAACTCCCTTTGTTCCCTTGTACTCCCTAGTGCCTTATCAACCATAATATAAGCCCTACACTGTTTTGCCTTTCCAAAATGCATCAACTGTATTGAAACACATGTGCTACACCTTGGCCCACTTTCCTAACCGATCAAGGTCTCCCCGTAATCTACAATTACATAGAACATAGAACATAGAATAGTACAGCATATTACAGGCCCTTCGGCCCACAATGTTGTGCCAACCCTCAAACCCTGCCTCCCATATAACCTCCCACCTTACCTTCTTCACTATAGTCACCACCTCCTAATTTTATGTCATACACAAACTTACCGATCAAGCCTTGTGAATTCACACCTTCCAGACCAGTTTACCATGTGGGACCTTGTCAAGGGCCTTGCTAAAGTCCAAATCAACAACTTCCACTGACCTCACTCGTCTACCTTTTTGGTTATCTCTTCAAAAAACACTCTAGCAGGTTTCTCAAACATGATTTTGAATTAACAAAACCATGCTGTTTCCTACCAATCAGATGTTGTCTATCCAGATAATGGTAGATCATGTCCCTCAGAAGAACTTCTAGTTACTTTCCCACAAGTGACATCAGTTGACCAGACTATAGTTCCCCAGCTTGTCCTTGCTACTTTTCTTAAACAATGCAACAACATTAGCCACCTTCCAGTTTTAGGAATTTCACCAGTGACCAACAATATCCCTACAGAGGCCTCCTCAATTTCCCCTCTAGCCTACCATAAAGCCTGAGAATACATTCAGTCAGGCCCTGGGGATTTATCTATCTTAATGAGCTGTAACACTGCAAGTATCTCCAACCTAAAAATATGAATGTCCTCCAAAATATCTCCACTTGTTTCCCTTATCTACTGAGCAATCATGACTTTCCCTTCAGTAAACACTGAGGAGAAATATTCTTTAAAAATCCCACTTGAGACATCTGGCCCTGCTGATCTCTAAGATAATTTGCTCTCTCCTGAGAATAGGTATGCTGTAGCAGAATTATCATAATATAACTAAACAGAGTCGACATGGTTGTATGAAATGGAAAAATAGTGTTTGACGAAAGTACTGATATTTTTGAGGATCCAATAAACAGCAGATAAAGAGGAAATAGTAGATGTAATGCCACATTATATATCACTACTGCAAGTAAGACTCATGGCAACCTGGGGGCAATGTATTAGCATGGGTGGAGAGCTAGCTAATTAACAGAAAGAAAACTAGGCATCAAGGGGTCATTGTAGATGGCAACCTGGAATGAGTGAGAATCCAAGCTACAATCCAGATAATGAATAGGTTCAATTTTTGCAGATGTCTGTAAGGCGATTTTGTTCATTATTGGAAAGTACACAAAAAATGCTCAATATGGTAGTCATGCATCAATGATATTGCAATGAATAGCATCGTGTAACAACATAAGGCTACAATTACTAAAAATGAGGAAAAAGAGGGAAATAGTTCTCCCACTTGTAGGAGCAAACATTTATGTATACTCCGGATTTCAAATTTAATGATATAAAAGCTCGCTGGTACATAGTTGTGTCCCAGGGTGGCCTGTATTTACAATAAGTTTAATAACTTAACTGAAGACATGTAATGTATCCAAATTTTCTGATGATAGGTGTGAATGCAAGTTGTGAAGAGGCTCACAAGGAGCCCACAAAAGGATATAGATAATTCAAGTCAGTGGGGGAAAAAAATGGCAAATGGAGTATAAGCTGTTGAAGTTGTCTTGCATTTGAAACAGATCAGGGAAATTTCCTTGGGACTATTCCTTGCATTGTTGAATGTAGGGATTATCCAAAGAAGAAAAGCTGAGTAGGTTGGGTCTGTACCCATTGGAGAAAATGAGGAGATTTTATTGAAACATTTAAGGTTCTGAGGAGAGTTTAAGAGAATAGTTTTTAATAGCCTTTATGGGGAATCTAGAACCAAGGGCATATTTAAAAAATGTTGCCTTTTAAAATGTAAATGAGGATTGATTTCTTTTCTCAAAGGGCTGTGAATCTTTCTACTTCTTTGCGTATGAAAGATTTAGAGTTTGAGTCATTGAATATATTCAAGGCTGAGATGAACAGGTTTTTGGACTGTATGGGGAATCAAAAGTTATGAGGAACAGGCAGAAAAATAATGTTAAGACCGATATCAGATCAGTCATAATGGAAAAATTAGAACCTGGGGTGTTGTTAGTTCTTTTCTGATACAAAAAAAAACATTATTCACAATAATGAAAGGTTATCAATAACAGCCACAGTTTAGGTAACATATAAGGACAATTTTCTGAAGTTGATCGTTTCCTGATCAGTCAGGGCATCAAAGGATATGGCGAGAAGGCTGGTGTATGGGGTTGAGCAGGATCCGGGATCAGCCATGATGGAATGGTGGAGAAGACTCGATGGGCTGAATGGCCTAATTTTGCTCTTTTGTCTTATGGTCTTATGGTCTGATGGACAGAATGAAATTGTTAATAGTTTAATGACACTATGCATGACTATTATAATAAATTTATGGAGCAGCAGGTACCAGATTTTGTGCAAATTAATAAAGCAGTGGAATAACAAAAGACAACTGAACAATGAATTTGAGGGTAATGTAAATAGTATATTTTTCATAAAATGACAAATATACTAACAAATTAATAAATTAATGAAGCAATCATGAATCAATTAGTTAATAACCATCAACCAAAGCTATATCCATGACTTCTAATTACAGCAATTAAAGAACTCTTTAAAACACTTACTGTAGTTAAGTGTAGATCTAACGGTGAACAAACTAGCAGTGAATCAATAAATTGACAGAGCAGTTGACAGCATTAGCTAGTAAACTAATAAACCATAGACACAAGTCAATAAATTAGTACATTTCTGGAGAGGAAATCTCCACTTAGAAGTGATCACTTGGCTGTCTTCCTTCTACCTGCATACAGGCAAAGGTTAATGAGCAAGGCTCCAGAGGTAAGGCTGACAAAGAGGTGGTTGTGAGAGGCAGAGGGGTGAAGTTTGGGATTGCTTCGCATCCGTGGACTGGGCCATGGTCAAGAACTCATTAGAAGAACTGAACAAATACACCACGGTGGTCACAGATTTTAGAAAAACAGTTATAGACAAATGTGTCCTCACAAAGTTATTCAGAGTCTTCCCCTGCCAGAAGCCCTTGATGAATCATGAGATCTGCAATCTACTGAGGACAAAACCAGTGGCATTCAGGTCTGGTGACCAAGTAAGATATAAGAGGTCCAGGAACTATCCCCAGAAAGCCATCTCACATGCAAAATGGCAATTCTGGACCAAACTTGAATCACTGAGGGATAATCGACAGCTGTAGCAGGGTTCGAATGCTATTACCCCTTACAAAGGGAAACCAAGCAACGTAGGTGATAACAAGGCTTCACTCCCAGATGAGGTCAATGCCTTTTATGTTCGCTTTGACATGGAGGAACCTTCACGAATTCCACAGCTCTGATGACCATGTGATTTCAGTCTCAGGTGGATGTGAGAGCATCCTTCAGGCAGGTGAACCCATGGAAAGTATGGGGTACCTGGCCAAGTACTGAAGACCTCTGGCTGGAGGGTTCACTGATATCTTTAACATCTCACTTCAGTCATCTGAGGTACCCACCTGATTCAAGTAGGCTTCATTTACAAATGTATACCAGTGCCCAAGAAGAACATGGTAACCAGCCTCAATGACAACCGTCCAGTAGCACTTACATCCACTGTGATGAAGTGCTTTGAGAGTTTGGTGATGAAACATATCAACTCCTATCTGAGAAGCAGTAGATTCTGGTTTAAGATGGTGCTGGTGAAACACAGCAATGACTATCTCATAGCAAACAAAATTATAGATTACTGTATTTATTGCACTTTTTCTTGGATATGTTTACTGCAATCAATAGTCTGTAACTACCCTTCAGAGTTGAGCTTTTGAACCGCCTGTATAACCTGGCACTTTTGTGGTGAGAACTAAAGTCTTGAAGGTGGAAGATGGCTGTGGTGTGGTGGATACAGGCCAAATTGAGGCAGCAGGGCCCAGGTCTGAGAGCAGGGAATGAGCCAATGCTTGGCCATTGCTGTTGCAGACTTAGAGACAATTCAATGCGGCAGAACCAAGGCGTGGCAAGCAGAGACGAGACAGCGGGGACCAGCCCGGGTCCATGAGCAAGGAACAACCTGAAGTTTGGCCACTTTAAGCTCCAGGTCAGATTGAAAAGGTCAGTGTGTTCGGTTCGGAGGTGAGAGACAGGCCAGTGTTCAGCTCACTGTTCCGTGAGGTTTACTTGTCTCTGTGTTGCTCAGAAGCTATGGCCTGCAATGAGCAGTGTATTGGATCAGCTGCAGTGACGACTGGCTTCGTGGCTGTGAACTCACCTTCATGAACTTCAGTTCTGAACGCCTTTTGTTTACTTTTATTGGTTACACGATTTGTTTTTTTTCTGCACATTAGGTGTTTGACAGTTATCCTTTTTTAAGTTGGTTCTATTGGATTTCATTGCTTTGTGGCTGCCTGTCAGGAGACAGATCTTGAGGTTGTATTTTGTTTCTTACCTTCTGCATGCCAACTTAGCTGAACAGAGGAGCACTTTTAAGTAATAGACTAAGACAACTACGCTGCTCCAAAGAGTGCTGTATGAGGTTATTCTTACCCTCGGCCATTAGGCTCCATAATGACTCAACCTATAGCCGGGGAAGTGATAACCACACCCTGTTAGACTGCTTGAGGTAATTTACTTTTTATTCTTCCTTACTTCTCTTCTAATATTTATGAATTAGTATATCTGTGCACTTGTCATGCTACTGTGTCACTGTAATTTCCTGTGGGATCAATAAAGTATCTCGCTATCTAGCGTACATACACAGCCGATAAAAAGTATTCACCCAATTGGAACTTTTTATGTCATATTATTTTACAACACTAAATCACAGTTGATTTAATTTGGCTTTTTTGACACTGATCAACAGTAAAAGACACTTTTGTGTCAAAGTGAAAACAGATCTCAACAAAATCATCTAAATTAATGACAAATATACAACAGAAAATAATTGATTGCATAAATTTTCACCCCCCCCCCTTTAATATGACACCAAATCATTACTGGTGCAACTAAATGGTTTTAGAAGTCACATAATTAGTTAAATGGAGGTTTGTTTTTGTATGCAGTCAAGGTGTTTCAATGGATTATAGTAAAAACACACATATATATGGAAGCTCCTACTGCTGGTGAGTCAGTCTCCTGGCAAAACCTACATCATGAAGACAAAAGAACACTCCAAGCAACACCACAAAAAGGTTATTGAAAAGCTCAAGGTGGGAGATGGATGCAAAAAAGTTTCCAAGTCATTGAATTTCCCTTGGAGTACATTTAAGTTGATCATCAAGAAATGGCAAGAACATGGCAGAGCTGTAAATCTTAGGCCGCAGGCCATAGGCCGTCCTCAAAAACTGAGTAACCGTGCAAGAAGAGGACTAGTGAGGGAGGCCACCAAGACACCAATGACAACTTTAGAGGAGTTGCAAGCTTCAGAAGCTGAGATGGGAGAGACTGCACATACAACAACTCTTGTTCAGGTGTTTCACCAGTTGCAGCTTTATGGGAGAGTGGCAAAGAGAAAGCCACTGTTGAAAAAACTCACATGAAATTTCAGCTAGAATTTTCCAGAAGGCATGTGGGATTCTCTGAAGTTGGCTGGAAGAAGGTTCTATGGTCTGATGAAACCAAAATTGAGCTTTTTTACCATCAGACTAAACACTATAACACGAGGAACGTCGACTGTACCTCTTCCTAGAGATGCTGCCTGGCCTGCTGAGTTCACCAGCAACTTTGATGTGTGTTGGTAGACTAAACACTATGTTTGGCATAAGCCAAACACCACACATCATCAAAAACACACCGTCCCTACTATGAAGCATGGTGGTGGCTACATCATTCTGTGAGAATGCTTCACTACAGCAGGCCCTGGAAGGCTTGAGAAGGTAGAGGATAAAATGAATGCAGCAAAATCCTGAAGGAAAACTTGATGCAGTCTGTAAGATAACTGTGACCTGGGAGAAGGTCGAGATTCGTCGTCTGCTGTGGCTGATGTGGAAGGCTTGCTTGACTGCTTAGCCTCGTGCATTATTAGATTATACAGTTCTTTGTAAGCACTCAAACCATCCTGCAAATATGCCCTAAACCGAACTACCCTTTCAAAATTAAAGTCGTACTTTATTATTGCAGCGAAAATCTCATGTAGTTGCCTCACATTGAGTTCCTGGATGACTTCAGTTTCGCTACTGCATTCGGTTTTGATTGTTATCATTTCCTCTTCCAATTGCATCAGCTCTTCATCTATCAGTTCTTGGTCATGGGATGCCAAAACCTCTTCAACATCATCTTCGTCAACTTCCACAAGCCAAACTCACTTTGTCCTTACTTCGTTCACTACGATCGAAACACTTAATTATGTCTAGTTTTACGCTGTGTAACACCCTTACGAGCTCTTTCAGGCTTTTCCGATACCTTAGAACTCATCTTGCAAATGGCTGTTCACAGGCACGTGTTTAAGCAATGCCGGCGAGAATGCCGTTCTGAATCCGGGGGGAGAGCGGCTGCGCGGCGTGCGCGCTGCCTTTTTTTATCGCTTGCTGCTTTTTTCGTAACAGTGAAAACACCTTCTGTTAGCGAAAACAGGGAACTAATGTAGGTCTTTCTTAACAGTGAGGTTTCGTAAAGCGAACATTCGAAAAGCGGGGGACACCTGTATTAGCACAATGTAATGTACAAATTACAAATCAATTGCCACATCGTAAAATTCTACAAACTGCAAACAGATAAGTAACCAGGTAATCAATGTAAGTGATGTTGTTAGGATGATGGTAATAAGAACATAAGACCATAAGACATCGGAGCAGGATTAGGCCATTCAGCCCATTGAGTCTGCTCCACTATTCCATCATGGCTGATCCCAGATCCCACTCACCCTATACACCTGCCTTCTCACCATATTCCTTGGTGCCCTGACCGATCAGGAAATGATCAATTTCTGCCTTAAATATACACACTGACTTGGCCCCCATTGCAGTCTGTGGCAGACCATTCCACAGATTTACTCCTCTCTGGCTAAAAAAAAAATTCCTCCTTACCTCTGTTCTAAAGGGTCACCCCTCAGTTTTGAGGCTGTGCTCTCTAGTTCTGGATATTCCCACCATAGGAAACATCCTCTCCACTTCCACCCTATCTAGTCCTTTCAACATTCGGTAAGTTTCAATGAGATCCACCTTCCCCCGCCCCCCCCCCCAAGCCTTCTTCTAAATTCCAGTGAGCACAGGCCCAAAGCTGCCAAATGCTCCTCATATATTAACTCCTTCATTCCCAAAATCATCCTCGTGAACCTCCTCTGGACTCTCTAATGAAAACTCATCTTTTATGAGATATGGGACCCAAAACTGTTCACAATACTGCAATTGCAGCCTGATTAGTATCCTATAAAGGCTCCGCATTATCTCCTTGCTTTTATATTCTAATCCCCTTGAAATAAATGCCAATATTGCGCTTGTTCTCTTTACCACAGACTCAACCTGTAAATTAACCTTCTGGGAGTCTTGCACAAGGACTCCTAAGTCCCTCTGCACCTCTGATGTTTGAACTTTCTCCCCATTTAGATAATAGTCTGCACTATTGTTCCTTTTACCAAAATGTATTATCATACATTTCCTAACACTGTATTCCATCCACCACCTTTTGCCCATTCTTCCAATTTGTCTAACCCTCCATCTATCTTTGTATCATCCACAAACTTTGCCACAAAGTCATCAACTCCATTATGCAAATCATTGACAAACAATGTGAAAAGTAGCGGTCCCAATACTGACCCTTGAGGAACATTAGTCAATGGCAGCCAACCAGAAAGGTCACCCTTTATTCCCCACTCGCTGCCTCCTGGTTGTCAGCCATTCCTCTATCCATGCCAGTATCTTTCCTGTAACGCCATAGGATTTTATCTTGTTAAGCAGCCTCATGAGTGGCACCTTATCAAATGCCTTCTGAAAATCCAAGTAAATGACATCCATTGCCTCTCCTTTGCTCACCCTGCTTGTTACTTCCTCAAATAACTCTAACAGATTTCTCAGGTTGGATTTCCCTTTACAGAAACCATGCTGACTTTGACTTATTTTATCATTAGTCTCCAAGTACCCTGAAACCTCATCCTTAATAATAGACTTCAACACTTTCTTGGTCACTGAGGTTAGGGTGACTGGGCTATAATTTCCCTTCTTTTGCCTTCCTCCTTTCTTAAAGAGTGTAGTGACATTTGCGATTTTCTAGTCCTCTGGGACCGTGCCAGAATCAAGTGTTTCTTGAAAGATCATGACCAATGTATCCGTTATCTCTTCAACAACCTCTTTCAAGACTCTCCGATGTAGTCCATCTGGTCCAGGTGACTTATCCACCTTAAGACCTTTGAGTTTGCCTAGTACTTTTTCCTTTGTAATAGCAATGGCACTCACTCCTGCTCCCTGACACTCACAGACCTTTGGCACACTGTTAGTGTCTTCCACAGTGAAGACTGATGCAAAGTACACATTAAGTTCATCTGCCATTTCTTTGTCCCCCATTACTACTTCACCAGCATCATTTTCCAGTGTCCAATATCAACCTTCACCTCCCTTTTACTCTCTATATAACTGAAAAAATCTTTTAGTATCCTGCTTTATATTATTGGTTAGTCTTACCTCATATTTCATCTTTTCCCTTCTTACAGCTTTTTTATTTGTCTTTTGTCGGCTCTTGTGGGCACGTGGCCAAGTGGTTAAGGCATTCGACTAGTGACCTGAAGGTCATGAGTTCGAGCCCAGTCTAGGCAGCATGTTGTGTCCTTGAGCAAGGCACCTAACCACACAGTGCTCTGTGACGACACTGGTGCCAAGCTGTATCGGCCCTTGCCCTTCCTTTGGACAACATTGGTGATGTGGAGAGGGGAGGCTTGCAGCATGGGCAACTGCTGGTCTTCCATACAACCTTGCCCAGGCCTGCGCCCTGGAGAGTGAAGACTTTCCAGGTGCAGATCCATGGTCTCGCAAGACTAACAGATGCCTTTATTATTATGTCGGATTTTTAAAACTTTTCAATCATCCAACTTCCCTTTCACTTTTGTTACCCTTTCCTTAGCTTTTATTTAGCCAGGGAAGCAATAAAACACTTCTGCTCCTCTTCAAAATACTGTCTTCGGATCTTTTTTATCCCCAGGGCATAGAATTTTTTTCTAATATTGCTTTGATAAATGCTAAGTCTACAGGACACCAGAGTGTCAGTCTGGAATGGAACTGAATGAATTTCTTCCAAACAAAAAGTGAGGCCTGCATTGCAGGATATTCTCCTAGTTCATTAACCATGGGCAGGGATTTGATATTGTAAACTTTTAAAATAGAATGGTTATGTTGTTATCTGTGGTTATATAACTGGCATTTTTGATCAGGAGCTTCAAACCACATAGATTGGACTTGTTTTATTATACAGGATAAATATGCTAATTGCCATCAGCCACATTTGATGACTTTTGCATTAATCTACATTGACATCAGTTAAAAAAACATTTCAACATGGCTTCAGAGGAGTGAATAATTAATACTTAAGCCTGTGCTATCTGACAGACTCTCGTCAAATATTCTGTGCTTTGTTGCCTTCTTAATATTAATCAGTGACATCTTAATTAAAACGGACAATTTGTTTGGGTAGTTTATTTTAACAGAAGCAGAAGCTGTCTAATTAATATGAAAATGTCTTCAGCATCTGAAGCTACCAGAGTAGACAAATTTTCAAATAAGATGTAGTCCCCTCATATAAAAGCAGTCAAAGTTTGTAAAAGTGACCCGTTAATGAATTAACTGTTTGAGCATGTGGTAAGCACTTCTGAGGGAGAGAAAGCAGGAAGTAGTTCAGCTTTATCTTGTCAGATATTTTGTCTTGACGATGGGCTTGAGGCAGGACACGCGGACGGTAGATGTGACTCCGACGGATGGTGGCAGCTGGAGGTGGTAAGTGACTGGGTTGATGTGATGGATAATCTGAAAGGAACCAATGAACTGGGGCGATAAACTTGCAGGTGTTGATGCACAAGGACAGATCTCAAATGGACAGCCAGACACTGTCCCCGGGCTGGGCACCGACCGTGGTTAGCCTGGTGGCAGTAGGCACGGTTGGTAGCTAGGACGGCCCACTGTGACCTCTTTCAAGCATTCTAGCATGGGTGAACTAGGCCCTGGCAGATGGGACCTCCACCATTATCTCCTCCGTGGGGAAAACAGGGGTTGGTAGCCACGAAGCAACTCAAAGGTGACATACCCGTGGCAGAGGAGGTGTGTAGGTTGTGAGACCGTTTGCCCCAAAGCAGATACCTCTTCCATCTGGAAGGGCAACAGGTGGTGAGGTATCGCAGAAACTTCTCCATTTGCTGATTGGCTCTTTCTGACTGTCCAGTGATCCGCAGATGATAGCCAGAGGACAAACTCACTAAAGTGCAGAGGAGCGAACAGAATGCTTGCCAGAAGCAGGAGACGAATTATGGGCCCCAGTCTGACATGATGTCCTGACGGAAGCAGTGGAGGTGAACAACATGTTGGAGAACCAGGTCCACCATCACAGCGGCTCATGAGAGAGCAATGAAGTGGGTGGCTTTCGAGAACCAGACTACTGCTATTCTGATCACTGTGGCTCCACTGAAAGGTGGCAAAGCCATAATGAAATCCATGGTGATGTTGGTCCATGACCGTCGAGGGACCGGCAGGGCTACGGGAGCCCAGAGTGCTTTTGGTTGGAGGAAATGGACTGCAGGCAGTGCCGAACTGATGGATGCTTGTGATCAAGGTGGGCCACCAGAACTGGTGTTTCAGAAAATTCAGGGTCTGTCGTGTGTCTGAATGGCCAGAGAGGAGCAAGGAGGGGGGCCACTGGAGTGCTTCAGAGCACATGACTAGTGGGATGTCCATGTAGTTATCTGGTGTGTCGGCTGGGGCAATCTCATGCTGTAAGATCTGGCGGATCTGGTTCTCAAGGTTGCAGATGATCAGGGTGAGGATCTGGGAGGATAGACTGATGGGCTGAGGGTCGATCTCAGTTTCAGCTGGGGTGAACTATTGTGACAAAGTGTCCATCTTAATGTTCTTGGAGCCAGGTCGGTAGGCGAGGGTGAAGTTGAATTGCTCGAAAAGAGCCCACCAAGCCTGACATTGGTTGAGCTGTCAGGTCTGTTGTATGAATATGAGGTTCTGTTGGTTGGTCCAGATCCGGAAGGGTATGGTGCTTCCTATCAGCCAATGTCTCCATTCCTTCAATGCCCATTTAATGGCAAGTACAGTAGCTCCCTGTCTCCTATACCATAACAGCATTGCATTAGATTTATATAGATTAGATTAGATTATGAGGACACTCAGTTTTCGTTTATCGTCATTTAGAAATGCATGCATTAAAAAATGATACAACGTTCCTCCAGAATGATATCACAAGAAAACACAGGACAAACCAAGACTAAAACTGACAAAACCACATAATTATAACATATAGTTACAACAGTGCAAAGCAATACCATAATTTGATAAAGAGCAGACCATGGGCACAGTAAAAAAAAAGTCTCAAAGTCCTGATAGACTCATCATCTCACGCAGGCGGCAGAAGGGAGGAACTCTCCCTGCCATGCACCTCCAAGCGTGGCAAACTTGCTGATGCAGCACCATTGGAAGCACCCGACCGCAGCGGACTCTGAGTCCGTCCGAAAACTTCGAGCCTTCGACCAGCCCCTCCGACACAGCCTCTCTGAGCACCATCCTCTGCCGAGCGCTTCGACCCCACCCCGGCCGCCAAGCAACAAGCAAAGCTGAGGACTTGGGGCCTTCCCCTCTGGAGATTCTGAACCACACAGTAGCAGCAGCAGCGAAGCAGGCATTTCAGAAGTTTCACCAGATGTTCCTCAGTGCTCTCACATCCGTCTCCATCAAATCAGGATTGTGCACGGCACCCTACTTGACAAATAACAGACAGCACCACTGGAGTGGCCGCTGCGAGCTGCGTCGCGCCACCATCTTCTCCTCCCGATATATTTATACTGCACCAACCAATGCCGCTGGGCTATAAACATGCAGGAGCAATAAGTATTAAGTGCCTTGCTCAAGGACACAACACGCTGCCTCAGCTGAGGTTTGAACTCGTGACCTTCAAATCACTAGTCCAACGCCTTAACCACTTGGCCACGCGACTTAAACTTGCATGAGAAGGTGGCACAAGGGTGTGTATTCCCATCTGGTCTTTGCTGGGCGAGGATAGCCCCACAACCACATCAGCTGTGTCCACCTCTACCACAAAAGATCCAGAGGGGCTTGGATGGCAGAATATGGGAGCAGTGCTGAGACATCTCTTGAGCTCCTTGAAAGCGTAGTCTGTGGGAGCAGACCAGGTTATCCATAAGGCTGGTGACTTGGTGGGGGAGATGAGAGGAGCAGAGATTTGGTTGCAGGGTCTGAATAAACGGCAGTAGAAATTGAAGAAGCCAAAGAAGTGCTGTGGCTGTTTGAGGTAGGGTGGTTGAGGCCATTCAATAACAATGCACACTTTCTCTGGGTCCATGGTTATGCCTTGAGAAAACAGGACATAACCCAGAAAGGAAATGACTGTGGGTGTGGAACTGGCATTTTTTAATTTGCAGTCAAGTTGGGTTTTGAGGAGACTGAATGGACATGACAAGACAATCTAGGGATTCCTTGGAAAAGATGAGGATAGCGTTTTCATGTTTTGGTAAGTGTTGGGTGAGTCGATCAGGAGGAATTGGATGGACCTGCGGTTCTCTCGGATGCTCATGTGTGTGTTTGTTCCATCCCAGACCTCAAGGTAATTTATCAATGGCCATGAAGCAGAAGGGCTGAGAAACAGGCTTGGTAGGGAGTCCAGGCTGCACACAGAGAGTCCGGTCTAGAAAGCTGCCTGCTGCACCAGAGCCTCCTACATGTGTAGAGTTGTTGGGTATGGAGGAGGTCAAAGAGATTGACTTGGGCTATGGTGTTGGAATGAGGGGCCATGGAGAAACTTACCACTTAGAAGGCCAATCGTCTCTACCTAGTGGTACCATTTTCACTGACGTAGGGGGCTTTTAATACATGGGTGATCAGTGCTCCTCAGTAAGCTCACTAGTTGTTTCTCCACCAGCATTCAAGCTCTCGGGGTGGGTGGGGGTGGATGTTAAGGGAGTTCTCCCTAACTGCATAGTTTCTGGAGGCATTGACAATGAGGATCCTGCTGCCTGAAATGTTCTAGGAACTGGGGTTCTGGCTGATCATTCAATAAGACACTTATCAATTCAGAGAGCCAGAATGTTGAAGTTATCGAGGTCGGCTGGCATGTCCTGGGTAGACAACTCACCTTTCTAGTGCTCCGAGAGGCCACGATGGTAATAGGCCAGCATTGTTTCTGCATTCCAGCCGCACTGCTCCATGAGGGTCCTGAATTCCATGGTGTAATCCAGCACAGAGCATGAGCCTTGACGCAGGTGAAGTATCTGATCTACATCCGCTCTTCCACTTCACCGGTGGTCGAAAACCTGGCATATCTCAGCAGTAAAATCTTCATACTGGCTGTAAATGGGGGTTTTATTGTCCAATTTTGTGGTGGTCACCCAATCAAGAGAGAAATGTTGAAGGCAATCTTGGCTCTATTCATAACATACAGAGATGGCTGGAGCTCGCCACCTATTTCTATACCTATCCATAATTGATTCACTTTGAATACACTTCCAATTGATTTCATTAAATAGTTTCTACTCTAGCCCTGTCCATAATTAAGCTAAAATCTTCTCACCGTCTCCTGTAAAAATATGATTCACTTTTCTCAGTTCCTTCACCCTATCTGTTTCCAGGATGAGGCTTTCTTTTCTATGACATCAGATCTGTCCTCCTTCTTCAAAGAACGGGGTTTCCCTTCCTCCACCATTGATGTTGCCCTCACCAACATCCCCTCCATTTCCCAGACATCCATGCTCGACTCACCTTCCCGCTGCCTTAACAGGAACAAAGTTCCTTATGTTCTCATCTAAATATCCCATTATCCTCTGCATCCAATAAGTCATTTCTACAACTTCCACCATCTTCAATGGGACTCTACTACCAGACATATCTTTACCTCCCCCACCCCACTCTCTGCTTTCCACAGGATTCACTCCCTCTGTGATTTTCTTGTCCATTCATGTCTCCTCACTAATCTTCCTCCTGGCATTTACTCCTGCAATTAGCAGAAATGCTACACCTGCTGGTTTAAGATGGTGCTGGTGAAGCAACTGAGTACTTTATAATCGCACTTTTTCTTGTCAAGTTTATGGTCAACGGTCACTGCCATCATTGGAGAGGCGAGAGAAGGCAAGGCTGAGTCGAGGGTCAAAGTGTATGGGTGCAAGGCGAAGTCGGGGTGAAATTGAGGCATATTCGAGGCAAAGTCTGGGTGGAGGAGACGCAGGTTCAAGGCCCAACCACCTCGACCAATTTGGAAAGGTCGGGTGCAGGTCAAAATGTGGCAGGGGACCAGGCCCAGAGCATATCCATGTGACAGGGTCTAGGTCCTGGTGCGAGGAACGAGCCGATGTTTGAGCAGTTTGAATCCCAGGCCAGTGGGATTGAAAAGGCAGGGTGTCGGGACAAGAGAGAAGGGTTGGGTCAGTCCTGCTTGCTGCTGAATAACATTTTCTTGGCTCTGTGCTGAACTAAGTCTGAGGCTCTGAGCCTGCTCCGGCTGCTCCAGGTTTTCTGTCTAGGGAGTCACTTTCGTTCTAAATGCACATCGGGTGTTTGACGGTATTTTTTTAATGGGTTCTCTTTGGTTTCTTTGTTTTGTGGCTCTGTAAGAAGACGAATCTCTAGGTTGTAAAATGTATACATACTTTGATAATAAATGTACTTTGATTTTTGAACTTCACCTCCTCCCTCATCTCCATTCAGTGCCCTAAACAGTCCTTCCAGGTGATGTAACACTTCACCTGCGAATCTGTTGGAGTTGTCTGCTATATCCCAATGCAACCTCCTCTACAAAAGTGAGACCTGATGTCGAATGGCAAACAGTTTTGTTGACTTTCTCCACTCCATCCACAAAAAGCTGGATTTCCTGGTGGCCGACACTTTAATTCCTACCCTCATTCTCGTTCTGACATGTTGGTCCATGTCTTCTTTTCTGCCACAATGCGATCACTCTCAGGTTGGGGGGAGCAACACTTCATATTCCAGATCGTAGCCTCCAAAATCTCCCACTTCTCTCTTCTTCATTTCCCCCCCTCTGGGCTCTTACCTCTTCTCCTCACCTGACTACCATGGTGCCCTTCATCTTCTCTTTTTCCAACGGTCCACCCACCTCCCCTATCAGATTCCTTCTTTCCAGCCCTTTACCTTTTCCAGCAATCACCTCCCAGCTTCTTACTTCACCCTACCCCTCCCCCCTCCCCCCACCTGGCTTCACCTATCACCTTCTGGCTTGTTCTCCTTCCCCTCCTCCACCTAATTTTAGCAGTCCTGATGAAGGATCTCGGTCCAAAATGTCGGCTGTTTATATATTTCCAAATATGCTACCTGACCTGCTGAGTTCCTCCAGCATTTTGTGTGTTGTAATGGAACACACACTACACACATTTATTACTGAATACTAAAAACATTTTAATGTTATTTGTTCAGCAAACAAAGCGTTTCATTTTTAAATGATAAATTATATCTTGAGCAAACAAATCATATTTGTGTTATTTAAAGGAGGTACTATAAATGATTTGCAAAATAAAAAGGGAGCTGAGAAGTTGGAAGATTGTGAGTGATCATACAGTCTGCCTTAGAAGCTTATCATGTAATTCCTGGATAGTAGCTTCTTATTTCTCACGACGTTTATGGGGACTTTTGCATCAAGTCAGATTTCCAAAAGTTCAGGTCATCCATAACCTGGGGAGCCCATTTTCTTACACTTTAATTATATTGCTCCTATGTATAGGATAAAGGTTAGTTTTATTTGTGACACGCACATCGAAACATACAGTGAAATAAACTGTTTACGTCAAAGACCAACACAGTGCAAGCAGCTCAGCCCGTGCTTCTAACGCCATCACAGCATGTCCACAACCTACATGCTAACCCTAACCCACAAATCTTTGGAATGTGGGAGGAAAGCAGAGCACCCAGAGGACACTCACGTGTCATGGGAAGAAGATACAAATTGCTTATAGACAGTAATGTGATTCAGACCCCAATAGCTGCCGCAGTAAACTATTACACTAACTGCTGGGCTATCATGCCACTCACTGTAACCAAGTGCTTAGAATATGAACTGTAATATTCACTGCGGTTTTGCTGAATAACAGCAAATTTTACTGCTGTAATTTATTTTGTAGTGAATGAGTGTCACCCACCACCCAGATTGCTACAGTATAAGGGAAACATATTTGTAGAAGCTTCTCCAGAATTTGCAGTCAGTGGTGAAGCAATTGTGTTTGCTGTTGACCTTGAAGAAAGCTCCCACACAGATCTAATGATCATTGTGGTAAGAACTTCGCCTGAGTAAGCTAACCAACCAAATCATATTCAAGAATTCTCACAGACCGCATGCTTGGAAGGGAAAAGCATACATTATTATGTAGTGCACTAAGTAACACAAGTACCTCTGGTCAAGAATGATGAGTTCGGAGAAGGACATAAAGATACGGAAGGCGCTGGTGTGGAGGTCTATGAATGACATGAAGGAAATCTAGAAGTCGAACCTGACCAGAGGGCTTAAAAAGAGGATTTTCATAGCAGTCATAGAGTCCATTCTCATGTACGGATGCGAGACGTGGACACTCACCAAGACGATGTGAAAGTCTCTAGTTGGTTGTTATACAGGAATGTTCCAGATGGTTCTTGATGTGAGTTGGCAACAGCACATGATGAACATTGAGCTCTATAACAACATACCGACGCTCTCCACTAAAATCGAGGCGTGAAGACTGCAACTAGTGGGGCACTGTCTACGCCACCCCGAGCTACCTGCCAGCCTCGTCATCATATGGGAGCCCAAGCATGGGAGGATGAACCCTGGGTGCCCTCCCAAGGCTATGGTCAACATGCTCCTAGAAGACAGCGGCGTGGCTAATGTAGATGAACTGAACACACTGATGAGGGAGAGGGAGAATTGGAGAGTCCATCATCGTGCCCGGCGCCGGCCCCCTAGGCCTGAGTCGACGTAGTAGTAGTAGTAGTAGTAGTAGTAGTAGTAGCACTATGTAACAATTAAAATAGCACATTTTGCACATGCTTTGGCAGGAACCAAAATATTGTCTATTGGGTTAGGGGCTCAAAGCTGAAAAATGGTATTATGTAAGTAACGCAAACACGAGGAAATCTGCAGATGCTGGAATTTCAAGCAACAGAAAGCAGGATCTCCCAGTGGCCACACATTTTAATTCCACGTCCCATTCCCGTACTGATATGTCTATCCACGGCCTCCTCTACTGTAAAGGTGAAGCCACATTCAGGTTGGAGGAACAGCACCTTATATTCCGTCTGGGTAACCTCCAACTTGATGGCATGAATATTGACTTCTCAAACTTCCTCTAATGCCCCACCTCCCCCTCGTACCCCATCTGTTATTTATTTATTTATGTACACACATAAAATGTTCCTGCCAATTTCAAAAATAATAACAGTGATAACTAATCATTTAATTGACCATACCATCACAAATCCAAGACATCATGGTCCAGTACATGTTTTACTGAGTCCCTTATAATTCTGGTTTATTTTGTATCTGGAATCACCACAACCAACTTCACACTGTGGATTGGTGTAAGAATATAAATCTTCCGATGTTGTCTCCTCAATAAAACCATGCCTGAGTTTTGAAATTAACTTTATATTTGTCTCAACACTAAATAAAATATGTTGTTTGATAGGTAATATGATGCTGGTTAATTTAAACAATTTGCTCTGTCACCTTCCTTTAAAACAAAGAGAGACTATTTTCTTTAACATTAAATCACTGTAGTAATTCCTGTACTAAAACTACAACTTAAAAGAGAGTGATGCGGATCACATGGAGAAAAGAACATTAAATATGTAAACTAACAATTATCCAATTAAATATTTACAATGGAACAGAGCGCCTCTTACAGTAGACAACTTTCACAGCAATGTAAATTAAACTGCATTAATATGGCACCTATAGTGAAGTTGCCAGATTTGTTTCCCTTCACATGTATGCATGCGTGGAAGTGTCTGAACCAACTGTGGTAGTTTCTTAATGAACCTGTTTCCAATAAGTTTGAAGATAATCATTAGGCCTCTTAAATAATAATAACAAATCACAATACATGACAATAAGCGGTATCAGCACTTACTTGGCTGAGTAGCATAGTCTCATAGATACTCTGTATTTTTTGAAATGTAACAAATCTAATATGATTATTTTTAAAAATGTAAATAAGTTCCATAGATTTTTCATATTTTATTATTGACTCCTTAGAAGAGAATTTTTGATTTTGTTTCAGATTTACTTCTATATTTTTGTCCTTCTGGTCATCTTTTAATCTCACCGTCTGGTTACACTCACTCACATCAATTCATTTGTTTGCCTCACCCAGTTAAAAGAAAATATGGCTTCCCTTTTGCTGACAGCTTAATGACAAAAGCAGATGCCTCGACCAGCTGACAGCAAAGCCCTTTTCTCGCATACAGTCGCTCTGAAAGGAAGTCGGTGTTAACTGCTATAAATTACATTGACAAGGCAACTCTGCCAGAAACTTCTTGTTAGCACGATCTGCTTCGGATCTTCATTTACATACAGTGAGGTTATCTTGCAATGATGAAACTATTCATATTAATCTCAGCAGTACAAATTGATTTTGTTAATAATGAACCAGCAACAATATCGGCTGCAGTGATTTAATTTCTGCTCATATATGTAGTGATTCCATTAAAACATGATAGTGGTTGATGTAAGCAAAAACAATGCTATCATGAAATGGGTAAAAATGGTCAGCAAGTGCCCAGTTAAAATTTATACTGGAAACCAGATGATTAAACTGCCTTCTGGGGCATCCATCACTTCATTAATATGAATACAACTGCAAGCGATCTTTGGAAACTTGGCCTCATGGATTTGGAATTGACTTGCCCACAGAGAGTGATAGTAAAGGGAGCGTATTCTGCCTGGATGACAGTGAATGTTGGTGTTCCACAGGAATCTGATCTACGACCCCTGCTCTTTATGACGAAGTGGAAGGGAGTTAGTAAGTTTACAGATGGCTTAAAAGTTGTAGATGTTGTGGATAGTGTAGAAGGTCGTTGTAGGTTACACCAGGATGCACACAGAATGCGGAGCTGAACTGAGAATTGCCAGATGGAGTTCAATCCAGTAAAGTCTGAGGTGACACACTTTCGAAGGTTGAACTTCAAGGCGGAGTACAAGTTAATTCAGATTCACATTCATTTATTTATCATATGTACATTGAAAAATACAGGAAAATGTGTTGTTAAGAACCAACAAAATCTAAGGCTATGCTGGAGGCAGCATGCAGGTACCTTCTCACATTCTGGCACCAACATAGCATGCCCTCATTACTCAGCAGAACAACACTGAACACAATAAGCAACAAAACAACAGCACACCTAGCCCCGTTCCACTCTCCAACACACACACACACACACTTACACTCACACTCACACTCACTCACTTACTCCTCCAAATCCAGGACAAGATGCCTCCAGCCTCCAACATCCAGCATCCAATGGTCTTGTAAATTCACATTGGGACATCAGGACTCCAGCCATTGGGCCTTGATGTTCGGGCTTCGGTCTTCGGTATCAACCCCAGAGCTCATCGATGGAAATGAATATGGACCCCAAACTTCAGACCTCAAACTCTGGTCTCACTGACTCATGTACCAAGGAGGTCACTGGCCCCCTTGCCCACTGACCGTATGGGCCTCTGATCCCAGATGACTTGCTGACCTTGGTAGAGGGTGGAGGGTTGGGGCAGTGGCTCCAGCAATCATCTCCATTTGTCTGCTGGCCCAACATCTGACTGTGGATGTTCTTTGTCGCACCTCGACAATACTGACCTTCAACTGCAGAGCATGGAATGCAGCCTGTCGTCTAACTTCCCACATCCTCGTGCCTAAACCATAACCTGGTCCTCTAACTTCCATCTCTATCCCCAAATCCATCCCTACAAACCTTAAAAACAGTTAAGTCTAAGCCACAACCTTGAATGAGACCACAGTTCTGTGCCATCTTGATATAATGGCAGGATTCGTAGCAGTGCGGAGGAACAGAGGGATCTTGGGGACCAAGTTCATAGACCCCTCATCACTGCTGCACAAGTTGATAGGGTATGTTGTACTGGCCTCCAGTAGCTCGGTGACCGAGTTTAAGAGCCACGAGGCAATGTTGCAGCTCTACAAAATTCTTGGAGTATTGTGTTCCATTCTGGTTGTTTCATTGTAGGAAGCTTTAGAAAGGGTGCAGAGGAGATTTACCAGGATGCTGCCTGGATTAGAGAATATGTCTTTTGAGGAAATGTTGAGCAGACTAGGGTTTTTTTTTTCTTTGGAGTGAAGGAGAATGAGAAGTGACTGTATAGAGCAGTATAAAGTTAAGAGGAGCATTGATAGGTTAAACAGCCAGCACTTATTTCTCAGGGTGGCAATGGTAGCCACTTAGGAGAACCTTTTTTTGTGAAGAACAAAGTAGCTGGTTAAAAAGTCAGAGGTTATAAAGTCATCAAGAGATCTTTGATGACTTCAGTCCACCAAGCCCATGTTACCATTGATGATATATTTCCACCCATTCCTCATTAATTCAATATTTTCTTAATTCTCTCTATAATCTCATCATTACTTCTAGATTCTACCATTCTCCTATGTAAAACGGACAAATTTCAGTGGCCATTTAACTGCATGTGTTTGTGATGTGGGAGGAAATTGGACAACCTGGGGGAAACCCACTTATACAGCAACTGAAGTCAAGTTTCTGGCTCTGTGAGGAAGCCAGCTGCACTGTAAAGTTGAAATCCATATTTTTTTAATTTATAGATTATACCAGTTTGAAAAGTTTGAAATTCTTCTTGTGTTTGGTGACATTCTTTAAAAAAAACAGTGTCACTACTTAGTCTGACCAGGCAGTAAAAGACATCCGTCCTAACTAGAAAAAGCAATTGAAACAAGTAACTCAAATCACTAAGAAAACAATTAGACAGGATTTGGCAAAAACCAGTGTCTAAGCTGAAGTATTTGCAAGCTCATTATCCAGTCTTATAGCCGTGCCAGTTGGATACACATGGAGATAATTTTGCCATGGAAACTGACCTTACTCATTGGAGATGTAATGAGCCAGAAGCAGATGCACTAGAGGACAGAAGTGGAGGCACGCAGAGAGATGAAGGAAGGGATTGTGTAAACTGGAGAAGAGGGCTACAGAAAGATTTTGCACAAGGATGGGAGTAATCATGGCTGACAATGCAGGCAGACCATTTTGTGTAGGGAAATGAATGAATGGCATGGGGCAAGTTATGATTATAAGGACAGATGTTTGATTGAAGTCCCATCTCTGGAATATGGAGGAAGGGAGGTATTGCAGTATTGAGGTCTAGATAGCCATATTGATACCTGAATCATGGTTTTTGCTGCAGGTGACCTAAGGCCAGTGAAACCCCTTTTTACTGGGCGTCTCTAGAGATGCGGCTCATTAACTTTCTCAGACTCCGTACGTCTGGGGTCAGTATGATTTGGGTCCAATCAAAATTGAGAAGTTGGAGTGTCTTGACTACCCGGACCCCGATCTCTGCAAATACTGTGTAAATACTGCGCAAATACTGTGTAAGTACTGCCCCATGCAATTAGCCATTGGCAAAAAATAACAGATCGTACTCTACATATAATTATAAAGGAAGTATAGTTACAAATTTCAGCTTTATCGAACCGTTGGTAGGAGAAAAGAAAAATTAAATAAAAGGGCCCATTACAGTTAACTCAGTACAAATGTGCACATAAGTTGAAGTTCATACTGAAGTTGTCTTTAACTCACACACTGGACCTACAGTCTGTGTGAAAGCATATATTACCATTCGAATGTCGCTTAAAAGTCCATCTCGAACAAATGGGCTCCCCCACGGGTGTATTGGTCATTCCTCCTTGAAGCCATTCATCTGCACAAAGCACCCTGTACAACAGGGATGGCATCCTCAGCCATCCTGTCTTCTCCCAGCTCCCACCAAAAAACACCTTGACCCACACAGTGTCTGTCACAAAAAACTCTCCACCTAGCTTTCTCTAGAACCTTCTAACAATTCCACAATCTTGATTGGCTGACACAACATTCCTAAGTTGAACAACATACCCCCTTATCTTTAGCTCAAAGCCAAACATGCTAAATGCAGAACAGACTGCTCTTACAGAACTGCTAAAATGAAACACCTACAGCACAGCAGTAAAAATCTTAACCAGGATGTTACACAAAGGAACAAGGAGGCAACATTATGGTGGTAGAATTGCTGGATTTTGAGATGGAGTCATTATTGAGTCAGGAACTGTCTATCAAGCAAGTCCTGGTGATTGAAAATAGTCTTACTCAACCAAGAACTCTGAATGTGGGAGCAATAGTATTTTAGATAGGAGAATGGAGTTTGTGGCAGAGACTGAGAACAATGATGGTCAAAGCAGGTGATAGCTCAGCAGTGAAGTATTTATGAGATTTATCAACCAGCTTGGATCTAAATGCCTTGTCTTTAAATAATGTTCATATGGCATTTTGAATTGTTGTTACTTGCTACTGAGGTCCAGAAGTAGAACATAAAGGTTCTGCATAACGATTCCAATGAAATGAAAATATTAGAAGTTTATTTTTATTGCTCACTAAGGAATCAACCATAAATACAACTAAAGAATTTTACTGTTGGTTGAAATGCAATACTGATCTTAATTGAAGACATCTGGACCTTGCATGTTAGCTGATTTAATGAGAAAGTGTATTGTGATTTTGTAAAGGTCAGATCACAGCTGCTAATCCATAAGTAAAGCATGCCCTGGATCTGACAGTGCCATTGGATCAGACTCATGTTTATTGTGAAAACTCTTTGAAGAGCCAAGCTGACATGTAGATCTTCAGAATTGAAAAAAAGAGAAGAAAAATAATGAGATGCATGCTCAGCTTAAAAAAGTGACATAACGTTTACAGGATAAAACAAAAGCTGAGTGAGGTAAATAGACAATGAGATAAAATAGGGAATAGCAGCATCAAATTTCAGAACCTTTGTTCTGAAAGTAGCTCGGATAGTAGCTTGACAAAAGTGATAGTATGTCACTGACTGGTTCCCTTCCGCTTGACTTCTGCCACTTTTTTTGGAGCTTGATACAGCTGTCCCAAGTATCTGCCTGTTTTCAATGGAGAATCTCATACACTGGTTAAATGTTGAAGCATTTAATGGAATGTGTAGCATTCATGTTCATGCACTGGTATTGGATTTACACTGTAGTCCTCTTGCATTTTGCACAAAATCCCTCTAAAGTCTAACAGATTGAAATGCACTGGGAAAATAAATTTTAATGATGCCTGGTCCTTTGAATCACAGAGCTACACATTGAAGGCATCAGCTAGATGATGCATTCATGCTGTCCTCTGCTCAATTCTATTGTCTGAGGTTTGATATCAGTGCAGTATCAATGAAGAGCTTGCTCAGTGTAATGTGTGAGAGACTTAACGAAGAACTAAAGAAAACAAGGTACAGAGCTAAGGAACATTATAAGCAAAACAGAGTTGGATGAGAAAAGTTGTCACGGTAAAGAGAACTTTCTTCTTTGATGCACAAAAGTTCATAAGTTGGAAATGTGTCAGAAAAAAGAGCAGAAGAAATTCCCTGGAGAGAGAAATATGTCCTTTTTTATATATTTTATACTTTATTGTCGCCAAACAATTGGTACTAGAATGTACAATCATCACAGCGATATTTGATTCTGCGCTTCACACTCCCTGGATTACAAATATTAAATATTAAAAATATTAAAACTAGTTAAAATTAGTAAATATTAAAAATTTAAATTATAAATCATAAATAGAAAATAGAAAAATGGGAAGTAAGGTAGTGCAAAAAAACCGAGAAGCAGGTCCAGACATTTGGAGGGTACGGCCCAGATCCGGGTCAGGATCCGTTCAGCACTCTTATCACAGTTGGAAAGAAGCTGTTCCCAAATCTGGCCGTATGAGTCTTCAAGCTCCTGAACCTTTTCCTGGAGGGAAGAGGGACAAAAAGTCTGTTGGCTGGGTGGGTCATGTCCTTGATTATCCTGGCAGCACTGCTCCGACAGCGTGTGGTGTAAAGTGAGTCCACGGACAGAAGATTGGTTTGTGTGATGTGCTGCGCCGTGTTCACGATCTTCTGCAGCTTCTTTCGGTCTTGGACAGGACAACTTCCATACCAGGTTGTGATGCACCCTAGAAGAATGCTTTCTACGGTGCATCTATAAAAATTAGTGAGAGATTTAGGGGACGGGCCAAGTTTCTTTAGTTTTCTCAAGAAGTAAAGGCGCTGGTGGGCCTTCTTGGCAGTGAATTCTGCTTGGTTGGACCAAGTCAGGTAATTTGTGATATTAACCCCGAGGAACTTAAAGCCTTTGACCTGTTCCACTTGCACACCACCGATGTAAATTGGGTCGTGCGGTCCGCTACTCCTTCTGAAGTCAACAACCAATTCCTTTGTCTTGCTGATGTTGAGGGATAGGTTGTTGTCTTTGCACCATGCCACCAGGTTCTTAATTTCCTCTCTGTACTCATACTCATCATTACCTGAGATACGGCCTACGATTGTTGTGTCATTAGCAAACTTACATATTGAGTTTGATGGAAACTTGGCTACACAATCATGGGTGTACAGTGAGTACAGCAGGGGGCTGAGTTCACAGCCTTGTGGGGCACCGGTGCTCAGAGTGATTGTAGAGGAGAGCTTGTCCCCTATTTTTACAGCCCGGGGTCCTGTCTGTGAGGAAGTTGAAGAGCCAGCTGCAGATCTGAGTGCTAAGGCCTAGGTTCTGGAGCTTAGGAATCAGTTTATTTGGAATGATGGTATTAAAGGCAGAGTTGTCAATGAAATGGAGCCTTACGCATGCGTCTTTATTCTCTAGATGTTCTAAGGAGGAATGTAGGGCCAGAGAGACGGCATCTGCCGTTGACCTGTTGCTCCGGTAGGCGAATTGCAAAGCGTCGAGGTTGACCGGTAGGCTGTGGTTGATGTGTGCCATAACCAATCTCTCGAAGCACTTCATAGCAATTGATGTCAGAGCAACAGGTCGATAGTCATTCAGGCATGCCACGTTGCTCTTCTTCGGCACTGGGATTATCGTTGCCTTCTTAAAACATGAGGGGATCTTAGACTGAAGCAAGGAGCAGTTGAAGATGTCAACAAACACTTCAGCTAGCTCACTTGCACAGGCCTGGAGAACCCGTCCCGGGACGCCATCTGGGCCCGTCGCCTTCCTTGGATTTATCTTCAGGAAGGCCCTTCTAACATCCTCCTCGGTGACAATGAATCTCGATGCCACCAGATCCGGTTCATCCGGAGGGAGCGGGACGCTCCTCTTCTGTTTGAATCTTGCGAATCTGTTCGAACCTTTTTAAGATAGTGCCTCATTTGTTGCAAGAGAATTACACCAAAAGACCTTGAACTTTTTCAGGCATTAGTCTGGATGGCTACATGCAGACTAATGCTTGAAAAAGTTCAAGGTCTTTACAAGCTACTGAACGTTGAGTCTTTAAACTTAGTGAGGAAGAAGCATGCCAAGTGTATGCAGAGATACGGCTGGAAACTTCTGACAATGAGTGTGCCAAAGTTTATGAGACTCCTTGTGATACCTGTCAATGGTGAGTTAATGGTGCTTGCCCTATTGTAACTTGCAGTTTTGAGAGTCTATGTGCCAGGTTGATCCACATTCTCCAGCAAGAAAGGAATGTTTTAAATTGATTTATATATAGTGATTTGGTTTGAATATTTTGCTCCCTCACTTGGTATATTGATTACCATTAGATATCCTACTGAGTTGATAGAAGGAAGAGGTGCAGTGGACGTTTCAGGCCGAGACCCTTCGTCAGGACTAACTGAAGGAAGAGTGAGTAAGGGATTTGAAAGTTGGAGGGGGAGGGGGAGATCCAAAATGATAGGAGAAGACAGGAGGGGGAGGGATAGAGCCAAGAGCTGGACAGGTGATAGGCAAAAGGGGATACGAGAGGATCATGGGACAGGAGGTCCGGGAAGAAAGACAAGTGGGGGGGGGACCCAGAGGATGGGCAAGAGGTATATTCAGAGGGACAGAGGGAGAAAAAGGAGAGTGAGAGAAAGAATGTGTGCATAAAAATAAGTAACAGATGGGGTATGAGGGGGAGGTGGGGCCTAGCGGAAGTTAGAGAAGTCAATGTTCATGCCATCAGGTTGGAGGCTACTCAGACGGAATATAAGGTGTTGTTCCTCCAACCTGAGTGTGGCTTCATCTTTACAGTAGAGGAGGCCGTGGATCTCTACTGTAAAGATGAATATCCACGGCCTCCTCTACTGTAAAGATGAATATCCACGGCCTCCTCTACTGTAAAGATGAAGCCACACTCAGGTTGGAGGAACAACACCTTATATTCCGTCTGGGTAGTCTCCAACCTGATGGCATGAACATTGACTTCTCTAACTTCTGCTAAGGCCCCACCTCCCCCTCGTACCCCATCTGTTACTTATTTTTATACACACATTCTTTCTCTCACTCTCCTTTTTCTCCCTCTGTCCCTCTGAATATACCCCTTGCCCATCCTCTGGGTCCCCCCCCCCACCTGTCTTTCTTCCCGGACCTCCTGTCCCATGATCCTCTCATATCCCTTTTGCCAATCACCTGTCCAGCTCTTGGCTCCATCCCTCCCCCTCCTGTCTTCTCCTATCATTTTGGATCTCCCCCTCCCCCTCCAACTTTCAAATCCCTTACTCACTCTTCCTTCAGTTAGTCCTGACGAAGGGTCTCGGCCTGAAACGTCGACTGCACCTCTTCCTACAGATGCTGCCTGGCCTGCTGCGTTCACCAGCAACTTTGATGTGTGTTGCTTGAATTTCCAGCATCTGTAGAATTCCTGTTGTTTGAGTTGATAGAAGCACTGCTTTAGAGTGATAAGAGCAAAGCAAAAGAGAACTCAAAGAGTGACTAACAGACCTGTGTAGATTCAGTTTTACTCATATAGGGAAATATTTTCATGTGGCCCTCATTTGAAAATAAGCATCGAATATATATCCAGTGAATTGAATATAAGGCCAATGTTATTGCTGAACTTTTCAAACAGCATTAAAGTCTGAAACACACACATGCATTGTCAAACACAAAAGGTCCAGATGTGCCAGCAGAATGCACGTGAACTCTAATGACAAGGTTTCTAGCATTACACAGGTAAATTGTATCTAGGATTGTGCATAAGAATCACTTTAGTGATTTCAATGGGGTTTCTCGAGTTTCAATTAGTTGGTAAATGGAAAGATGTTAGACTATTTAAATTAATTTACTTTAATCTTTTAAAATTATTAATCTGTATTAAATGGCTTTTAGTTAACTTTTTACATTTTTAAGGCAAGATTTTAACATTTTCAGTTTTGCTTTACATTAGGTCACGCACAGTGAGGCTGGATAGCAGCTCTGGATTATGGGATGAGGACACCAGGAAGATCTGGCCATAAGAGGAAGATTGAGGAATGGTGCCATCTTTCAAACATATATTGAGTCAGCTGTTTCAGGTGGCCATAGGGAATCTCACAGAGGTAATCCGCAGCAGAGGAAGTTTCTCTTTCTTGGGCAACATATCTCAAATAATGCCATTAAATAAAACTGTTTATTTATTGTGTTTCTGTTTGTACAAATTAGTTGTCACATTTGTCTATATTACAACAGTTGTTGATTTTCTAACTTCACACTCTTCCCTTAGAGAATAGTGCAAAGTAATGGAGCATTTTGCAGATTGATTAACACTCCGACAAGCTACAAAGTGAACACTACTTCCATGTTATAACTACCTCCATGCAAGACAGTAAAATTGTCAGTCCTACACAGTTACTATAACCTATAGGATGAAAAGTGGAAGGGAATGGGTTTTAGTGTAAGGTATCTGACCAGCATAAGAAATGGGAGAAGGAGTTGTCTCCCTCCAGCTCTGCTCCAGCATCAATTGCAATTATGGCTAAATCCATGGCTCCTGTCTACTTTGCAGCTTAATTTCCAAATCCTCAGAGTCCCATTAAATCTAATCATTGATATCAGCCTTGAATAGAATCAACAACTCAACATCCCCATCTTTCTGAAGCAGAGAATATTGGGGGTTTTCTTAAAATCCACTAACCCATATGTGAAGAAATCACCTAAGTTTGGAGTGGCTGGCTTCTAAGGCTATGATTACTCCCCTGGTACTGACATCTCATTCTCAGTCTCAGCAGAACTTCCTTAATTTTATCTCAATTCACTTTCTTTCCTTATTGCCATTTATACTTGCATGCCTATTTTCTGTGGTTGTACACAGACTAAGACTCGATGGGGTAAATAGCTTCAGTCTCTATATCTAGATTTTCCTTTTTTTTCACTAATTGAAATATCCTGCTTTTCTGTCTTTCCTACTAAAATGAAAATTCTCACTTTCTTTCATATTATGGCCTACTTGTCACATCAACCTAGAATTTAAAGACCAGTTCTCCTGGTTTTCAGCCCTATTCAATCCCTACATGTTTTGGCTTGAAGATAGAATTACACCCACATAACCGAGCCCAATCTCATTAATAACTTCTTAGCTCAGATGTTCTTGGAATGTTGAGAGAACATAAAAAAACTATATAAGTACAAGTTAAATATATTTAAGTTCCACATTCTTAATTGAGCATCAAAAACAAAATGTAGCTTATTCACTGTGAGAATATTAAAATGCATTTGTTCAATATTATAAATTCACTGCATTATACTATATAGAACAATCTAAACCCAGCCACAATGTGTGTTGTGTGACTGATTCAGAAATGATCCACATCACCTCAACAGACTAGAGAAGGAATGAATTCTTATTGTTATCCACTCGTTCTTGATAGTTGGCAAGAACTGTGTTGACCAAAGTACCTACATCTATGTTCTATGACTCTATGACACTTTCTTCTTTAGAAAAGTATTAGGACCCAGTGACTAGAGCATTCACTCCAGTTTTAATACTCTTCATATGAATAGCCTGGTTACATTTGTTCCTATGGTTACTTATAAGGAGTGAACACAGCTGCAAGGTGATAAAAATTTAAAATAAACCTGCAGATGTTGGAAATTTAAAATAGAAATATAAAAGGTTGGAAGTAGATTAGGCTAAGGGAAGTGAATTAGAATTAACACTACAAGGTGAAGGTGCAGTATTGTTATGTCAATGTTTACTCTGTTTCTCTTCTCACAGATGCAGAATGACTTGAGGAATATTTCCAGTGTTTTCTGTTCATATTATCATTTTTCCAAGATGGCTGACATCTGCGATAACTCATGGCACTCATTTCAAAATGGATTGGTTTCTCAGGGGGTACAATATGGAGAAGGATGCTGATATTATCATACAAAGTTTTTAAAAAAATGTACAGTTTATGTATGCAATTATAATAAATCATAAAGACAGAGAGAAAAAGAGGCAGCAAGTAACAGACCTTTTGGCCCACTGATTCTGTACCATCAATCACTCGTTTACATTAACCTCAATTTAATTCCATTTTTTTCATTCACCCTCCAATCTCATCTACTCCCTCACCTTTTCAGCAACTCACATACACTCTAAAGGCAATTTACATAAGCAAATTAATCTACTTACCCACCCTTTTTTGATATAGGAGGGAATTAGAGCACCTAGATGAAATCCATGTGGCCACGGTTTGTAATCTTCAAGCTATTCACTCTTTAAACCTATTACCTTGATTTGGCTCTGAGCAAATATTACTGTTAAATGTCTTGAATGATTTAATGCTACTGAGTTCTTCTGATGGATGAAATAACTTTGTAGATTTTTTGTAATCTTCGGAACCACAGGCTAGGATTACCGATGATAGTTCTATGTGGCTAGTAATTTCTTCTGAACATCTGTGGAGAAAAGAGCAGATAAAATTAGATCATAAATATTTATTTTATCTTTAAAAAGCTCATCAGAGATTGACCCAGTGCAATCTGAAGAACCCTTTACAATTTGCATTTTTTAAAATTTCCCTTCCTACTAATCCCCTTCCTGGCACTTACCCTACAAGCAGAAGTGCTACACCTGCGCATTCACCTTCTCCCTCACCTCCATTCAGGGCCCTAAACAGTCCTTCCAGGTGAGGCAACAATTCACCTGCAATTCTGTTGGGGTCATCTACTGCATATGGTGCTCCTTTTGCAGCCTCCTCTACAATGATGAGATCTGACATAGACTGGGAGATCACTTTGTCAAGGAACTTCTCTACATTTGCAACAAGCAATATTTCCCAGCAACCATTTTAATGCTGATCTCCATTCCCATTTCGACATGTTGGTCCAGGGCCTCCTTTATTGCCCTGAAGAGGTCACTCCAAGTTTGGAAGAGGAACACCTCATATTAGATAAGGCATAGGAGCAGAATTAGGCCAGCTGGTCCATCAAGTCTGCTCCACCATTCAATCATGACTGATCCTTTTTTTTTCCCTCCTCAACTCCAGTTCCCAGCTTTCTCCCTGTAACCTTTGATGTCATGTCCAATCAAGAACCTAACAATCTCTGCCTTAAATACACCCAATGGCCTGGCTTCCACAGTACACAGCTGCATGTGGCAACAAATTCACCATCCTTTGGCTAAGGAAACTTCTCTACATTTCCATTTTGAAAGGGTTCCCCGATATCCTAAGGCTGTGCCCTCTTGTCCTAGACTCTCCCTCCATGGGAAACATCCTTTCCACACCTACTCTGTCCAGACCTTTCAACATTCGAAAGGTTTCAATGAGATCCCCACTCATCTTTCTGAATTCCGGTGAGTATAGACCCAGAACCATCAAATGTTCCTCATATGATAACCCTTTCATTCCTGGAATCATCCTTGTGAATCTCCTCTGAACCCTCTCCAAAGCCAGCACATCTTTTCTAAGATGAGGGGCCCAAAACTGTTCACTATACTCGAGGTGAGGCCTCACCAGTGCTTTATAAAGCCTCAGCATCACATCCTTGCTCTTGTATTCCAGATCTCTTAAAATGAATGCCAACATGGCATTTGCCTTCCTCACCACTGGCTCAACCTACAAGTTAACCTTTAGGGTGTTCTGCACAAGGACTCCCAAGTCCCTTTGCATCTCAGATTTTTGGATTTTGTCCCCATTTAGAAAATAGTCTATACATTACTTACACCACCAAAGTGCATGACCATGTATCTTCCAACATTGTATTTTATTTGCCACTTTCTTGCCCATTCTCCTAAACTGTCCAAGTCCTTCTGCATCCTATCTGTTTCTGCAACACAACCTGTCCCTCCACCAATCTTCGTATCATCTTCAAATTTGGCAACAAAGATTCTATCATCTAAATATTTTATACACAGCATAAAAAGAAGTGGTCCCAACCCCAACCCCTGCAGAACACCACTAGTCACTGGCAGCCAACCAGAAAAGGATCCTTTAATTCCACTCGCTGCCTCCTACCAATCAGTCAATGCTCTAACCATGTTAGTAGCTTTCCTGTAACACCATGGGCTCTTAACTTAGCCTCATGTGTGGCAACTTGTCAAAGGCCTTCTGAAAGTCCAAATATACAACATCAACTGCATCCCCTTTATCTATCCTACTTGTAATCTCCTCAAAGAATTCCAACAGGTTTGTCAGGCAGGATTTTCCCCGAAGGAAACCATGCTGACTATGTACGATCTTGTCCTGTGTCACCAAGTACTCCATCACCTCATCCTTAACAATTGACTCTAAATCTTCCCAACCACTAAGGTCAGGCTAACTGGTCTATAATATCCTTTCTGCTGCCTTCCTCCTTTCTTAAAGAGTGGAGTGACATTTGCAATTTTCCAGTCCACTGGCACCATGCCAGAGTCCGATGATATTTGAAAGATCATTTCTAATGCCACCACGATCTCTAACACTACCTCTTTCAGAACCCTAGGATGCAGTTCATCTGGTCCGGGTGACTTATGTATCCTTACGTCTTCTAGCTTTTTGAGCACCTTCTCTCTTGTAATGGTAACTGCATCCACTTCTCTTCCTTCGCACACTACAACATCAGGCATACTGCTAGTATCTTCCACAGTGAAGAATGATGCTAAATACTCATTTAGTTCATCAGTCACCTCCTTGTCCCCAGTTATTATTTCTCCTGCCTCATTTTCTAGCAGTCCTATATCCATTCTCATTTCTCTTTTATTTTTGACATACTTGAAAAATCTTTTCTATCCACTTTGATATTAACTGTTAGCTTGCTTTCATATTTCATCTTTTCCCTTCTAATAATTTTTTTGTTGCTCTCTGTAGGTTTTTAAAATCTTCCCAATCCTCTGACTTCCCACTAATTTTTGCTTTGTTGTATGCCCTTTCTTTTGCTTTTACAATAGCTTTGACTTCCCTTGTCAGCCATGGTTGTATGATTTTACCATTTGAGGATTTCTTCATTTTTGGAATACACATGTCTTGCACCTTCCTCATTTTTCCCAGAAACGCACGCCATTGCTGCTCTGTTGACATCCCTGCCAGCAGGTCCTTCCAATTTACTTTGACCAAATCCTCTCTCGTACCACTGTAATTTCCCTTACTCCACTGAAAAACTGCTACATCAGATTTTACTTTCTCTCTATCAAATTTAAAGTTGAACTCAATCATATTGTGATCACTGGTTCCGAAGGGTTCTTTTACCCTTAGCTCCCTAATTGCCTCCGGTTCATTGCATAACACCCAATCCAGTATAGCTGATCCCCTAGTAGGCTCAACGACAAACTACTCTAAGTCACTTAGGCATTCAACAAACTCACTCTCTTGAGATCCATTACCAACCTGATTTTTCCAATCAACCTGCATGTTAAAACCTCCCATGACTACCGTAACATTATCATAACATTTGGGTAGCCTCCTACCTGATGACATGAACATCTACTTCTCTAACTACTGGTAAATTTCCCTCTGCCTCTTCCCCTTCCCTCTTCTTCCATTACCCATTCTGGCTCTTCTCCTTAATTGCCTATCACCTCTTCCTGATGCACTCCTTTTTCCCTCTCTCCCACAGTCCCCTCTCCTATCAACTTTTACACCTATCATCTCCCAGCTTCTCACTTCATCACACTTCCACCATCCTCTTGGCTTCACATATCATCTTCTAGCTTGTGCTCCTTCCCCTTCCCCATTTTTTATTCTGGTTTCTTCTCCTTTCCTTTCTAGTCCTGATGAAGGGTCTCAGCCCAAAACTTGAACTCTTTATTCCTTACCATAGATGCAAGTCTGACCTGCTGAGTTCTTCCAGCATTTTGTATGTGTTACTTTGGATTTCCAGCATCTGCAGAATCCCTTGTGTTTAAGTTTTTTTAAAAACATTATGATTATGTGATTTTTGTCACAATAATTTTTCCAATATTTTTAAAAGAGTTATTGAAAAATGTTGTAAATTATATTTTAATTAAACTTGTAAGGCATTTTGCGAACTTATTTTTGTGCAGGTTGACTCTGTGGTTAAGAAAGCATATGGTGCATTGGCCTTCACCAATCATGGAATTGAGCTTAGGAGCCGAGAGGTAAAGTTGCAGCTATATAGGACCCTGGTCAGACCCCACTTGGAGTACTGTGGAGTTCTGGTCACCTCACTATAGGAAGGATGTGGAAACCATTGAAAGGGTGCAAAGGAGATAAACAAGGAAATTGCCTGGATTGGGGAGCATGCCTTATGAGAATAGGTTGAGTGAACTCGGCCTTTTCTCCTTGGAGCAATGGAGGATGAGAGGTGACCTGATAGAGGTGTACAAGATAAGGAGAGGCATTGATTGTGTGGATTGTCAGAGGCTTTTTCCCAGGGCTGAAGTGGCTAGCATGAGAGGGTGCAGTTTTAAGGTGCTTGGAAGTAGGTACAGAGGAGATGTCAGGGTTAAGTTTTTTACGCAGAGAGTGGTGAGTGTGTGGAATGGGCTGCCAGCGACGGTGGTGGAGGTGGATATGATAGGGTCTTTTAAGAGACTCCTGGACGAGTATATGAAGCTCAGAAAAATAGAGGGCTATGGTAACCCTAGGTAATTTCTCAGGTAAGGACATGTTCGGCACAGCTTTGTGGGCCGAAGGGCCTGTATTGTGCTGTAGGTTTTCTATGTTTCAATGTTTAATCCTCATCATTACCCCTAACCTATACTTTTCCCCCATTTGAGCCATTATGTGGCAATACCAAACGTTTGTTAAAACATTTATAATATCGTATACATACTGCAGAGTTCAGTAATGATTTGTTTCTATGTAACCATGCTGTTATATCATTGCGCACATAATTACAATTTTAATGGAACAGAACAGCTGGATACGTGAAAAAAACTGTAATTCATTGCCTTATTTACCAGTGGTGTGGGGGGAGGGAAGGAGCGGGGGTGATGTGGAGAGGGGATGGCTGTTAGTCTTCCTGGCTTCAGTTTAATTACGTAATTACCTTTATGGCTAATGGTCCAGGAGGAATGGGCTTGTCACTATTTAATGACCATGGAACTTCAAATCCAGGCCACAGATTCATTACTGCACTAACTTCTTGTAGTCTAGAATGCGTATCTAATAGCAACCAATGTCTTTTGCTATCTTCTCACATGGAATCCCTTTGGGGAGTTGAGAATTTCAATCCCATAGAACCAGTAACATTTCTGTGTGGAAATTCTGTGAGGAAAGTTGCACAGAAAATATCCTCATTGTTAGCACTGCTTTCCACCCCCACAAACTTAGTCATTGTTGTTCATCTTTTTTAAATGGCAATTGGTTGTGTCAGATGCGAAAAAGATAAAGGATATTCTTAAGAAGGCCCACCAGGGTGGTTAAAGCTATTTCTTCTACTGCAGTTTAGAACAAGATTGTGCAACCACAAGGAAGAATACCACAGGTATGTCTTCAATATTCCTCTTGGCAATAATTTCTTATTCCAGAAAATATATCTCATCACTAAAAGCATAATGTATAAAACACATGTGGCAAATAGATGTCTGAAATTATTCAACAATTCGTACTTGGTGGAATGAAAGACCACAAGATAATTTAGCACAAGTTTTGTAATAATGAAACTGTGGAATTTGATATCATTATATATGTTTTTTCAGATAATTTCACTCTTTAATGTGGTAATGTTGCCATTGTGATTGAAAATTGTTGAATGTTCTACTTTGTGTAAATAGTAGAAATTTTTACTAGAATGTATCTACAGACTTTATTGTGTACAGCATTGGTTCTTAATTAATCTTTTGGACATTTACTTGTGTTCAGCATATGGATTTATTTGTTTTTTTTTGCCTGGTCAACTTGCACTACACATTTATAAAGAATTTAATTTGCTTTCAAGGTCTTTTCAGGAAAATGTGTTATGGTCAAAACAAATATCTGTTTAGTTGTACAAGTATTTGCTCAGATGCATTGCAGTTCCTAATGAGTGTTTTATTTTAAACTGAGGAATGTAATGAAATGACTGAGCACCTTTTCTTCATAGATCTTGTCTAGGTAGCTTCACTCAGGTGAGCTGGGGGGCATCATCCGGTGAACAGACCTAAGTGATTGATAAAAGAGACACAAGAGACTGCAAGTGCTGTAATCTGAAGCAAAAAAAAAAATAGATGGTGTAATCCAGCAGGTTGAGCAGTATCTGCGGAGGGAAAGAAATTATTTGTTTTGGAATTCAGAATGCAGGGTCTTGACTTGAAATGTTGATTGTGCTTGATCCACAGGGTTCCTCTAGCAGTTAGTTTTTTTTTAAGGATAAAGGAGACTGAAGTCACTTTCTTTCATTGAAATAAAATCTGTAATTTCTGCACATTCCAGCAACTCTCCGAAAACAATGCATGCTTTAGAGGCATAGTGTTCTTGTAATTCATTACTCAGTATATTTTATTTCCCATTTAAAATTAATCAAAATAGTTTAACCATTACAATTATTTTACACTTACCTGCTTGGCTCTTGTTGGCTGGTTGTTATTTAAAAATACTTTTTAAACTGACTAACATTGGGAGCCTGGATATTCATCTCTGCTGCTAAAAGCCTGCTATATAGTCAGTGTGCAGTTTGCAATGACAACATTGGTCATGGGTCTGCCATTGTATATTAAATATTAATCCAAGGCCTCAGCATGCTGTGGTGCACACTAAAGAAAATAGGGGGAGAGCAGAGAATGGAGATTGGAAGATTTTGAGCATATTCAGAGGAAAGAGCCTGGGTGAGGTGATGGTGGAATATCTTGCCCATAGCACTAAAAACATAGGATCTTGCATCCAGATTTCTAAGCCACATTACCTCAATAACTTTTTCAATTTATATTTATAGTTGAAACATTTAGCCATGAATCAACAATAATGGGCCTTGATGCCTTCCCTTCTCCTGGTAAACATTATTTAATATTACTTTGTTAACTTGTTGAAGTGAATACATAATATTCCTTCCATCTCATTCTACAAATCAGAATGTTTAAACTATTACATGCATGCATTACTTAATAGTATCATTTGCACCTTTCACATGGCCAGTATATCATAAGCTAACCATATTTTCACTTTTCAAGTTTGGTTAGTGTTACAGTGGAGATGAACATGACAACTGAATAGTCTTCACAATATAAATGATAGAAGGATAAGATTGATGAATAAAAAAGTGAGATATAAATTGCATTTTGAAAGTACTGATTAAGGAAAGAAAATTAACCAGGAAAAATGGGAAAACTTCCTGCTCTTCTGAATATAACCATTGGATGTTTTGCATCCATCTGAGCAGGAAATGGGAGGCTGAGTTGTACATTTCAACCAATAACTCAAGGCCCCTTCAATAAAACACTAGCATCGGCATCCAAAGTACATTTGCAGAATTTCCAGCAGGGATCCGTTTTTCCCCTGAGGTGAAGTGGATTGAGCACATCTGGTGAGAATGTGAGTTTCTTTGTTTTTACTGAGAGGCTTTAGAACAAATTCTTAGTTGCAGAGAAAATTTCATTTAAAATTTTTAAGGAATTAACATATACTCTTGTATAAGCTGTTAAAGTTCTTATTACTTTGGAAAGCCAGTTCCTATGAATAAGTGGCTGATTGTGGTTCCATGAGTGTATTAAACAACACTAAGGATGTGACTCAAGTGTTTTCTTCTCAGTGGAAAAGCAAAATTGATCATTCATGAATTTATACACTGTATAACTGATTTCTCCATTTACTCAAAACAAGTGGAGAGTGAATCTGTAAACTTTCTAGCTTGTTGATCTATCTCAAAACTGGAAAAAATAGTAACTTTGCATGTTTTAGGCAAGCATAGGGGAAGGAAAAAAAAAGGAAGAGGAGTAAAGATTAAATGGGAAGTTCCATGCAGAAAAGCATAAATAATGAAAAGGTGATAATTTCACATGAAAGAGAGTAGTAAATGGACAAGTAAAGAAGTAAAAGGAGTAAAACACGCCTGGACAGGTTTCTTCTTTAACCCCACTGTCCTCCCAGGAAAAAGAAACAATGATATGAGTCCCTTTGTCCTTACCTTTCAGCTATCAATCTTCACACTCAGCAGATCATCCTTGATAATATCTGCCTCCTTCAATGGACCTATCTTCTCCTGTCCTACCCCTTTGGAATTTTGAGGGATCTTTTCCTACATGCCTCCCCAGTTGACTTTCATCTCCACCAACATCTATCCCCCTTCTCACAGCAGGGAAGGTGGAACTGTCATTTAACCACTTTCTTTCCCACCACCCGGTTACCCAAACATTCCTTCCAGATGAATTTACTAGTTCTTCTTCAAATTGGCCAGTCACTGTATTTGATGCCCACGGTGAGCTCTCGTTTCATTGGAAAAACTAGAGACAGATTAGTAACTACTTCGTAAAACTTCTCCATTAGACTGCAAGGATAACTCTAAGTCCCTGTTTTCTGAAACGTTCATTCTCCATCTCACCCTCCACTCTGACATCTGCCTTTGGCCTCCTGTATTTTTCCAATGACACATATTGTAAATCAAGGACCAATATTTATCTTATCTTGTCTCTAGGCACTGTACAGCCTTTGTGGCTCAACTGTGTTCTCAGCAATTTCAGGGAATAAGCCTTTCCAGTTTACATCAGAGCTCCAATGCTGGATGTCTAAGGTGGCTAGAGAAGTATCTGAAAAGATAGAGCAGGTTGGAATTTCATGGTGGAGACCACTGACCTAGTCACCAGCTCCATTTTCATTTCCATGGATGCTGCCTAGATTTCTGATGTTTAAAGCATTTTCTGTGTTTGTATTCAGATTTTCAACATCCTCAAATTTTTGGTTTTCAAAGTTTAGGCTGTTGTGATGCAATACTGTTTTTCTCTCTCCGCAGATGCTGCCTGACCTGCTGACTATTCTCAGCATTTTCTTCTTTTCTTTCAGATTTGCAGGTCTTTTTTGTTATTTTGGGCCTGAAGGATTGGCGAATTGTAATTGAAGTAGCAATAGCAACAGCTGTTAAAGAACAAGGGCTTAGCACTTGGAACGAGCAATTGTTGAATCCAGTCAACACACATCAAAGTTGCTGGTGAACGCAGCAGGCCAGGCAGTATCTCTAGGAAGAGGTACAGTCGACGTTTCAGGCTGAGACCCTCCGTCAGGACCTGTTGTTTGTGTTGTTTGTTGAATCCAATGTTGAGTTTAGAAAGCTGCAAAATGCCTGAAAATGAAGTGCTGTTTGAGATTCATAGGGCAGCACAGAAGGTCGTAAACTGTGAGAACAAGGTAGGAATGGAGAAAAATGCTGGCAATGGGATGTCCTGGTCAAGCTTGTGAGTTAAATGGAAGGGTTTTATGATCTTCCATTACAGAAAGCAAATGCAGGGGAGGACATTGAATAATACTAAGGAAATGGTAAAATAAAGGACTAGCTTCGGTAGCTCATGGAAGGGGCCATTGGAAAGAGGGGATTGCTGGGAGCTTATGAAGAGTGGACCAGAACGACCCAGACAGAATTATCTTTTGGAAATGTTGAAAAAAGATGTGGAAGATTTTTTGGTGGTACCATCATACTGAAATGAAACTGAAAGGTCTGAAAGTAGGTAAGTCATCTGGAGCGGATGGTCTACACTCCAGGGTTCTGATAAAAGATGGTTGAAGGGATTGGGGAGGCATCAGTAATGATCTTTCAAGAATCAATGGATTCTGGCATGGTTCTAGAAGACTGTAAAATTGAAAATGTCACTCTACAAGCAGGGAAAGAGGCAGAAAAAAGGAAGTTATAGGCCAGTTATCCAACCTCATTCCACCTCATAAGGTGGAATGATATAACCTTGTTGGAATCGATATTGATTGTTAAGGATGTGGTTTCAGAGTACTTGGAAGCGCAGGATAAATTAAGCCAAAATCAGCTTAAAGGAAAGCAATGCATGACAAATCTGTTGTAATTCTTTGAAAAAATAATAAGCAGGATAGACAAAGGACAATCAGTGGATGTTGTGTACTTGGATCTTCAGAAGACCTTTGACAAGGTGCCATGCATGAGGCTGTTTAGTGAGACCCCATGGCATTACAGGAAAGATACTAGCATGGATAGAGGATTGGCTGATCGGCAGTAGGCAAAGAATGGAAAAAAAGGGAGGCTTTTCTGGTTGGCTGCTAGTGACTAGTAGTGTTCCATAGGGGTCTGAGTTGGCTTCACTTATTTTTAATGTTGTATGTTAATGATTTGGATGATGGAACTGATGTCTTTGTGGCCAAATTTTCAGATGATACAAAGATAGGTGGAGGGCCAGGTAGTGTTGAGGAAGCAGATGGACTTAGACAGATTGGGAGAATGGGCAAAGAAGTGGCAGGTGGAATATACTGTTGGGGTGCGTATGGTCATGGACTTTGATAGAGAAATACAAGTGTAGACTATTTTCTAAATGATGAGAAAATTCAAAAGTCAGAGGTGCAAAGTAACTTGGCAGTTCTCGTGCAGGCTTCCCTAAAGGTTAATTTGCAGGTTGGGTTGGTGGTGAGGAAGCAAATGTATTGTTAGCATTCATTTCAAGAGGACTAGAATATAAAAGCAAGGATGTAATGTTGAGGCTTTATAAAGCACTGGTGAGGCCTCACTTGGAGTATTTTGAGCAGTTTTGGGTACCTCATTAAGGAAATGTTCAATATGCCGGCATTGGAGAGGGTTCAAGTGAGGTTCATGAGAATGATTATAGGATTGAAAGGCTCATCATATGATGAGTGTTTGGCTCTGGGCCTGTACTCACTGGCGTTCAGAATAAGGGAGACCTCACTGAAACATATTGAATGTTGAAAGGCTTCAATAGACTGGATGTGGAGAGGATGTTTCCAATGGTGGGTGAGTCTAACACTGGAGACAAAGCCTCAGAATAGAGGGATACCGACTTAGAATGGAGATGAGGAGGAATTTCTTTAGCACAGAGTGGTGAATCTGTGCAATTCAGTGCTATAGGTGGCTGGGGAGGCAGGACATTTGGTATATTTACGGCTGAGGTTGATAGATTCTTGATTAGTCAGGGCACGAGGGCAGGAGTTTAGGGATGAGAGGGAAATGGATCAGCCATGATGAAATGGTGGAGCAGACTCGATGGGCCAAATGGCCTAATTCTGATCCTATATCTTATGGTCTTAGAGTCTAAAGCTGGTGGAATGATAAAAGATGATCCAGAAGTTGTGTGTTATAAGAATGCTTTGTAGGTCACTGAATAATTTCAATTATGTACATGATCCTTTGTTCCCAGGTGCCAAGCCCATAGTACTTATGGTTTTTTTTTCCCCCAGTTTTGTTAGACTCCAAAATTTCCTTCAAAATACTTCTGGTTCATGAAACTTCATCCCGATTGTGCCTTGGAGTTTCCTTCCCAATCTCTCATCCAAATATTTGTTCACTACCCACCCACTCCTCTGGACCTGATCACCTTCTTTATGTTAACCTATCCACTTTAACCACATTTTTAACTCATGAGTTGTCCTTCCACATTCCCCAGTCCTGTCTAAATGACTAGAGTGGGTTTGAAAAGGCAAGATATTTTCTCATCCTTGCTACCCTTTCTGATATAGTTCTCTTGGAAACTTAATCTGGCTTTCAAAATATAAATTTCTCTTCTTTAAAAAATGTACTTTGCATAATGGCATTTTATTTTTCCTTCTCCTTATACTATTTGGTAAAATTGCCTCTAGGATTTACTTTTACCATTTGGGAAAGTGTGTGAAGAAAAGAAGTTTACACAAAAATGTGATTGGTATTTATTTTCAAATCTCAAGAGACTTGAATTAAAATGCACACTATTAGAACTCAGTAGTCTCAAAAGTTCAAATGTTCATATATTATCAAAGCATGTATCCATATACAACTCTGAAACTTGTATTCTTCAGATAGCCACGAAACAAAGAAAGAACATGAAAGTTATTCAGAGAAAAATATCAACCCACCCCAGTACAAAAAAGAACAGCATCCCGATCATCATTGTCTCTGAATAAGTCTGCCTTTTCTTTTCTCTAGTTCAATCCTGTTACTTAAATGTGTACTTTAAATGTAGAATATGAAACAAAAGATAATTGTGTGGATTCAGCATAAATGCACATAACAAAATTATTGGAACAGATGTTGTCCAATATCTCCTGGATACAGCAAGGATAATCAACACATATTTGTACATCTGTACATATATTTTATAATATATAGATGGATACTTGGACAAAATTTTAATTACCGGCAAATTGCAGACTTGTGGAAAGTGATGCACTTGGTTTTCTTTGTACTCTAAAGTACGACTTTAAATATCAGCTGTGTGTGTAAGACATTTCAACACTTCAAAGAAAATACTTTTCAGAGTGCCATCTACTGGAGTAGCATGTACTGCAGGTGTCTATGAAGGCAGGTATTTTGGAGGGAAGTGCCTGCCGCTTTGTGTGTAACACCTGTCATGTCCCTGCACGAATGCCAGCAAGTCTGGGATTGTAGCACATATGGCATGTAGGTGTAAGTCCCGAGCTTCCTGACAGCTGCTCATCAGCATTTGCCCCACTGTAGTCATGCTGGACCAGGAACACTAAGTTGCAGAGATTCTCCAGCACTTAAGGTTGGTGCTGATGCAGGAAGACATCCATTGGCATCGGTAGACAAGAATGTCTGTTAAGGACGAGGGAGTTAGTTGATTCAGTTTATTTAAATGTTTTTGTCTTATGGTATTTATTTTTAAAATCTGATTAATATTTTAATGGTTTGAGTAATTCTGCAATAGCTTTTCAACATTACCACATATTAAAAACATTCATGGTTTTGGATCTCTTTGAAGCCAGCCTGATCAGTGATCTGACGTGTCAGTTAGTTTGTCCATTGGTCTTGCGGGATGAGCTTGTTCTGCTTCCCCCATAACCTCCACGGTCCCTTTGGTAGCCCTATCATCAGATTGCATTAATGTCACAGAAGGACTTTTGCTATCCAGCATCTTGCCACGGAGAACTGGACTGAGATGATAAACTATTGCCCTCCTCTCTACACCCTAGATTTCCATGACTCTATGACTCCTTCAGCGAGATCTTGTCATTTTGGGTTAATAAGTTTTCGATTAAATTCTGTTCTTGCATACTGAAGTTAATATGTAGTAATTATGTACCTACAAGTCAGTACAATTACAGAAAGAACCATCTATCAGTTAGACCAGTGTGTTCTCACAGGGAAATGTGAGATTTTAACCTCAGATTCATGATTGTAAGATGATGTGAGGGATTTACATGCTATATATAGAGAAATTTTGGCTCATAATGATCACTCACCAAATATGACCTTCAGTGTTATCCCACTTCCCATTTCACGGACTATTCTTTCACATTGAGTTCCGGGCCTTCAGAACTGGTGGAACAAGATCGTCTTCTCTCATCTTCTATCTTAACCTTCCAGCAAGTAACATAAGCCTACATGCTTTATTTATTGAACTTTCTGTTAAGAGACCTTTCTTTCTGATTGTCTGGTTCAAGCCTCTTACAACTTAATACAGTTCAATTAAGTCTTCACATAGTCTCTTGCTTCAATGAAAATAACCTATCCTAGGTAGTCCCTTCGCGTCACTATTATTGTGCAGTTATGGAAACATTCATCCAAGTCTTCAATGTTTTGGTGTGTTTCTGTAAAATATTGCTCAGGATTATATATAATACCCAAACTGTGGACTAAGTAATGTTTCATATTATTCTGACGTGACCTGCTTCTTGTAAGAATTCATTAAGTTAGGTACTCCACATAACTTCTCAAATATCTTAACCACCTGCATTGCTTCCTTCTGGAAGACAGAACTCCCTCTGACCCTATGCTCCTTCTAATATCCTACCCCGTATTTTTTGCTTAACAAGTTACATCAGACTTCTCTAGTCTGAACTTTACTTTATACCCTTCACCTTTCTGCAGCCTAGAAATATCTTCCCCGTTATCGAAAAGAATACCAATTTTGGTATCATTGAGAAATAGTTAATTATGTGTCAAGTATTTAACTTCAAATCCCACATATATATTATGAAAAGCAAAGACCTTGGTATTGTGCATTGTGAATCATCACTGCATATAACCTTCCCACAAATTTCCATTGTTTAGTACTTTTTACTTTGAGGCATAGAACCAATTTAAAATCTTAAGATTTTATTTCTCTTGGATCTCATGGGACTCTAATTTCTTGATGAATCTTCCATGTTAAGTTTTCTCAGACACTTTGCTAACAACTGTATACTACCTTAATACAGAATCAAAAATTCTAACTTAGACATGATCTTTCCTTCACATTGCCCACATTCATGATTAATAACTGTGTATTTCTGAATGCTAAGTAATAGCATCCTTCATTTTTCTAAACTGTTGTTACACTTTCATGTACTTTGTTCATCACCACTAGTTTTTCAAACCATTAGGGATGGACAATAAATGCTGATTCTGAGTGATATCCATGTACGCAACTTAATTCCTTTTTCAATAGATTCAGTAAAATAAAGAATGAAACCACCCAGAAATGTGAATTGAATCATTCCATTTACCAAACTCCACCCCACATGGAAAAGAGTTAATTCAGAAACAAAGGTTCTGAACTTAAAGAGGGGTAACTTTGAAGGTATGAGACATGAATTAGTTAAAATAGACTGGCAAATGACACTTAAAGGATTGACGGTGGATATGCAATGGCAAGCATTTAAAGGTTGCATGGATGAACTACAACAATTGTTCATCCCAGTTTGGCAAAAGAATAAATCAAGGAAGGTAGTGCACCTGTGGCTGACAAGAGAAATTAGGGATAGTATCAATTCCAAAGAAGAAGCATACAAATTAGCCAGAGAAAGTGGCTCACCTGAGGACTGGGAGAAGTTCAGAGTTCAGCAGAGGAGGACAAAGGGCTTAATTAGGAAGGGGAAAAAAGATTATGAGAGAAAACTGGCAGGGAACATAAAAACGGACTGTAAAAGCTTTTATAGATATGTAAAAAGGAAAAGACTGGTAAAGACAAATGTAGGTCCCCTGCAGACGAAACAGGTGAATTGCTTATGGGGAGGAAGGACATGGCAGACCAATTGAATAATTACTTTGGTTCTGTCTTCACTAAGGAGGACATAAATAATCTTCCAGAAATAGTTGGGGACAGAGGGTCCAGTGAGATGGAGGAACTGAGCAAAATACATGTTAGTAGGGAAGTGGTGTTAGGTAAATTGAAGGGATTGAAGGCAGATAAATCCCCAGGGCCAGCTGGTCTGCATCCTAGAGTGCTTAAGGAAGTAGCCCAAGAAATAGTGGATGCATTAGTGATAATTTTTCAAAACTCGTTAGATTCTGGACTAGTTCCTGAGGATTGGAGGGTGGCTAATGTAACTCTGCTTTTTAAAAAAGGAGGGAGAGAGAAACCGGGGAATTATAGACCGGTTAGCCTAACGTCGGTGGTGGGGAAACTGCTGGAGTCAGTTATCAAGGATGTGATAACAGCACATTTGGAACGCGGTGAAATGATCGGACAAAGTCAGCATGGATTTGTGAAAGGAAAATCATGTCTGACGAATCTCATAGAATTTTTTGAGGATGTAACTAGTAGAGTGGATAGGGGAGAACCAGTGGATGTGGTATATTTGGATTTTCAAAAGGCTTTTGACAAGGTCCCACACAGGAGATTAGTGTGCAAACTTAAAGCACACGGTATTGGGGGCAAGATATTGGTGTGGGTGGAGAATTGGTTAGCAGACAGGAAGCAAAGAGTGGGAATAAACGGGACCTTTTCAGAATGGCAGGCGGTGACTAGTGGGGTACCGCAAGGCTCAGTGCTGGGACCCCAGTTGTTTACAATATATATTAATGACTTGGATGAGGGAATTAAATACAGCATCTCCAAGTTTGCAGATGACACGAAGCTGGGTGGCAGTGTTAGCTGTGAGGAGGATGCTAAGAGGATGCAGGGTGACTTGGATAGGTTGGGTGAGTGGGCAAATTCATGGCAGATGCAATTTAATGTGGATAAATGTGAAGTTATCCACTTTGGTGGCAAAAATAGGAAAACAGGTTATTATCTGAATGGTGGCCGATTAGGAAAAGGGGAGGTGCAATGAGACCTGGGTGTCATTATACACCAGTCATTGAAAGTGGGCATGCAGGTACAGCAGGCGGTGAAAAAGGCGAATGGTATGCTGGCATTTATAGCGAGAGGATTCGAGTACAGGACCAGGGAGGTACTACTGCAGTTGTACAAGGCCTTGGTGAGACCACACCTGGAGTATTGTGTGCAGTTTTGGTCCCCGAATCTGAGGAAAGACATCCTTGCCATAGAGGGAGTACAAAGAAGGTTCACCAGATTGATTCCTGGGATGGCAGGACTTTCATATGAAGAAAGACTGGATGAACTGGGCTTGTACTCGTTGGAATTTAGAAGATTGAGGGGGGATCTGATTGAAACGTATAAGATCCTAAAGGGATTGGACAGGCTAGATGCAGGAAGTTTGTTCCCGATGTTGGGGAAGTCCAGAACGAGGGGCCATAGTTTGAGGATAGAGGGGAAGCCTTTTAGGACTGAGATTAGGAAAAACTTCTTCACACAGAGAGTGGTGAATCTGTGGAATTCTCTGCCACAGGAAACAGTTGAGGCCAGTTCATTGGCTATATTTAAGAAGGAGTTAGATATGGCCCTTGTGGCTACGGGTGTCAGGGGGTATGGAGGGAAGGCTGGGGCGGGGTTCTGAGTTGGATGATCAGCCATGATCATAATAAATGGCGGTGCAGGCTCGAAGGGCCGAATGGCCTACTCCTGCACCTATTTTCTATGTTTCTACGTTTAAAAGAGGCTATAAATTTTAATTTTCTCACAAGTTGTGGTTTAAAGTAGTGATGTCATGTTACATTTAGTGAACCAATAATCCATTGACCCAGGCTCACAATTCAGAGATCTGTGTTTCAATCCCCTATGGTAGCTTTGGAATTTAAATGCCATCAATAAGAAACTAATAGTTACTAATGATAACCACAAAACTATTGGATTGTTGTAAAAATCTATCTTATTTATTGCATTCATTGAGAGGAAGCAAATTGCCATCCTTATTTGGTGTGACTCTCATATGACTCTGGCCTCAACAACATAGTTATCTTTTAAATACTGGTCCAACAATTTACTTCAGTGGCATTTAAGAGTGGGTAATAGATGCTCCACTTGCCATGATGTTCTGATCCTGAAAAGTGAACAAAAAACAACTTCATTAATAGACATACAGTATATACTTTGGTTGTACCCAAAGTCATTCAGAACTTTGGTTTGATCTGGTTCATACCTTTTTTCACTTTTGCATTTTTTGATCAAAGGCGGCTCTTGTGATGTCCTCTACAATTTAACAACTGGGTTTCTGGCCAAATTTAACATCCAGCAAACTTTAATAAGTCCGTAAACTTCTTCCGTAACCAATGTCATAAATGGGAAAAGGGCAAAAATTTTTCTGGAAAGTTAGTAAAAGGCTGGAGCATAAGCTCAACTATTCAATGTTATTTGCAGAGATGAGGAGCTGGGTGCTCTAGCTGACAAATGATAAAGCAGAAACATATGTCACACTATTAATGAACACCAGAATTCTTTTTTATGCAATGGGAAGCATCCAGCAATTTTATTTATTCCAGTAAATATATTTTCAAAATGCTACATTGCCACATCCTACAACCTTACTAACATATGCTGCTTCAAGTGGGAGGAATCTGAGTGCCTAGATTACCTCTCCTTCCCATGTGGAACAAGCTGATGGGGGTGGGTTGTTTTTCAATTTATGTTACATGAGATTAGAATCTAAACAGAATGTAATTTTCATAATCACCCTTCAGAGCTGTGAGAGAAGGCTAGCTCCAGCTCAGTGGAGAGGAAAAGGAATAAATGAGCTGTCATTTTCAGTAGTTGCAAAGGCTTGATTTCTAATTGGAAGTTCTACCTTAAGGAAATAGCATTTGAAGCCCTGGCTTTGCTCTTCAGATAGCACTGGTATTGGCAGAGTCTTGTTCTCTGATCACTCACCTATCCACAAAAGATGTCTGAATGACGGTGTACCACTAGGTAGGAGGCAGAGCAAATAGCCTTTGAAAAACAGCTAAATAAAATACACATTGTTAGCCTGCAGTGGAAATTACATCACTAATCTTTCATGAATTGAACTTCTTCAAAGATGGACCTTGATCAAGCTGCTTGTTTTCTTTATTCTTCAGTCAGGAGTTTTCCTTTTACCACCTGTCAGGCATGTGAACACCCAATCTCACTCAGCTTTCATTTGAACAGAACTGACAGCTAGACATCTGCCAGCAGCTCGCGTAAGCCAGACTTTAAAGATGACCTTCAGAGGGAGGTTAACCTGACCTGCCACGAGTAACCAGCTAGTAAGGATGGTCAACTGTTAAACATATCAATTTAAGAAAAAAACAAATTGTAGCAGTAATTTATTCATTTTGCAGCTGGAGCAAGTTGTAACTGTTACAATATTCTGTTACCATTAGCTTTCCAGATGTTTATGCACTGGGAACATAGCAGTAATTGAAATATTATTGTGAAGGAGACAAAAGAGTCTAACAGCCCACCTAACAGTCATTGTCAGACAGTAGAGGTAATTAGTTAAATGGTCTTGTTAAGACCAGCTCTTTAATTGACGCTGATGATTTCTTGGTGTCTGATTAAGGCCATTACATGTCTGGAAACTAATTATTCTTAATCCATTTAAGTAGCAAAATGATAGCAGCAGTGTGCAATTTAACGGCAGTGCTAAAAAGGCTTGAAAATGAATAGTTAATGGAGTATGTTTGTGAGAGTGAGATTTTTAATCAATTTATTGCTGTGTGATGACATTGTGCAATGATTAGTTTCATCTTCCCACCTTTGATTACACATGTATCATGCTCTTCAGCAATATGTGCCAACAGTGCAAAAAAAAGACAAACTACTTAACCCAAGTTGAAGCAGAAATTAATCTGGCTGATGACTGGCATGCCATGTTCTTACATGCATGTGTAACTGCCACTCAAAGATGAATTTCTCCCTCATTGTGCCTTATTGTAAAGCTTGCTGTACTCCACAAGATTTATCAGAATGAATGCTGAGATCCGCAGCTTCTGCAGAGAGAGATGAAAGCACAGTGTTGTGTGTAAGCAAATAATGTTTCCAATACCCATGGCACATATCAGAGCCCTAACTGCAAGGACTTGGCCAAAATGGGCACACAAAGGATTTTTTAAAAACTGTAGATGCAGGAAACCTGAAATTCATCAGAAAATTTTGGAAATGCTCAGCAGGTCAAAATGCATCCTTGGAGGAAGAAATAAATCTAATGTCTTAGGTCAATGCCCTTTCACTAGAATTTTCCTGGGCATATTGACCCTGAATTCTGGAGGCTGTTATGACAGGTGCAGCGGTAACAGCAACTGCAGGTGGCTGTAATTTGAGGCTTGAAGGATCTTGGGGTCAGGTAGCTTCTTGAGTTTTCAGGTAAGGTTGCATCTTCAAACCTCATCCCATCTCCCCACCGCTAAACTTTCCACTGGAGATCAAACCAGCCAATTTTAGAAGTGCATCTAGGATGTCCATTCACTATGATTAGAGTCTTTTGAGATCCAGGCTGTTATTAAAGTTAACCCATGCACTAGGAAGACAAATAAATGCACATCTCCATTACATTTTGTCCTGGAGCTCAAGCTTCCCACACAGGTAAAGGAGTAAAATTAGGGAGAATCATCCAATCCTTAGGAATTGGCAAAGCTGGAAATTTGTGAAAACCCCCAGAGCTGTCAGTGTGGAATAGATTTGAGGCTGGAAATTATTTTATTTGACATTTTAAACCTTTTCTTTTTATGAAATCCAGAAAACTGTGTTGACATCACCAAATCAGAGATTGGGACTGTTTTCCCTGAAGGGAAGAAAGCTGATGGGGTGATCTTACAGATTTTATAAAATCATAAGGGAAATGGACAACATGGATGGTGGCAGTCTTTTTCTCAGGGCAGGGAAGTTGAAAACCTGAGAGCACAGATTTAAGGTAAAAGGAGGAAGATTTAAAACAGATCTGAAGGGCAAGTATTTCCACACAGGGCTAGTGAGTATGTGGAACTGAGAGGAAGTGGTAGAGACAGATATAGTTACAATGTTTAAAACATACATGGTACAAATATGGTGTTTAAAAGGTATAGGCACAAGGATATGAAAGGTTTGCATGAATAAGCTAGGTTGAAAGGCCTGTTTTTGTGCTGTACCACTTTAATGCTAGGATCAGCACTTTCTTACATCAGCACTCAAAAGATAGTTGCCTTTCTATTTTTTCTATCAGAATAACGACCTCATACTTGTCTACATTATATTCCATCTGTCGTGATCTTGACCCTGAGTTCTGAAAGGCATCATATAGACAGATGTAGCAGCTCCCCCTCACAATTCTCAACTTTGCTCACTAACCTTTTATTTGGTACCATACCAAAAGGCTTCATAAGGACCACAATCATGGCTAAGATTTGTTCCTCCTTGTGTGTACCACTAAACGTAACCACAAGGAACACAAGCAGAATTATCAAAAATCTTAAATCTGTGTTAAGTCTGCCCAGTCCTGTTACTTTAACCAAGCATCTCGCTATCGATACCGAAATAATGTTCTAGCATTTTCCCCGTTATGACAGGATAAATCAACTTTCGTTCCCTATTTTCTTTCTCTTTCTTTTAAATAATGGAATGATATTTGCTAAATTGTGTGCAGTTCTTAAATTATTTAGAATTTTAAAAGATGACAATCTGTGTATCCACGATCTCCGCAGCTACCATTTTAAAAATCTTGGGATACAAGGCAACAGGGTAGGCGTTACCTGTTAGTTTAATTCCTCCAATACTTTCTTAGCTGATGCTAATTTCTTTGAGATCCACATTCTCCTTCAACCTCTTTTCCTCTTCTATTTCTGGGAAATGTCTTTATTTTGTGAAGATGGACATGATGATTGCTTAATGTCTTTATTAATTTATTTATAATGATCTTAATTATTAATTTACTTTAATTGTTAATTCAATTACTTTCTGCTATGAATTTGCCTGCTTCAGGCTGTAAGGGAACACTCATGAACTTTTTATAATCTTATCCCTTTTAGATTTCTCAGAGTTGTTATAGGCTGATTTTATGTTTCACAATATTTTATTCTCATTATAATTTTTGTTTCTATTGTGGGTTTATTGGTACTCTTTTGCTGAATTTTGAATATTTTCCAGCCTTGCAGCTCCTTTTGACAATGAGACAAATCTTTTTCATTAATCTCATTACTTTTCTGGTTTGCCATGGATGGCAAGACCATTTTTTGAGCTGAGATTTTGTGCTTTTGCTTTAAACCATGGATTATTTATTTAACTGAGAGCTTTTCCTCATTGACTCTTACACTTTGAAAGTAGTTCCGATTTACTCATGACTAACTTCCATTTCATACCATCCTAATTTGATTTAAGTGTTAGATTAAAATTGAACTAAATTACTTTTAAGCTTTATATAAAATTCCATTATATCGTGATCACTCTTCTCTAAAGTCCCCTTAATGACTAGATTATTATTTAATCTATACATGATCTGCTTTATTGGTTCCACAATCTGCAGAACTAGAAGAGTACCATATCTTAATATCTCCAATATATTATATACCTATATGCTTTTATACCTCCAATATATGATCTACTTTTATTATCTATTATATGCTAATCAAAAAATAATCTGATGAAAGGTTATTAACCTGAAATTCTCCACATACGCAACATTATCCACTGAGCATGTCCACTGTAATCTGTTTCAATAGCTGATAATTTGCCACATATATGTTGATTGATTTTCCCATGATAATTGTGTTATCTTTGTGACATGTGCCTCTAATTTTCGGACCATATTATTCTGTAGATTACCGTTCGTAACTGGGACTATTACAACACTGAACAATCTTTTCTGCTCCTTGCTGTTTCTCAGCTCACCCCAGATGTTTTTTCTACATTATGTTATTCTGAGCTAAGACACTTCTTTTCTACTGCTTTATCTCATCCTTTGATATCATGTCTGTCTTTTTTTTCCTTTTTTGACTTTACCAGTCTCCTCGAAAAGTTGAGGGTCCTGGAGTGCTGAATTCAAAATCTTGGTTATTGGTAACCATGTTTTTGCAATGGCTACGAAATCATCCCCATTTATTTCAATTTGTGCTATTAATTTATTCATCTTCTTATGAATGCTTTCTGATTTCAGAATGCTACATTTGACTTTTGTTGCCATTTTCCCTGCTCTGATTTGAATTAGACAGACACAGGGATCAATGCTACTTTCACTACTCTACACCATCCCAAGTCATTTCTCTTTCACTGCCTAAATCTCACAGTAGTAGGACCATCATCTCAAATATTTAGTTTAAAGCCTTGTCTGCAGCCCCGGTAATTTGATTTCACTCGGGTGCTGGATCCAACTTGATTCATATGAAACCCATTCCAATGGAGCAGCTCTCTCATACTCCTCCAGCAGAACCTTTTTCTTTCTTCGAGTGATATTGTTGGTCTCCACATAGACCACAATAACTCAATCCCTTTCCCTTTCATTCCAAGTTCCAATCCAGCCCAGTGATCTTGTTACAGAGTAGACAAAATACCCTCCAGGACTTACACTCACACATACTGATAATAGTCATAAAACAGACAGCACAGGAACAGGCCCTTCATCCCACTGCGTCTGTACTGACCGTGATGCAAACCTGAACTAATCCCTTTGTTCCCTGTGTGTTCACTTGTCTGTCTAACTGGCTCTGAAATGACTGTTAAAGCTTCACAGGCACCAAACGATACTGCTAACTATTCTATTAATTACACTTCCCTGGACTATGATCACTGCAATCTAACACCTGTAATTTCCCTTTGGGAGATGTGCTTTTGAGCTATCTGTAACAATCTGGCATTTTTGGGGTATCCTAAAGGATTCGACGAACTGGACTCTCAAGAATACAGGTACAGACATGGCAGCCATTGCTGGAGCAGACTTTGGGCTGGATCAAAGTGTTGGGGCCCAGGCCTGAGAGTGAAAATTGAACTGATCCTCGGCCGATTTAAGCACTGAGGCAGATTAAAAAGATCAAGGCCTCGAAGCTGAGGGTGAAGGGTGAACTGGTGTCCATCTCACTACTCCATGAGGTTTGCGCACTTCAGTATTGAACTGCATCTGCAGCTGTGGCCTGGAACCATTGGTGCTCACCTCAGCACTGAACTGTCTCCATGGCTGTGGCCTGCAGCCACGAGGCTCTTGGAGTAGCTGCAGTGCTGAACTAGCTCCGTGGCTGTAGACTCACTTTTGAGTTCTCTGCGGTTCATGTTTTGCATGTTATTTGTTTACTTTTCTATTGTTGCATGGTTTGTTCAGTTTTTTTGTGCATTGGGTGTTTGACAGTTTGTGTGTGGGGTTTTTAATGGGTTCTATTGTGCTTGTTTGGTGGCTGCCTACAATGAGACAAATCCCAAGGCTGTAAAAAGTATACATACTTTGATAATAACTGTACTTTGAAATGTTACTCTCTGCTTCTACCTCCTCCCCAGCAGTGCATCCCATCTGTGTAAAAAGTATTGCCTCACAAATCTTCTTTAAACTTTCCCCCTTTTAACTTCAACCTATGCCCTTTCGTGTTTGATATATTCACCCTGAGAAACGACTGACTTCCTAGCATTTCCTTTCCCCCCTCACAGAATTTTATATACTTCTAAGAAGTCACCCCTAAACCTCTGATGCTCCAGATAAAATCCTGGTGAACTTCTTCTCCATCCACTCTGAAGCATCCATATCATTCCCATAGTGTGGTGACCTGAACTGCTTATGATGCTACAAATGTGGCCTAAACTAAATTTTTCAGCTGAGAATGTAACTTCCCAACTTTTACAGTCAATGCCCAACTGATGAAGGCAAACATGCTTTACATCTTCTTTATGAGCCTATCTACTTGTGTTACCACTTTCAGGGGAGCAGCGAGCTTTCACCTAAAGATCATACTGTACATGAATTCTCATGAATTCTCACAAGGCTTCTGCCATTTACTGCATACTTTCCTCTTGCATTTGATCTCCTAAAATGCAATGCCTCACACTTGTCTGGCTTAAACTTTACTAATGGAATGAAATTCCTTAAAACGAAAATAGGATCACCACGGTTTACAATGCTTTTCCATCAGATCACACGTTACCTATCCTGTCAAGCCTGCTATAGTTTATGTAATTGACCAGATCCAGTCTAAGGGACCAAATATAAGTATTTGGGCAGACAGGGACTGATTAGGGATAGTTAGCATGGCTTTCTGCGTGGTAGGTTTTGCCTAACTAATCTTAGAGAGTTTTTTGAAGAATTTATCTAGAAAGTTGACGAAGGCAAGGCAGTAGATGTTGTCCACATGCACTTTAGCAAGGCCTTTGACAAGGTCCTACACTGGAGGTTGGTCAAGAACATTCAGTCGCTTGGCATTCAAGATGAGGTAGTAAATTGGATTTCACATTGGTTTTGAGGGAGAATCTAGAGTAGATGGTTGTGTCTCTGAGTGGAGGCCTATGAATATTGGTGTGCCACAGGGACTGGTATTGGCTCATTGTTGTTTGTCATCTATATCAACAAACTGGACAATAACGTGGTGAACTGGATCAGTAAATTTGCAGATGACATCAAGATTGGGGGTGTAGTGGACAGCAAAGAAGATCAAAGCTTGCAGCAGGATCTCCACCAGATGGAAATATAGGTTGAAAAATGGGAAATCAAATTTAATATAGACAAGAGTGAGGTGTTGCATTTTAATAGGACCAATGAGGGTCGGTCTTACATGGTGAGTGTTAGGTCATTGAGGAGTGCGGTGGAACAGAGGGATCTGGGAATATAGATCCGTATTTCCTTGAAAGTGATATAACAGGTGGATAAGAGTCATAAAGAAAGCTTTTGGCACACTGGCTTTCATAAATCGAAGTATTGAGTACAGATGTTGGGACGTTACGTTGAACTTGTATAAGACGTTGTTGAGAGCCTAATGTGGAGTATCGTGTGCAGTTTTGGTCACTTACTGTACCTACAGGAAAGATGTAAATAAGATTGAAAGAATGCAGGGAGAAAATTTACAAGGATGTTACTGGACTTGAGGACCTGAGTTGTAGGGAAAGGTTCAATAGGATACGACTTCATTCCCCAGAGTGTAAAGAATAAGGAGAGAGGTATACAAAATTATGAGGGGTATAGACAGGGTAAATACAAGCAGGCTTTTTCCACTGATGTTGTGTGAGACTACAAGTAGAGGTCATGGGTTAAAGGTGAAATGTTTCAGGGGAACATGAGAGGAAACCTCTTTACTCAGAGGGTGGAGAGAATGTGACAGATTAAGTTTTCATTTCAACATTTCAGAAAAATTTGGATAGGTATGTCAATGGGAGGGATATAGAAACCTATAGTCCGGGTGCAGATCAATGGGATTACGCAGATTAATAGTTTGGCATGGACTAGATGGGCCATAGGGCCTGTTTCTATGCTGTAGTGTTCTATGACTCTATGAATGCAACATAATTATTTAAATATAACATTGCATAATAATCTTGTATCCCTTACTCGCCAAATTCTGGACTTCAGAGAAACTGCTTGTTGAGCATTGTGCACTGAACCAAAATTAACCAAAATAGAACCCATAGATTTATATTACCAGGTCCTGTGTGTTCTGAGCGAGTTGGCTTGAGTTAACCAATTCTATCAGGTTACCTAATTACCTGACTGTCTACATGTCTATCACTCTATTCTACAACAAATAAAACCTGGGAGGTTAAGAAAAATCCAACAGTTCAACTAAATTAAACAAATATTGCAAAACAAACTGTCTTATTTGCCAAAGTCCACACTTGTTCAGCATAGCACTGGAACCAGATGTACTATCCCTTGACACAGCTGTTGATCTGACAGTTCATGAGAGACTATATTCCACCAGGGATGCAAAAGATATTGTCCTTTGCTGCAAATCTCAGTGCTCCCTTATTCTGGTTGAAAGATTCGCTAGTGTCCTTCCATTCCCTGCCTGATCACATATTATACTTAAGTTTACTTTAAGCTTGGAAGAACTCCAGCTTGTAATTGCAACCATCAAGTGAAAGACTTGCCATATGAAGTTTCTTCCAAAGATGTACAAGTTGGTAGGTTACTTGGCAATTGTAATTTGGCCCCACTGTGTCTGTAAGTGATGGAATCTGGAATGAATTGACAAAAATGTCAGGAGAAGAAAATGAAATTAGTCTAATATAATTGTTTAATGTGTACAGGACAGAAGCAGGTTCTTTAGTCTATGCTGGCCATGAAGTCCAATTAAACTAATCCTATATGCCTGCTCACGTTCTGTGTCCTTCCATTCCCTGCCTGATCACATATCTGTAAAAGCCCCCTAAACATTGCTATTGTATCTGCTTCTAGCACCTCCCCTGGCAACATGATCCAGGAACCTACCACTCCGTGTAGGAAAAACAACTTGTCTTGCACTTCTCCTTTGAACTTTCCTCCTCTCACTTCAAATCACTTCATCGGAACTATGATAATTTTCCTAAAATGTTAATCTATTCACTCACCACAGTTACTTCCTGACCAGTTGAGTACTTCTAACAACTGTAGAATGTTGCTTTTGCATAACCGTTTTCCATGTCTGATCTCAATTCTGATCTCAGTGCTTTTATGAGGTAGCAATCAAGCTTGTAAATAATAAAAACCCATCCTTGTCTCTGGTTTAAGGAGAGTTTACAATGCATGAAATACTGCCAGACTGATACCAATACTTGTAGACTAAGTAGAAACTATGTTTGAGTTATCAAACATGTGAAGAGTTCTCGTTCAAGAAACTAAATTTGATTTTTACATTAAATATCCAAACACATTCCTGTTTTTCAAGTTATCAATACTATTCATTTATAAGACAAAATACATCAACTAGTGAAGATCAAAACAATAACTTCCCTGTAGTAATTCAACATGACCCTCCAAATTTGTGAGAGGTCATCCTGATCTCAAAATTGTCTCAAATTTTAAAGCTTCAACAAATGAATTCAATATTTTCTTTTTCGGAGAAAAGCACAAGTAGTTGCAGTATTTCCTAACGTCACTCATCACATGCCAATTTATGAACAAAATGGAGAAAGGAAGTTATTTTGCTTTGTGGAAGAAAAGAACTGAAGCTGACATTTTTCTGAGATATAATTACCTTTCTAAACATTAGTTTCTTTTTGAAATCAACATTTGCCAATTTAAGGGAGATTTGCTCCAGCATAATTGACTGGTCTAATCAGTTTTGTTGTCTGTTAAATTAAAAACAGCTATTTGCTGTCCTTTAAACTTGTTATTATGATTCCATATCTATAAACAGCTGTTTTACATTAGATTCTGCAAAATGGATCCCCTGGTAAGATGTTTACCTTTAGAATTGCACTAGATACCTCTTGTAAACAGATGAGGAGGTCACTAAGTGGTGTGTGATTAACCTGTGCCTGTTCTTGGAAATGCGGGCAGCACATTAAATTTGAAAAAGCCATAAGCTTAATTATCTTCAGCTTGTTCAATAACCATCATGTTTTATTGATTAAAAAATGTTCAGTTCCATTCACAACTCCCCAGAAAGTGAAGCAGCTGATAATACATATAGGAAAATCCAGACAACATTGAGGTATGGGTTGATAGGTGGCAAGTCCCATATGTCTCACAAAAGTTCCCAGCAATGAACAACATGGAAGTCTTACTCCTGATGTTCAGTGGAATTATATTTAATAAGATCACACCACAAACACCCTTTTGTCAGCATTAACTAGAAACTCAGCTGGATCAGCCACATAAATACTGCAGCTACAAGAGCCGGTCAGGACCTGTGAATGCTTTGGCAATTCATTTGTCTCCTAATACCTCAAAGCCTTTCTATGGTCTCCAAGTCACAATTTAGGAGGTTAGTGGAATGCTTTCTACTTCTTAGATTAGCAGAGCTTTCACAATACTTCAGCACCATCCAGGACAAAGTCACTCATTTGATTTATATTCGTGGCAAAGCAGGGTTCAACCTTAAATGTTGACAAATCCTATCCTCCCATGGTTGCTGCTTGACATGGTGAGTTCTTCCAATAGATTGTTTATTGCCTTAAATATTTATTCCCTGTACTCTGGGCATATGGGAGCTGCAGAGTGGACCGCCTACAAAATCTATAGTGAGTACTCACCTCAGCAATTCTCATAGGACTTTCATAACTTCTGAGCTCAACTGTCTAGAAGGCTAAATGGATCAGGGACATGAGGACACCACTACCTTCAGCTTTCCCTACAAGTCACACACTGCATTTATTTTATAGCTATTATGTAAAATAAATTTCCAAAAATAGCACAGATAAGGAGGTAATTCAAATTGATACATATATGGTGAGATTATACACTAATTAAATGGATGTATTGCAATGTAGCACAGTGTAATGCTTTGTCATCAACTGAGTTTCTTCTATGTCGAACAATCAAAATGATTTGAGAAATATGTTAAAGATTCCTGCAGTTCTCAGAGTTCAGTTAAACTGAGAATCTGTGAAGAAATATTGGTGAAGCAAACAGTAGTGTCAGTGGGGACAAAATTGTGCTGTTCCATTCTCTCTTTGGATGCCTACTTTTTAATATTGGAAAAGGCCTTAAAGCCAAATCTGGCACACAAAAGAAATCAACCATCTTGGCATCCTTTATAATTAATTTGGGATTTAGAAAGCTAACTATTCAGGGTGAAGTACAAATGTAATGAAAGAACAACTCCAAAATACTCTGCCTAAGGAAATTCAGCCATCTGGTATGTGTGTGTATTTAACATTTAAATAATGTAGCAGGATAAAACAGTCTGAACTGTGTGCCAATAAATGGGGCAAATTGCATTTATCATTTGTATCTAAAATAGTATAGAATGTAATCACTTTAAGTGCCCCAAATGTTCCCTATCCTATCAAAGCAATAATGTAAAATTCAAGAGCGATGCTGTTCTCCTGATTGCAAGCGTTTTATTAACGGTATATTTGCTCTCAAATACAGATAAATTCTTACAATTTAGAAGTCAATAATTGTTAAAGTAACATTAAAACATCAATGTGCCGTTCTATTATCATTAATAACATAATTATGTCCTTAGAAAACTAACAATGTTTTTGGTATGTGAAAAATAAATTTTCTGTGAAATGGAGGTATAAACTTGTTTCTGATAATTGTGGACCTGCAGCTCAGAAATGCTCTAATTTGTTACTAATTGGTACTAAATTTATAATTTTGCACAGTTGGGTTCATTTTCATTTTGCAGTTGTGTAAATTGTGTGACAGGAGACAGCAGCCTTTTTCATATCTCTCCCAACTTTTATTCTCATTGACTGCTACAGTTTGCCACTGCTGACTCACCATCACATAAGATTGAGACCAAATTCAGAATAGCCTCAAGCTCACTGGCACAGAAACTAGAAGTGCAGTTGGACATTGTAGATGGTATCTTCAAGCCCAAGGACTTGAGACAAACTGGGAGAAAAAGTGAGAATTTAAATGCTAAGGACAACAGAGTTGAGATATGAGTACCATTAGGTTCATTGCTTTTCAAACTGATCTATGAGAATGAGATGGTATATGCCTCCTCAGTTGTTCTGTTTTCCTTGAGACATGGTGGATCTTCCAATCCAAAAATACCTTGTGTAATTTAGAACTAGATGTCAGAGATTTAGGGTGAAAGGATAAATGTTTAAGGAGAACTTGAGGGGGAGCTTCTTCACTGAGGGTGATCTGAGAGTGGAATGAACTGCCAGCGGAAGTGGTAGACACTGAAGAGAAGTTTGGATAGGTATGTGGCTGAGAGGGGAACAGTGGGCTATGGTTCAGGTGCAGCTAGATAGGATTAGGCAGAAGACCAGGTCGGCATGGACTAGATTGGTCACAAGGCCTGCTTCTGAGCTCTAGTACTCTATTAGTAAATCTGGTAATTCTTATCAGATCAGTCCTGATTCTTATACATTAAAAGGACTGCAAATGTTGGAAATCCTAAATTTAAAAAAACAAACAAACAGAAAACATAACACAGATCAGGAAGCATGTGTGGAAGTGGAAACAGTGTTTGGATTTCAGTCAAGGTTCTTGGTTGAGAAGCCAAGAGTCTCATCACAGGCGCTAATGATGGCAGACTTCAGGGCTGTTCAGATGCTGTGGACACTCCACCATCAGGTTATCTCTGAGATACTGCTTTGTGAGGTGCCTGAAAGCTTCAACTATGATCTTATGACAACATTTCTATTGTAAGTGTTTTAACATGTTTCGAAGTACACGTGATATATACATTTGAATCTTGAGTCTTTGAGGCAAGGTTAATGAAGATAACAGAGTGGATTAAGTGGTGGTCAGTCATACTGTTGTCAGATTCTGACATGGCGTGGTGATGTGGACAACTTTGTGGTCTCTTGTTCAGAGGAGGATGTAATCCATCAAGAGCCTGAGTGTTGCCATGGAGTCTTTTTACTTTGGGAATATTATTTCTTTACAGATCTCACATGGCTTACCTTTATACTGCTGAAAGCAAACACATTCAATGATGAATTGTCTTCCACAACGTTTTTTCAAATATGTGCAGAAATTCACTTTACATTTCAGATATCTACAAATCTTTCTTGAGAGCAGTGTTCAGAATTTGAAATTTGAAAAAAAAAACAACTGTCTAAATATTCATTTCTCTTACAGCTGCAAATTGAAGTGAAAATTGAGATGAAAAGGAAAATATTCATGTGAGACACAGGACTTGGGAACCGAATGACAAACATTCAAACACATCCCAGTTTACTAACCCTACTGGACTGCCTTCAGGCATGTGGATTCTCCTGCAAGTAATCTTATTTCAACCAGATCTTCTGCACAAAATGGGAAAATATTACAAATCTTGTATTTAATATTTTTCTAGCCTACAATTCTTATAAACACTGATCTCATCTGATATTTACTTGAAAGATGACTGGTCTAAAGAAGTTATCTTTTCAAATGAAGATGTTTCTAATTTTGTTGGCACTGCTAAAATTATGCATTGAACAACTAAAAGCAGATAGACTTGTTCAACTGAATGGAGGGATTATAGTTGGCAGGGGACAATATTCATTTGTGACAGATAATGACCTGCAGTTCAACATACCTAAGGCTAAAGATTCCTGCAAGGTAGAAGTTGTTCTGAATGAGCCAGTAACTCAACGTGTTGGCAAGTTAACTCCTCAGGTAGGTGGGCTAAATTTCATTAAAACCACTCTTCTTAGAACTAAGATCAAAAGAACATGTGTGTTTTTCCTCTGAGTACATTTTTGGGTAAAAAAGCAAGTTGTATTTGTTTTCTCAAGTTGCATTATTTTCAAATTTTGGAGCTTAATTGCAGCCCACTTGATTGGAAGCCCATCCAGAACCATTCATACATTTTGCTACTGAAGCAGCAGTACGTTATACTATTTGCAGCAACTCACCAAGGTTCTTTAGAGAACAGCTTCTAAAACTAGCCAGGAGGACAAGGACAGCAAAAACATGGAAACACTAAGACCCAGAAGAGACCTCCAAGTCACTTACCATCCTGACTTTGAAATACATTGCTGTTCTTTCACTATTGCTGGATCAAGATTCTTCAAAGTCTACTGAGATTTAAGAAAGCAAATCACTATCACTTTCTCAAGGACAATTAAGGATAGGCAATAAAATGCTGAAAGCCACATCGGTTAAATGAATAAAAATATTAATTTCATCCAAGTATCTAGAGAAGAAGATAATTTTTTCTGGTAATCAGATTCCCTATGATTGCCATTTAGATAAACAATTTTTACACTTATGAAATAAAACAAATGATATCACAAATATCAGACTTCCTTTGTTCTTTTAGGATCTGTGATAATCATCCCCATTGGATCTAAACAGAAAAAAAATTAATTTTGGATGGTTTGGTTTAGATCATCAAGAAACCATGATGCCACTTTGGATAGATGTGACACTTGAATTCAATTTTAACTTAATTGTTAGCACTTATCTGGAGTTGAACACAACACAGGACGTGCAATTTGGTGTATGTTTGTATTGAGTGACAAGGATTTCATCAGGTACAGCGTAGAAGATTTGAATATAACATTAGTGTACTTTGTGTCATCCTTCACAAAGTAAATGCAATTGAAAAATAATGTAAAATAAATATAGATAATGAGGAGTGTGCTATAAGAACATGCTACAACTGCTTAGTTGATGTGGCAGTGTAGATTGGTGACCCAATTGTTACTGAAGCCATGAAGTTGAGAGGTATGGTGGTCTTCTAGTCCAGGGATGAGTAGTACGGAGTAAACTGAGGTGGGGGATTTGGGTGCTTGCAGCCATTCTTTTTACATGAGAAAGTGGAAGTAGAGTCTACGATGTTCCAACATTGGTCTGGTGGGATTGTAAAATGTTGCAGATGCTCCTGCATTTAAGTTGTTGGAAGGTGAGTGGGAAACAGTGGAGAGAAAGAAGGCACCTCGATGGGTGGAAAAAGATTAGGGGCCATGTGGTAAGGGAAATTTAAAGAGTTTAATGGAATATGATTTTGCAGGCCTAGGCCCTCCTGAGAACAGGGATATTGAGCGGGTACATTTAATGTGGTGAGTGCTCCTGTTTCCTACCACATCCCAAAGTTATGATGGTGTTGTGGAGGGATCATTCAGGTCTACCAAACTGGTGCTAAGGGAATAAGGCCATGGGATCCAGGAGTGCCCAACAATGGCACTTAAATAGGCAAGGCATAGAAGGATATAGTCTTAAAATAGGCAAATAATGGAGATGGGCAAAAAGGCTGGTGTGGATATATGGGTCAAAGGGTCCATTTCTATCTTGTTCAATTCTTTAATGAACACTGCAAGACAAAATGCTTCACCATACACAGCAACGCTTCAAAGAGACTGTTACATGGTGACATGCATGCCCATGCAAAAGAAAATGTCAGAGAGCAAGGTGACTCAGGTAGAACTTGCCTGACTGAAATTTCCAAATAACGTGATCTGATCTTGTCATGATCATGCTTCATTATCAACAACGACTTAATATTGAAATACATAAACCTGTAAACAAAAATAAAAATCTGATTACTAGGCAGATGGTGCAACATCGGTGAAGGTATTAGCAGAATCTACTCGTGATGTTGTGCTGTGGCTGTCTTAACATCAGCTTGAATAGAGCATTCATCGTGGTGCACGGGCGAGCAGTTAATCTCTGCGGCAGTCTGTGTGGAGGTTATCCTTCCTGCAGCTGCATGAGCTTCTGCCCTGTGCCCTACATCGCAAAGGTATGCTGATAGATCAACTACTACTACTACTACATCGACTAAGGCCTAAGTAAGGCATTGATCAACTGGCTGTTGTAAATTCCCCTTGGTGAAGGTGAGTAGCAATAAAAAGAATCAAAAAGGGTGATGATAAGCACATGAGAGAGAATAAATTACAAGATAGTAGGGAATAATAAAAAAAAGTTGTTAGATTGATGAGGCTGCATAGAATAATAAGAGGTGTAATTGGATTGAAGGAATCCAACAGGGGCCAAATGGCCTTCTGCTGCATTATGATAAATAATATTCATTACAGAAGTTTCCCATTTTATCTAAATTGCAACTGATGATCTACTTGACCTGGGAATGCTTAATACTAAAGAGTCAAATCTGAGATCATATCACTGTTCCCTGTTCTGCCTTCACTAAGCTTTCTTTTAAAGAAAATGAAAATGCATCTACAATACATATATGTGAATCCTAGCACCCACCATCCTTTGAGATAAATTGGTTCTACTGATTCTGACCATTTCATCTCAGACTGAATTAAGGCAAATACTCAATTTCGGGATCATGAGAAATCCTTTTCTGCAGAAACTTACAGTTGTCCCTTAAATGGAACAGATTATGGACATGAAGAAATTTGGGTTATTAAAGAATATAAGAGTGAAGAGAGAAAGTGAGGTTGAAATACAAAATATTGAGTTATATCTTTGCTACTTTTACTGTTAAACAGAATACTCAGTGATAAAAATGTTTGAACCAAATATCTAAAGTTCTAAGCTCGTTAAAATTGAAATTAAATTAATAGTGATGTTGATGAAAAATAAAAACAAAAAATGCTCATTAATGGCTATTTTTGAACAGGTTTTTGACTGTCATTTCCTCCCCTATGAGGTGAAGTACACTCATAATGGCTGCCCATTACTCAAGGAGGATAATGTGATGTTAAGAGTTTACAGGTAATCTAAATAATTGTGTTTTATCTTTAGAATGAACTCTTCACTCAATCATTTATGACTAATTCAGATATGCTTAAATTTCCAAGATTGAAGTGTGAAGATGGGACAGCACTGGATAGGTTGAAATTGGATAAGGAATATGTGTACTCAGTACATTAACCATACTGTGTATTTGTAGTTAAAGGTGACAAACCAGAACAGTGGTCACTCTCAAACATTATCCCAGTCCCCAAGTCTGGATCCCTCACAAAGGCAGATAACTACCGCGGTATCAGCTTGACCTGCATCTTAGCAAAGTTATACAATCGGATGATCTTGAACAGGATTCGCACTGCCATTGACCCTAAGCTAAGATTCAATCAGAATGGTTCTCGGCAGAAGCACACAACAGTAATGCAAATACTTGCTCTCCGTAGGATCATCGAGGAATTCAAGAAGAGCAACCTACCAGCTGTGCTTACTTACATCGGTTTTCGCAAAGCTTTTGACTCCATTCACTGAGATAAAATGCTGAAGATCCTGAAAGCTTATAGTGTGCCAGACCATCTACTGAGAGCAATAGAGTCCAGCTATACCAAAACCATGGTGAAAGCTGTATCACCAGATGGAGAAACAGCAGTGTTCGAGCTCCTAGCTGGTGTGTTGCAAGGAGGCGCTCTGGCACCCTACATCTTTATAATCGTCCTTGATTACGCTCTGCGTCAAGCTACCAAAGATCATGACAAGCTTGGTTTTACCATAAAACCAGGGCGAACCAAAAGGGTCAGACCAGTTACGCTCACTGATCTCGATTTTGTAGATGACATAGTCCTGCTCTCTGACCAGATGGAGGAGGCACAGCAGCTGCTGACAAAAGTGGACATTGAGTGCTATAAAGTTGGACTTCACCTGAATGCTAAAAAGACAGAGTACATGACGTTTAACTGCGTCGAATGTACTCTGAAGGCCGTAGAGAATGATACCAATAAGAAAGTCTTTGACTACAAGTACCTCGGATCAAGAATGATGAGTTCGGAGAAGGACATAAAGATATGGAAGGTGCTGGTGTGGAGGGCTATGAACGACATGAAGGAAATCTGGAAGTCGAACCTGACCAGAGAGCTTAAAAAGAGGATTTTCATAGCGGTCATAGAGTCCATTCTCACGTACGGATGCGAGACGTGGACACTCACCAGGATGATGTGGAAGTCTCTAGATGGTTGCTATACACGAATGCTCCGGATGGCTCTTGACATGAGTTGGCAACAGCACATGATGAACGTCGAGCTCTATGACAACCTACTGATGCTCTCCACTAAAATCGAGGCAAGAAGACTGCAACTAGCGGGGCACTGTCTACGCCACCCCGAGCTACCTGCCAGCCTAGCCATCATATGGGAGCCTAAGTACGGGAGGATGAACCCTGGGCGCCCTCCCATAACAATGGTCAACACGCTCCTAGAAGACAGTGGCACGGCTAATGTAGATGAACTGAACACACTGATGAGGGAGAGGGAGAAGTGGAGAGTCTGTCATCGTGCCCAACGCCGGCCCCCTAGGCCTGAGTCAACGTAGTAGTATTTGTAGCTCCAAGTTCAGAGAACAGAACCACCCGTTATCTTTTTTTATACCTTGAAATTAGTTGCATGCTTAGTTGACCTGAAACCTTATCCATACCCACTCCTCAGTTCCTCAAAGGATGCTAGTGTCAATAAAGAAATTAACAAGTACCATTTTATGCTTTCACTAGCAGCACCAAGGTGAACTTTAGTATTCCCAGTGTCTACCCATTTCAACTTGACTTCCTATTCCCACACTGACATGTCTGTCCACAGCTGCTCCGCTGCCACAATGAAGCCAAATGCAGGTTGGAGTGGAGGAACAACACATCATACCGTATGGGTTGTCTCCAATCTGATGACATTAACAATAATTTTTCTAGCTTCTGGTAACCACTTGCCACTGTTTCCTCCTTCTCCCATTTGCTTTTCCTCCATTTTGGTGGCCTCTCACATCTTTCCTTCTCCTTCCTTGCCCTAATGACCTGTCAATTACCTCCCGCAGTTCCCCACCTCCTTTGCTTTATTCCACAATTCTCTCCTATCAGATTCCTTCTTCAGCCCTTTACCTCTTCTCCCTCAACTAGTCTTACCCATCACCTGCTGGCTTGTACTCCTTCCCCTCCCCACCTTATTATTTTGGCTTCTGCACCCTTCCTTTTCAGTCCTGATGAAGAATCTTGGCTTAAAACATCAACTGTTTATCTCCCTCATCGATGCTGCCTGACCACTGATTTTCTCCAACATTTTGTGTGTGCTGCAGAACTTTAGCAGTAAAACTCCCATTTCTTGCCTCCAACAATGTAGCTCTGTTTCAGCCTGATTCTTATACCTGCTGATACACCACGGGGCATTTCATTTCTCACCCGGGTAGTCACGGGTGAGATTCCCAATTATTTAGAAAATGAACAATTCTGTGCTGTTATTACAAACGTATAAGCCAACTAGAAACTTTGATAGTTTTCAATCTCAACTAATATAGAACCATTCCTACTAAAGTTTCAATGCAGGTATAATTTCCAATTGCTTTCTGGCCATTCAGATTTTTATATCTTACCCCAAAGTTGTTTCAATTATAAACAGCAACATAGCAATTAGTGTCATTGAACCAAGTGTACTTGAAAGTATGACCACAGTGTCACTTAAATTCTAATTTCATTCACAAGTTCTGTCTTTGGTGCATTTCAAACGCGATTGGCTCTCGCTTTTAAGGCAACATCTCATTCTTTTCAAGCAAGTCTGTCTAACAGTGTTCACATAATGTTTGATCATTTTGGTACTTTGAAAAGGAAGAGTGGATTTTGTGTAAAAAGGGAAGATGTGATGTTTAGGCATGCTGTATACATCATCCTAATCTTGAAGTTGCATATTGACAGTTAACAAACACTGTATTTGTCTGAAATTATCTACTTCAATTCTTTGTCATTGAGGAAGATTTTCACTGTTTCTAACTTGAAGTACTGTAACTCCCTCCACATAATTTTTGTTAACACTGGATCCCCTAAGCCACTGTTGTTATGTTAGTCAGTCTTGTGAACCATTGTATTATCTGAACTGCTTACAAGGGAGACATAACTTCAGAGGAGGCACAGTAGTATAGCGGCTAGGAAAAAGCTTTACAGCACCAGCAATCAGGGTCAAATCCAGCCACTGTCTGTAAGGAGTTTATATGTTCTTCCTGTGATCATGTGGGTTTTCCCCGGGTGTTCAGCCTTCCTCCTACATTCCAAAGACATACAGATCAGGAAGGGTTAGCAAATTGTGGCCACGTTATATTGGCACTGGAAGCATGGTGACACATCTGGGCTGCTCCCAGCACTTATTCGAACTAAGTTGGTTGTAGACGCAAAATGACTTATTTCAGTGAATCAATGATTTGATGTACATGTAACAAACAAAGCTAACCTAATCATAACTTTTCAGATAAAAATGCTTATTGGATCAAAGGATTGTGTTTTGTGTCAAGTATAAACTTCCCTTCATTTCAGGCAGCCACTGATAGCTTACATGTTGCTAGCAATGACCCTTCGGTGTATGGCGTTAAAGTTATAATACTAGTAAACTGAAAGGACCAGCTATAATGTGGAGTTGTGGGTTCAAATTCCATTATAACAACTGGGAATTTATTCATTAAATAACTTTGAAATTAAAATTTGACAATATTACTCACTTTGGCTTCCTCAGGAAAGAAAATATATTGCCTGAACTTTCTATGACTTCCAGTTACACAGTAATGTTACTAGTTCTATGAAATGACTCAAGGTTCAAGGTTCAAAATAAATGCATTATCAAAGTACATATATGTCAGCATATACAACCCTGGGCTTCATTTTCTTGTGGGCATGTACAGTAAATCTAAGAAACACAATAGACTCAATAAAAGACTACACCCAACAGGATGGAAAAACAACCGCTGTGTAAAAGACAAACTGTGCAAATACAAAATAAATAATAAAAATAATACAAAAAAATAATAAACAATAAATATTGAGAACATGAGATGAAGAATCTTTAAAAGTGAGTCCATAAATTGTGGGAACAGTTCAGTGATGGGGTGAGAGAAGCTGAGTGAAGTCATCCCTACTGGTTCAAAAGGTAATAACTGTTTCTAACCTGCTGGTGTGGCTCCTGAGGTCCCTGTATCTTCCTGATGAGAACAATGAGAAGAGGGAGTGGCCTGGGTGGTGGGGGTCCTAGATGATAGAGGCTGCCTTCCTGTAACAGCAGTCCATGTAGATGTTCTCACTAGTGGAGAGGGCTTTACCCATGAAGGACTGGACCGTATCCACTAGGTTTTGTAGGATTTTCTGTTCAAGGGCATTGGTGTTTCCATACCAGAATGTGGTGCAACCAGTCTATATACTCTTCACCACACATCTATAAAAGTTTGTCGAAATTTTAGATGTCATGCCAAATCTTCACAAACTTTGAAAGAAATAGAAGCACTGCTGTGCTTTCTTCGTAATTGCACTTATGTGCTGGACCTAGGACAGGCCCTTTGAAAAGATAACCCAATGAATTTAAAGTTACTGACCCTCTCCACCTCTGATCCCCCGATGAGCGATGGCGCATCGACATCTGGTTTCCTCCTCCTGAAGTTAATAATCAGTTCCTTTTGTATTGCTGCTATTAAGTGAGCGGTTGCTGTGGTACCACTCAGCTGGATTTTCTATCTCCTTCCTGCATGGTGATTTGTTACTACCTTGGACTTGGCCAAAAACAGTGGCATCATAAGTAAACTTAAATGTAGCACTGGAGCTCTGGTTAGCCATACTCTTATTAATACAAGGGGTGATTGATAAGTTTATGGCCTAAGGTAGAAGGAGTCGATTTTAGAAAACCTAGCACATTCATTTTTCAACATAGTCCCCTCCTACATCAACACACTTAGTCCAGCGGTCATGGAGCATGTGGATCTCTTCTTTGTAGAAGTCAGCGTCTTGGACCTCCAGAAAGTGGTCGACAGCAGGGGCGATTGATAAGTTCGTAGCCTAAGGCAGAAGGAGATGAGTTATACAGCTCTCGTTACATGCACGTGCAGTTCAACTCTTTGAGTGATTATGCAGAAAACTTGAAGTTAGTAACTCAATTCCTTCTACCTTAGGCCACAAACTTATCAATCACCCCTGCTGTGGACCACTTTCTAGAGGTCCAAGACGCCAACTTCTACAAAGAAGGGATCCGTATGCTCCATGACCGCTGGACTAAGTGTGTAAATGTAAGGGGGGACTATGTTGAAAAATAAATGTGCTAGGTTTTCTAAAACTGGCTCCTTCTACCTTAGGCCACGAATTTATCAATCACCCCTCGTAGATAGCAGGTAGAGGAGGGCACTAGGCTCACAGCCTTGTGGTGCACCTGTGCTGATGGAGATTTTGGAGGACTTTTTTTCCCCAATCCGAAATGACTGAGGTTTGTAAGTGAGGAAGTCAAAGATCCAATTAAACAAGGAGGTATTGAGATCAACTTCTTGAAGCTTATTGATTAGATTTGAGGGGATGCTATTACTGAGTACTCAGCACACCACTCAGAAACAGTTTGGGATGGATTACAAATACTGACTTTGCACTTAGGTGTGTTTGAAGCCACATATTAATGTAGTTACAGATTAAGATTGCACTTAGATGCTGAAACTCTAAAATTGCTGATTTCACTTGGTCAATAATGATGTCTTTAGGGACATGGTACTTCACTAATTAGAAGGCAGAAGGTGTACAGATGACTAACATTTAACTTATTTCTTTTAACTTTCAGATTCACTGAATCCCAGACTTCTATGGAAACATTTTTTTTGAACGTGAAAATTACAGAACCTATATCCAGTCTCATCAGGTTTGGATTAGTTGGGCTTCAGGTGCAACAATTTTATGGAATATCAAATCCCATTGACAAAAGTGTTGTATCTTTCAAGTACAATGTAAACAAAGTAGGTGAAATTTGTACAGTAACAATCCTATCAACTGAAGTTCTCCTTCCAGCCCATGGCCAGCTGGTTACTCATGATGCTGGGCACCTTGGAGCTGCACAGAAGCAACATACTACAAAAGGTATTTGCCATTTAAAGCTAAAATTATATTTTCTGAAGAACAGGAAATATTTACCGGGATCATATGATACTCAGTAGATGGCAATTAAATAAAGAGATTTGGGGAAAATCTGGAAGAAAATTTGCATAATTATAGTAAATAATATGCAGATACATTAACCACATGCATCTATTCAATCATGAAAATTGATATTTATGTTACTGTGCATTAAGTGCTATTGACAATTTTAATTCTTCAGTAAGACAGGCTGGAGGTTCATGTCCCAACAGCAAGGTGTGCCCCTCTGGTATTAAAGAAATGCGATTCTTAAAGACTAACTGTGAAGATTTCTTATCAATGGGACTGAAGTATCAGCATCTCAGTCCACCTTCTCCTGAGACTGACTACATTCCAATTAGAGTAGAGGTCAGAGATCAAAGGAGCAGATTTCCACTTCAGGTACTTATTTCAAGTTAATCAAAGGAGTGTGTAAATTTAAATGTGATAGCTTATTATTAAGAAAGCATTGACTGAGATTTTTAGTCTGTAATTCAGAGCATTTTTTTCTACCAACTATACACAAAGTACAGTCAAATGGACTCTATTTCCAACTATTTAACCTTCTGTGGTAATTCCCTGATTTCCAACAGAAATCTGTAAAACTCTACTCTCAATTGATTTATTTAACGATCCACATTTCCTTACTACCCAGCCCTCATTTGATGCGGTCCATTAAACAGTTATTTTCTCCTCACTTCCTTGCCAGCAGCAAAACTTAAATAGGTACAGGAAGTTCACTGTGGTGGCAGAAGATAACTGCTTGCAGTGACATTAAGAGGTAAAGGGCAGTTAAAGAATTTGATGAGACAAGAATTGTGAATGTTTTTGGAATGTTTTACAAAGTGTCTCAACTTATTAACCTCTGCTGTGATTGAAGAAGAATAATTAAAGAGAAAAGAAACCTAAGGTATGGAATAAAATCTATAGGCAAGTGTTTTGAAGAATCCAAAGGATCGTCTTTTATTGAATGACTTCTGAAAAGGTATTTGTGAAAATGATTGCCTGTTGGGTCAATGTATGACACACATTGCAGCACCCTTTTAAAAAAAAGAAGTGTGCATCAACATTTTTTCTTAGGGTTAATTGGCATTCTCATTGAATGAGGCAGCTTTACCTTGCATGGTAATTGAATGTCAAGGCTGGAAATGATACAGGTTTGTAATTAATTTTCTGTTGCCCTGTCTCGTGTAAAGATATTTCCCTAGCCATTGTGAGAAACATCAATGTACATCGTTAGTTTGTTACACAGGGAATGCGAGCTGTTAGTCAGTATTTCTCTAATTGAAAGATGTTCTGCATTTGTTGTTTTCCTGCAGCAGTATCCAAGCGGTTATTAAGAGGTCTTAACATGATTTTATGCAGCCATTGAATTTACCTTCTTTGTAATACATCTTCTGCATACTTTAACCCTTCCTAAAATGCGGATTGATTAGCGATGAGATTACAATGATATAAGCACAGAATGGTTAATTTGTATCCCTCCATACCTGGAAATCTGAAGTAAATCATAAGATACTGGAAATATTCAGCAGGTTAGACATTGTCTGCCAAAAGAAAAAATGAGTTAACATTTCAGGTTGATGGAACGTTTTCTCTCTCTATCAGTCTTTAAAATGACTTAAATGAATGATGGAATCCTCTTGTTAAAACTCTAATATGTGTAATTGTGTTGAGGAGATTACACATTCTGGCAAAAAATTATTTCTACTCTTGATGATGAGAACCTAAGTGACAGCAGAAAACAAAATTATCACAATAGTAAAAAATAACTGAAGTTTTGTAGCTTTCAATTTACTTACTCATACCCGTTCATGAAGTTAATCTTCATAACTAGGACCAAAGTAATGTTTGATACCCATTATTCCTTTGGAAAATGTGAATGTGTTTTGCACTTAAAATATTGGGATATTGAATAACTGATTGAAACATTCTCAGTTCAGTTTTAAAGTGAAGGTTTCCTTCTTGAAGTGAAGTGTTTGGTACTCTGCTTTTATGAATTTTAGCAGAATCTTGAAAATGATATTTTTTAAAAGTAAGCAGTGAAAAATCAGAATATTCTTTGACAGGTAGAGAATGCTTGGCTTCAAGTTGTCATAAAAGGTGCAATACAAAATCAGAAACCAAAAGCAGCCTTCATGTCAATGTACATCCTGGAGGTTGATCAATTCATCTTGACACCAATGAACATTGCCACAATTGATGCAGAGGATGATGAGACCCCAAAGGACAGGTTGATTTTCAACATCACCAAGCCTCCTGATGAAGGGTACCTAACTCACTTGGACGATCATACTAAACCCATCATTTCATTCAGCTGGCAGGATTTATATGAAATTAAGATAGCGTACCAACCACCTAACACTAGCCATCCTGAAAGAAGGAATTATGAGGTATGTTGAATCATTTTATTTCTTGAGTTTCAAAAATGTGTGTCTAGGAACAGAATTCTCTTCTGTCTTTGTTTTTATCTGTGAATATCCTGTTCAATGTTTCCTTCCATTTTTCTGGATTCTCACTATGGCTGGCATTTCCTCAGAGTAATTCCCATTTCAGTCCCATAACTTAACAAATTGGAAATTTAGTTTACACATGACAAAACTATTCCCTACTCTAGCTCATACTTTGATAAGATCTGAAGGTAGTAAAATATCTAATCTCCCTCAATTTTCTTCCTTCCAAAATCTTTAGGTTTTAAAGTAAGTTACTGTTTGGAAGATTGTGATCAATACCCCTTGTAATTTTCCTATATTACCTATATTATGCTACTATTATAGAACTTCTAAAAAGTTATATACTTGTGTTATTCAGGTAGATTCCTCACTTTATAAAAAACAATCATGTTTTGTTTCCACTGATATAACAAAGAATGAATATTTTATACATGTCAGATCAGTATTTAGAGTTGATATATTGTGCAAGTTTCCTGGAATCCTGGAATGGAAGTATAATTGCGGGATATAGTTTTCATTTTCAATTTTTTTGCCTGTGTGTTTGCTAATTTCATCCTTCTAGTTGCCAACACAAAGTACAAAATGTTAAAAAATTTCCACTCTTTCCTATTTTGGTAAGAAGAAAAATGTATTGTAAGCAAATGCATCTAAAGATCTTTTGATGTTCAGTGTAGGTGTTCATGCTTGTTTTTTTTTGTATATCTTAGGTTGAGTTTAAGGCTATCGATACATTTTTTATGGCCAGTGCTTCCATCGTTGTTCACTTTTCTATCAGAACAGCAGATACTAATGCACCAAGGGTTTCTTGGAATATGGGTATGTGTTATGAGATTGGTGTTTATTTTTATGTTTAAATTTTAATTTGAATGTCAAAATAGCTTTACTAGCCTGTTTCTATTCCAATTTATTTGCAATGTGCAATGGATTCTGGTTAATTGGGACATATCAGATGCAGTACATTTTGCCAAATTAAGTGGCTGCCTCAATTAGCTGAAGTTCCATGGAAATAGTTAAAAAGGTATAAAAAGACAAAATGAATAATGATTAATGTATTTAAATGAAATACAGAACAAATTAGAACACTACCAATATCACTATAGTACTATAAAACTGTGTGTTGGTTCCCAATAATTATTGATGTAGGAATTCATTCAGTGTACCCTGCCATGTTCATTTGATTGACTGTAAGTCAACAAATTCAGTGCAAACATCTCGTACAGGTAATAGACTGTCTTCATACAATGCTTTCAATGATTATGTTCTCTAAATCCTCATTTTCATTGTAACATTCAAGATGATTGTCAATGCCTTCAAATTCTTCATAGGTCCTAAGTACTGGAAATCATTTATTTTCACTCCTGGCTGTATCTGGTACATGAAACCGCCGTGAGCAAAACAGTTGCAAATTGTCTTACTGCTTATTTCTCACCATTTATCAGTGACAAGTATCGCTGCCATTTGAACACCGACACGTGAAACTGACTCTATTTAGAAACTGTTTGCTGTAAGTATGGTGTAATGTCTAACAGTCGCACAAGTGCACCTGACTGATGCTAGTTAGAAACTAGTTGGCAACAGTTTCATGTTGCAATTAAGCGACATAGTGGCCCAAATAAGTGAAGGGAATCCCAGCTAGCTTCTCAATTAGTTTTTGTTCTTTGAGTTGCCCCACATAAATAACTGCCCGATTAATAGATGGTCCAATTAACCGGAATCCATTGAGTTATGAATCCTGTGACTACATTACAATTGTATCACTGAATTAATATAGTTGCATGAACTACTCAATTTCTCCTCTGCTCCCAACTGGCCAATAATTGGTTTCCGTATTCCTGGACCATAGATTACAGACCTTTATCATTCCCCACTGTGCTGTTGAACATGAATCAAGAATTGAAATTATACTCGTGCACACATGAAACATGCACAAATGGGAAAAGCTCCACAGGTTGGGGCTAAGGGTGGACACCAGGTGCAGAATCAAGTTCTGTTAGGCATTATGAAAATTCAAGCTTCAAATGAAAATAGAGAAATTTAGCCTAACCTTGTTCAAACAATGTGAAATTTCTCTTTGATATCTTTAAGCTAATGAAGAAATTAGTTTTGAGAGTTATCAACTTAATTGCCAGTTACAAGGCAACCTTCATTCCTAATCATTCATCTTCTACTTAAATTTGTTTCATTAGATATAAATGCTTTAAAAACCCAGTTACCTGTGTGCTCTGCACCAAAATAAAAGGCTAAAGCCCCTGTGCATCAGTGGAATCTGAAACTCTTTTTCTCAAAAATGTACTGAACTTTCTCATCCTGCACTAATGAACATTGATTTGTCTTGTTGAAGCTCTCGGCTGCCACAAGTCAAATTGACAGACATCACTAGGTTTTTACCTTAGGACTCATTCATATTCTTTCCTCTTTTGTTTTTGATTTGAAACAATAATGTGAACTTGTGTAACATGTTTAATGTATAAAATGTTGCAAAGCATTATACAGGAGTATTACCAAGTTATGTCTCAGGACAGTGTAATTGACTTTGTATATGAATCATTGATAGTCAATAGGCAGGTTCCACAAGTGGAGTCATCTTGTCAGAATGATATAGAGGCCTGGCAAGAGTACATTGAGAATATCATGCATTGGTATGAAGTTTCCTCCTATAGAGGGTACAGTACAGGAAATTATCAGACATTTACCAGATTGGTTCCTGTTGATGCGATGATAGGGAGTGAACAGTTGTCATTTAATGAGAGATACAACAGAATGTGCCGATACTCTCTTGAATGAAATTTGATCTTATTGCAACATTCTGAATTCTAGCATGTGACACATGTTCAGAAACATGGATCACAGTCTGAAAATACAAGGTCAACCGTTCAAAGTACACAATAAAGAAACTGGGGAGTGAATCTTCAAAATTCTCAACCCACATGGGCTGTGGAGGCCCAGAACCAAGAATATTCCACACAGAAATTGATGGATTTTTAGATATAAAGGAATCGAAAGAGTAAGGGTTAGTTGAAGAGAGTTGTATTGAATAAAAGATCGGCCATAAGATGAGTGAATTGATATACTCCCACTCATTTCATGTTCTTATGAAAGTTACAAGTTTATGGTACAAGTAGCTTTAGTGTTCTAATATTGAGTTGGAGGAAATCTCTGCCTGTTCATTATGGGATAATGGACAAGGAGTATACTGTAAGAAAGTAAAGATAGGGAGTAGGGTAGAGAGCTGGGTTTAATCTATCTGCTTCTGTAAATTGATACCTTAAAGATATTAGTGAAAAGTAAATGAAGATGGGAATTAAGGGAAGGCATGTGATAGATTAGTGGGTGTCGCCAGAAGTAAACCAAGGGCAGAAAAATAAGGAATTGGATGTACTTCCTGAGTTGTGGTTGGATGGATATTTGTGAGTCCAGGCAAGTATGATTTCTGCTAATCGGATGAGCATTGAATGGCATTAAGGAGGACTATGTGAGTCAGTGGAATGTGAACAACAAATAATACAATAAGTAGCCAATCACAAACACAAGAGATTCTGAAGATGCTGGAAATCCAGAGCAGCACACACAAAATATTGGAAGAACTCAGCAGGTCAGGCAGCATCTGTGGAGGGGAATAAGCAGTCAATGTTTCAAGCTGAGACTCTTCATTAAGATCCTGGCCCAGAACATTGACTGCTTATTCCTCTTGATAAATTTCCGTGCTGTATCTCAATAAATTAAACAAACAAATACATAAATAAACAAACAAACCCCATCTGTAATAGTAGCAGTGGGAGATGTCAGGCTCTATAAATTGGTAAGGACAAGAAACTGTCCATGAATGTTGACTGGAACTTGTGTAAAGGGAGAGAGATTACAGGAGGAGAGGATTTCAATAAAATTAGAGGACAGAGGTGGAGGTTAAAATCTCTGCGAATAAGAGGTTGCTTAGCCCAGAAGCTGAAGGAGGAAAATGGTGAGGATATTTCAGTGTTTATAAATCCTATGTGATTAGCAGATGGTTAGTACAAGATAGGGAATTTAAACGAGAAGTGATGGGGGGAGCAAATATATTAAATATTGCTCTTATGGCTCTTATGAGGAGGAGAAGATGGTGGCACGTCAGCAGCGCGCGCGGCCTCTCCGGTGATTGATATCTGTAATCTGTCAAATAGGGGACCTTGCAGAATTCTGATTTGATGGAGACAGACATGCTAGAGTATGGAGAAACATCTGGAAAACTTCTGAAGTGCCCACTTTGCTGCCGCTACTACTGTGTGGTAACCGGAATCTCTGGAGCAGAAGGCCCCGAATCCTCGGCTTTGCTTGTTTCAGCATCCGGGGCTAGGTCGAAGGCGCTTGGCAGAGGATGGCGCTCAGGAGGCTGTACCGGAGGCTCGAAGTTTTCGGACGGACGGACTCAGTGTCAGCTGTGGTCGGTTGCTTCCAGAGTATTGGTGTGTTGACGGTGCCTGGAGGTTTATGGCAGGGAGTTTCTCCCTTTTGCTGCCGCTATCAGGGACTCGGGAGTCGATTGACTCGGGGACTTTGAGACTATTTTTACCGTGCCGATGGTTTGTTCTTCATCAAATTATGGTATTGCCTTGCACTGCTGTAACTATACGTTATAATTATGTGGTTCTATCAGTGTTAGTCTTTGGTTTGTCCTGTTTTCTGTGATATCACTCCAGAGAAACATTGTATCATTTCTTAATGCATGTATGCAATTCTAAATGACAATAAAAGAGGACTGACTGTTCTCATAATCTAATCTAATCTAATCTTCTGCTTTTATTGTAATCTGCAGCCAGTAATTTCCCTTTAAGCAAAGTACTTTTGAACCATCTTAATCAACTAGAGATTGTAAGATCTTCTGAACTCAGTGGGTTTAACTCTCAAGCATGCAGGCATGACACCTTTAAGCAGACATTGCCATGGCCAGAAGAGAGATGGGAGGGGAGGACTCCAAACCAGGCTGGGATGCAGAGAAATGAAACTCCCTCTACCCAGCATCTTGTTAGCAAACTTACAGCTAGTGGAGAACAAGATTGAGGACCTAAGGGCTCTGTTGTAGGGAAATGAGAAATTGCTGTGCTTTGTTTCATGAGACATAGCTCACTCCAGACACACTGTATGCAAAAGCTTCTTGATACACAGGATGGACTGAATTGCTGATTCTGAGAAGGCAAGAGGTGGGGGTCTGTGTTTCATGATATATTCTTTGTGGTGCTTGGACATGGTGGTTTTGTAGTACTCTTGTTCCCCTAATTTGGAACATCCAACAGTTAAGTGTGGATGGTTCTGTTCACCAAGAGAGTTCACTTCCTTGATCCTGACCACAGTTTACATACCGCCAAAATCTGATGTTAATCAGGCACTCCAGTTGTTGAATGCCGACAACACCAAACAAAAAGCAACCACCCTGACACATTTCAAATCACAGTCAGGGACTTCAATCAAGTTTGTTTGAAGAAATTTCTGTCCAATTATCATCAGCAAATAATCTGCAGCACCAGGAGTCCCAATGTGCTCAGCCACTGCAATACTACAATAAGGACTACATACTGTTCCATGCCTAGACTATATTTTCGGAAATTTGATCACCCCACCTGGGTGGCCTTCTCCTACCTGCATACAGACAGAGGCTAAAGAGAAGGATGCAGAGATAAGGCCAACAAAGAAGTGAGCATGGGAGGAAAAAGACCAGCTAAGGGATTGCTTGGATTCAGTGGACTAGGTCATGTTCAAGGACTCATCTGTGGTTCTGATTGAACACTCCATGGTTGTCATGGACTTTATAAAAACAGTCGTAGTTGAGTGTGTTCCCACAAAATCATTCAGTCTTCCCCTAACCTGAAGTCCTGGATGAACCATAAGATCCCCAATCTTTTGAGGACCCAATCAGAAGTGTTCAGGTCTGGTGACGAAGTAAAATAGAAGAAGCCCAGGTACAACCTCCAGAAAACCATCTCGCATTGAGTGGCAATTCTGGACCGAACTTGATTTAATGAAGGATGCGCAACTGCTGTGACAGGGCTTGAATGCTGTTACCTCTTACAAAGTGAATCCAAGTGACAAGATTTCACTCCCAGATAAGCACAATGCCTTTTATGCTCGCTTTGACAGTCAAAGCATGGAAGAACTTTCTGAACTGCCACAGCCTCTGATGACCCTCTGATTTCAGTCCCTGAGGCCAACGTAATAACATCCTTCAGGAGGGTGGGCCCATGAAAAGCATCCAGCCCTAATGGGATAACTGGCCAAGTAATAAAGACCAGTACTCAATACCTTGATCAACTGGTGTTCAACGATACCCTTAACCTCTTTCTTGGCTGTCTGAGGTACCCACCTGCTCTACTCCCTTTATATTTATTGAGTGTGAAGCTAAGCACTACTCCAATGCCATATTCAAGTTTGCCAATGACACTGCTTTTGTAGGTCAAATCAAAGGTGGTGATAACACCCAAGACTTTGACAAACTTCTATAGATGCGTAGTGAAGAGTATATGGACTGGTTGCATCACATTCTGGTATGGAAACACTAATGCCCTTGAAAGGAAAATTCTACAAAACATAGTGGATACAATCCAATTCATCATGGGTAAAGCCCTCTCCATCCCTGAGCACAACTACAGAGAGTGCTATCGCAGAAAAGGAGCATCTATCATCAAGGACACCACTACCCAGGCCATGCTCTCCTCTTGCTGCTGCCATTAGGAAGAAGGCGCAGGGGCCTTAGGACCCATGACCCCATGTTCAGGAGCTGTCTTTATCCTTCAATCAGCAGGCTCTTGAACTAGCAGGTATCATTTCACTCAACTGCACTTGCCCCATCACAGAACCGTTCCCACAACCTATGGACTCAGTTTCAAGGACTCTTCATCTTTTCTTCTCAATATTTTATTGCTTATTTTATTATTATTATCATCATCATTATTATTTCTTTTGTACATGCTCAGTTAGTTTCTTTGCTGATTGGTTGTCCATCCTGTTGGGTGCGGTCTTTCATCAATTCCATTATGTTTCTTGGATTTACTCTGACTGCCTACAAGAAAACGAATCTCAGGGTAGTATATGGTGACATATAGGTACTTTGATAATAAATTTACCTTGAACTTTGAATCATTCTGTGCTTGTTCTATCGTTCCTTAAAATGGTTATCAAGAATCTGTTTGCTTATTTTTCACTCTCAGTGCATGGCTTTGTTGGTGGGGCCAATATTTATTGTTTATTCCCTGTTATCCTGAAAAGCTGATGACATAACTTGATGCCTTTCTGGCCCATTGAGTCAAATACACTGATATGCACATATTGACCAGAAAACAGGATTACAACAGGTTGCTTTGCCTGAAGAACATCAGTGAACCAATTGGATTCAACGGCTTCATGTTTAATTTTAATATTATAACCTATGTAATTCCAGACTTATTTTGAGTTGAGTTAAAGTTATAAAGCTGCTCCATCTGGATTTCTATTACAGTGACATGGGATATCTGTAGTTAATGGTTGGAAACCTCCTATTAATGGCTTGCATTATTTCTAATCTGCGCAGGTCTGGACTTACTGGAAGGCCAGTCTCGAGCAATTACTTGGGATAATTTCCAGATAGTGGACAATGATAATATGAATGCTGTACGTATAATAGCAGTGGATGGTTTGCATCATGGATGGCTCACAGTTCGAGGTAAAAAGCACAGATATTAGCAATGATCTTTCTCCATGTTAAAAGCAATTAACATAAATACACTTCTGGAAAGTATTTGCACCAGAGGTGTCAATTAATCTGAGATAATATAATAATGCACATTTAATGCAATAATATTTCAAAAATCTTCATTAATATCAAACAAAACAACCTAAATATCAAAAATAAAACGGAAGCTTTACTGGTTTCAAGGAGTTGACTGCCAATACTGTATATAGTGAACCCTGATCTGCTACAGGGTGAAGTGTGGCAATAGAACTGGAGCTCATAACATGGGAATCAACTTATTGTTTTAAATAATCAGCCTGCTGAAAATCATGATATCAACATGAAATTCAAGTAAAGGCTGCTCAGCTGCTGAGCAGCACACTCATTCAGCTCTGGCTCTTGATCCCATGTGCTCTGCTGGGGAGATGGAGCAAGGTCTAATTGCTATGCTATTATTATTTGTCAATGTGATTAAAACTACTTGATTTTTTAATCCCATGTTACACAATTGAGCCAGCTAGGTAAATATTGTGGCTACAAGAGAAGGTTTCGGGGTGGATAACTTGCACGGAGTGATTCACCTTCTGATAAACCAAATTTTTTCCCACCACCTACACGGTACAGTCCAGCAGTGTGATTAAATATTCCTCACTTGCCCCGACAAGGGCAGTTCTGGCGATGCTTGACACCTTCCAAAACAAAGCAAACCACTAGATTAGAACCCTGTCTCCCAAACCAAACATTAATTCCTACCAAAACTGGCAAACATTAGCTGCTGTATGTGCCATCTTCAAGATGGACTGAAGTTAATTAGCTAGGTTATACCAATAACCCCTCCCAAATCTATGATCTCTGCCATCTAGGACAAAGGCAGCAGATGCCTGGGAACCCTCCAAGTCACATATCATCCTAACTTGGGAGTATATCACTATTTCTTCATTATTGCTGAACTTAAATCTTAGAATTCCACGCCCAACAGATTACGGGAGTACCTTCACTGAAATTACTTCTGTGGATCTAAAAGATGTCTCATTGCCAACTATTCCTGGACAATTAGGAATGGGTAATGAATGCTGAATGTTGCCAGCAAACTACAAATCTCAAAAAAATTAAGAAATTAAAAAAAGCACTTCAGTTTGCCAATATTTGAACATTTCCAGGCTGAAATAATATCACAGTTCTGATCTGACATTAAAGAAGGCCTTTTGCTATTATTTACAAACTGCTGTTTAAGTCCAAGTTGACATTTTCCAAATATGTTATTGTAGAGGTTGGGTGCACTGTTAAATATACTATATTGACATAAAATGGATGACAAATGGCATAAATCTTTAAAGCAACATTCATTGTAGTAGTCTCATATTTAATGGAAGTTCTCTGTTTTTCAACTTGTACAATCATCAGGCACCAAAGGATTCATGTGTAACATAAGAGACATTACAGATGGAGTTGTGCACTATCGCCATGATGACAGCGATACAACCAAAGATTATATTATATTCCAAATCTTTGATGGTAAACATGCAACAAGACACAAGTTTCCAATTAATATCTTGCCCAAAGATGACAGTCCTCCTTTCTTAATTAACAACCTTGCTATTGAACTAGCAGAAGGAGAGTCTAAATTAATAGAGGACCATATGCTGCTCTCTTCTGATCTGGATTCTAGCGACGATTACATTTTGTACAAGATTATCATTCTACCAAGAGCTGGAGAGATTGTGAAAAAAATGGCACCCGATCTACCAGGTAAGTGCAAATGGAACAAAAGACATTAAAGTGAAAAAGAATATTGTAATTCAGAAATATCAATGAGAATCTCAGAAAACAGTAGATATTTCTTCTATTCATGTTTTGTTTTGTTCATCCTGTTTTATAAGAACCATGTTATGTCAGAATAATCTTCCAGCAACCTTCTCAGAATTGTTTGTTTCCTAATGAGCCAAACTGTCACCTTCTGTTACTATATTCCTGAATTCATTTTGTAGATCCTTCAATTATCATTCCTGATAGGTTTCCTGTATTATCATTTTTGTCTTATTATGTTTATAACTTGAATAACTAATAATTCCAATTTTAAGCTATGTATGGCAAATCTGAAAAAATTACCAGCAGTCACTATTATCATTTAACCTAAGACACTATTATGTTACAATTACAGTGACATTATTATCATATACTACATACTATATATTATCTATTTTTACTTCACTATTTAATCTCTTTCTGGTGAAGAATGCTATTTAAGCCCATTGAGTGTTTGCTACTCTCAAAGTAATCCCATTCTCCCACTGACTTTGAACCTAATGGTGTGTACTTTCAAGCTTTTGTATCTTCTGTCCGATGGGAGGGGGCGAAGAGAGAATGTCCAGGGTAATGAGGTTTTTAATTACTCTGGCTGCTTTACTGAGACAGCCAGCATAATTAACCTACCACGATTTTGACAATTAATTATCAGTCCTATTGTTAACAGTAAAGATCATAGTTTGGACCAAAAACACTTCAGTTAGAATTTGAATTCTGTAGGCTGAAACCCAGAGGAATGAGATCAATTCTACTGAGCATCTTGTTCGCAGTCACTGACAGAAAAATTTGAGGAAATGAGGTCAAGATTGCTGTATCAGAGGGAAACAGGAAGTTGTTGTGTTCCATCAAGACATAGCTTACTCCCAGCAGCCAGATATGGCAATCAGACCCAAAGGTTTCTCGATTTACAGAATGGACCAAACTTCTGATTCAGAAAAGGCAAATGATAGAGGTATATGTTTCATGATAAACTCTTGGCGGTGCTCCAATGTGGCGGTTTTGTCGAATTTGTGTTCCACTGACCTTGAACACCTACCAATCAAATGCCGGCTGTTCTACCAGTGGCTGACTATAATCAAGCACTTGCGATGCTGCGTGATGTCATCTCCAAACAAGAAACAATCCATCTCGACACATTTCGAATCATAGTCAGGGGCTTCAACCAGGCTTGATTGAAGAAATCCCTACTCAATTACCATCAACATTTAGCCTGTAATACTAGAGGTCCCTGCACACTAGACCACTGCTATATTAAGATAAAGAATGTCTACTGTTTCTTGCCCAGATCATATTTCAGGAATCTATTCACTTAGCTGTCCTTCACCTACCTGCTTACAGGCAGAGGCTAAAGAGCAAAAGCTCCGGAGATTAGAACAACAAAGAGGTGTTGGAAGAAGGCAGATGTGTGTCTATGGAACTGGTTTGAGTCAGTGGATTGAGCCATGTACAAAGACTCATTTGGGGTTCTGAATGGATACACCATGTTTGTCATGGACTTCTTAAAAAACAGTTGCAGCCAAGTGTATTTTCACAAAATTATTCAGAATCTTTCGCAAACAGAAGACCTGGATGAACCATGAGAACCCGAATCTGCCGAGATCCAGATCAGAGGCATTCGTGTCTGGTGACCAAGAAAGTTACAAGAGGTCAAGGTACAATCTCTGGAAAGCCATCTCATGGGCAAAATGGCAATTCTAGACTAAACTTGAATCAATGAAGGATGCTTGATGGTTTTAGTAAGGTGTGAATGCTATCACCTCTTATAAAGTAAAATCAAGTGACATAGGTGACAACAAGGCTTTGCTGCCAGATGAGCTCAATGCCTTTTATGCTCACTTTGACAATCAAAACATGGAGGAACCATCACAAACTCCCACAGTGCCTGATGATCTTGTGATTCCTGAGGCAGGCATGCGAGCAGCCTTCAGGAGGGTGAACCCATGAAAAGAACATGGAGCGGATGGGGTACCCGGCCAAGTACTAAAGACCCATGCTAATCAGCTGGCTGGAGTGCTCACTGACATCTTTAACCTCTCTCTTCGGCAATCTGAGATACCTACCTGCTTCAAGCAGACTTCACTTGTACTAGTGCCTAAGAAGAAAATGGTAACCAGCCTCATTAACTATTGTCCAATAGGACTTAAATCCACAGTGATGAAGTGTTTTGAGACTTTGGTGATGAAACATATCAACTCCTGCTTGAGAAGCAACTTGGATGCACTCTGATTTACTTTCTAGCACAAATGGTCCACAGCAGATGCCATCTCATTGGCTCTTCAGTCAACCCTGGGACATCTGGACAGCAAAAATATATACCTGGATGCTCTTTATCGACTACAGCTTGGCATTCAATATAATTGACCCCACAGAATTAATCAATAAGCTTCAAGACATTGGCCCCAATACCTCATTGTGCAATTGGATCCTTGATTTTCTCACTTGCAGACCCAGTCAGTTTGCATTGGCAACAGCAACTCCTCTACAATCTTCATCAGCACAGGTGCAGCATAAGGCTGTGTGATTAGCTCCCCATTCTACTCACTTTCCACTAAGCGCAGCTCCAATTCCATTTACAAATTTGCTGATGACATCATTGTCATAGGTCAAATCAAAGGTGATGATGAATCTGCATATAGGAGTGAGACTGAAAATCTGGCTGAGTAATGCCACAACAACAACCTCTCACTCAATGTCAGCAAGACCAAGGAGCTGATTATTGACCGGGAGGAGGAAACCTGAAGTCTATGAGCCAGTCCTTATTGATGGATCAGTGGTGAGACGGTCAGCGGCTTTGAATTTGTCTGTGTTATCATTTTGGAGGACCTGTCCTGGGTCCAGCACATAAGTGCAATTATGAAGAAAGCATAGCAGTGCCTCTATTTACAGAGGAGTCTGTGAAGATTCAACTAGACATCTAAAAGTTTGCCAAACTTCCATAGATGTGTGGTGGGAGAGTATATTGATATGCTGCATCAAGGCCTGGTATGGAAACACCATTGTTCTTGAATAGAAAGTCCTACAAAAATAGAGGATATGACCTAGTCCATTATGAATACAGCCCTCCACATCATTGAGCATTATTGCAGGAAAGCAGTATCCATTATCAGGTACTCCCACTACCCAGATCATGCTGCTGCCATTGAGAAGAAGGTAGAGGAGCTTCAGGGTTTACACCACCAGGTTCAGGAGCAGTTATTACCCCTCAACCATCAGGCTCTTGAAATAAAGGGGATAACTTCACTCAACTTCACTTGCCCCATCACTGAAATGTTCCAGCAACCTATGGACTCACTTTCAAGGACTCTTCATCTCATGTTCTCAATATTTATTGTTATTATGTCTTTCTTTTTGTATTTGCACAGTTTTGTATTTGTATTTTACACACAGGTTAAATGCCCAAGTTGGTGTGGTCTTTCATTGATTCTATCATGGTTATTATTCTTTTATGGATTTACTGAGTATGCCTACATGAAAATAAATCTCAGGGCTGTATATAGAGACACATATGTACTTTGCTAATAAATTTACTTTGAACTTTAATGTCACCTGTTAGCTGCATACCATTATAATACACTTATATGCACATGCAGCTTTTATCCAAAATTATCTTAATTGTCTAGAATACCTTCTTTCTCAGAAAATATCTATTTGATATTGGAAATGTGTATTTTTGATTGGAATTGTCAAGTGAAGATGAGTGGGATTTTTTGAAATATAATCCTCTGCATTTTGTGTAATAATATGTTTGATGAAGGATGTATTTAATTTAGTACTTCCTTCAGATAATGGTATATGGTAATAACAATATTGTAAAAAAATTACTAAATCTCTGCATGATCAATTTCTTTTCAAATTCAAGTTTTAATTACTAATGATTTAAATTATAAATATAATAATAGGAAGATAGGTGTTTAATTGGTATTGATTTCTTCATTCTTCATTATGAATATAATTATTTGATAATGTCTATTTTCTTTTTAAGCAACAATTTCACTTATTATTTACTTAGATGTTATAAATTCAAGTTTGCACAGTGCATATCAAAAGGTTACAGCAGAAAATCAACAGTCCTTGCAGGATCACCTTTGATTTAGATGTTTTGCAATATTCTTGCATGAATTCTCAGTTATGAAACTTGCAAAATCTACCATTATATGCTTGATTTTAGCGTAGTGGGTCCTATGACATTAGAATTGGTGAGAACGAAATATAAGAGCAATGTAATTTTAGGAAATTCCACAGATACTTAGGATAAATTAACGAAATAAATACAGTGGATTCCAGTTTATTGGACCATCAGTTAATTGGGGCAGCCACTTATTTAAGACCACTCATAAAGAACAGAAACTAATCAAGAAAATAGCCAGGATTCCCTTTGTTTATTTAGAATGCTAAATAAACAATGCTGTTTAATTGGGACAGGAGACTGTTGCCCAACGGCTTCAAAGTAATGTCACTCATATGCAAATGCATGGCCATTAAACACTACACTATGCTTCGAACAGTTTTTAAATTATATCACTTGTGTGTGTTTGTATTCAAAAAGCAGAAGAACAGTTTTGTTCACTGTGATTTCAACCATTCAGGCTTGGAGATGTTAGAAATGACTGGGTGTGAAAATGAAATGATTGCACTACTTCCACAAGTTAGGAACTATAAAGAATTTGAAGGTATCAACAATCATCTTGAATGTTAAAACAAAAATGAAGATTTGGAGGTCATAATTATTGAAAGCATTGTATGGAGGCAGTCCACTATCTATGCAGGTTTTGTTCATTTACAGTCAATCAAAAGAACACGTCAGCATACACTGGGTGAATTCCTCCATTGTTAACTATCAGGAACTAACACAGTTTTAAAAACACTGTTGTAGTACTGGCAGTGTTCTAATTTGTTCTATATTTCATTCAAATGCATAATTTGTTACTTAGTTAAATGGTAATTTATCTTTATTATATCTTGTAACTATTTCCATGAAACTTCAGCTAAATTGGGGCAACTGCTTAATTTGGCCAAAATGTACTGGTCCTGATGTATGCTAATTAACCTGAATCCACTGTATTGGGAAGAATAAATACATTTTGCTTGCAATAGAGGGGTATTATTTTTGCTCACAAATAATTCTAGTGAGTAACTCCATCTGGATATGTCATCTGTGTGTCAGACATGGCTATAAGCAGCACTAAGGCCCCACGGGGGACTGTATTGGCTCCCTTCCTGTTTACCCTGTATACCTCAGACTTTAGGTACAATACTGAGTCATGTCATCTGCAGACTGTCTCTGATGACTCAGTAATAGTTGTGCATGATCGGAGGATGAATACAGGGCCCTGGTTTTTGGACCTTGTCAAATGGTGCAAGCTGAATCATCTGCAGCTCAACATCAGTAAGACAAATGAGATGGTGATGGACTTTAGGTAAACTAAGCCTGAATTAATCCCTGTTACTATTGATGGCGAGGATGTAGATATGGGGAGGACCTGCAAGTACCTGGGGGTGCACCTGGATGACAGACTTGAGTGGAGCACTAACTTAGAGGCTGTGTATAAGAACCAGAGTCACCTCTACTTCCTGAGGAGACCGAGTTCCTTTGGCGTATATAGGCCTCTCCCTCACACGTTCCACCAGTCTATTGTCACCAGTACAACCTTCCATGCAGTGGTGTGCTGGGGCAATGGCATCACCACTGGTGATGCCAACTGGCTGAATAAACTGATTAGAAAGGCTGATACTTTTATAGGAGTCAAACTAGACACACTGGAGGCTGCAGTAGAACAAAGGACCCTATGGAAAATCCAGGCAATTCTGGATAATATTTTTCATCCTTTGCAAGCCACCTTAGCTGAACAGAGGAGCACTTTCAGTAATAGACTAAAACAACTGCGCTGCTGCAAAAAGCGCTGTAAGAGGTCATTCTTACATTAGGCTCGAAAATGAGTTCACCTGTAGTCGGGGAAGTGATGTCCCCTTCCTGTTAGATTGTTTGTGGTAACTTATTTTTTATTCTTTCTACTTCCCTTCTAATATTTATATCTGTGCATTTGTAATGTTACTGTGATGCATGTAATTTCCTTTGGGATCAATAAAGTATCTATCCATCTCACTAGAAAAAAATCTTAAACTGTATAAAATGAAAGGTACATGCATATCAAAGATACTTTTTATGTTGTTCCCAAGTTTTTCTTTGTACCTATTGCTTGCAAAGAGGAATGAATTTGCCTCTTACTGTTTCATTTTCCTTTATCTCCAAAGGTCATCCTGTAAATAGTTTTCTGCAGCGAGACCTGTTCCATGGCCTGATTTATTATCAGCATTTTGGAAGTGAGATCTTTGAGGATTCATTTGAGTTCATTCTATCTGACAGCCATGAAACTCCCAATCTTTCTGAGGCACAGGTAAGAATGATTGCCGATTTAATGAGGCAACTCGTTCTTATATTCGTTTGTATGTTTCTTTGCCATGTCGTATGATGTAGGCAGTCATGGTCTTTCCATAACCAGTATTATTCTTAGCGAATCGTTCTGCAGAAGTGGTTTGCTATTCCCTTTTTCTGGGCCGCGTCTTTACAAGATGATTGATTATCAATACTCTTTAGAGATTGTCTGCCTGGCATCAGTGGTCACATAACCAGGACTTGTGATCATAAGACCATAAGACAAAAGAGCAGAATTAGGCCATCTGGCCCATCAGGTCTGCTCCACCATTCAAACATAGCTGATCCTTTTTTTTTCACCTGCTCTTCAACCCTAGTTCCCAGCCTTCCCCTTGTAACCTTTGATGCCATATCCAATCAAAAACCTATCAATCTCTGCCTTAAATACATTTAACAACCTGGCCTCTACAGCTGCATGTGGCAACACATTCCACAGATTCACCACCCTTTGGCTGAAGAAGGGAGCCCCTCTATCCTGAGGCTGTGCCCTTTTGTCCTAGACCGTCCACCATGGGAAACATCCTTTCCACATCTACTCTGTCTAGGCCTTTCAACATTCAAAAGGTTTCAATGAAATCCGCACCCCCCATCCTTCTGAATTCCCGCGAGTTACAGACCCAGAGCCATCAAACGTTCCTCGTATGATAACCCTTTCATTCCTGGATTTATCCTTTGGATCCTCTCCAGTGCCAGCACATATTTTCTAAGATGAGGGGCCCAAAACTGTTCACAATACTCAAGGTAAGATCTCACTAGTGCCTTATAAAGCCTGAGCATCACATCCTTGCTCTTGTATTCTAGACCTCTTGAAATAAATGCTAACATGACATTTACCTTTCTCACCACCGACTCGACTTGCAAGTTAACTTTTAAGGTGTTCTGCACAAGAGCTCCCAAGTCCCTATGCATCTCAGATTTTTGGATTTTTTTCCCCCGTTTAGAAAATAGTCCGCACATTTATTTCTACTACAGAAGTGTATGACCATATATTTTCCAACACTATTTTATTTGCCACCTTCTTGCTTATTCTCCTAATCTGTCTACGTCCTTCTACATCCTACCTGATATGCACCAGCTGCTCTTCCGACTATCCATCACCTGTTCCCATGGCTTCATGTGACCTAATCAGGGGGTTAAGCAGGTGCTACACCTTGCCCAAAGGTGACCTACAGGTTAGTGGTTAGAGTGCCTTACACCTCTTTTTGGTAGATGTTTGTCCAATCCCCCCCACCCCCACCCTTTGCTTATATTATAGAAGGTAAAAAAGCAAAATTTATTAATAAATATTATGTCTGTTGGAAATAAATATTAGAAAATCCACAAAAATGGCAATTCTAAACAACAAAAAAAGTTTTATTATGTGCAGTGAATTTAGTGCAAAGCATCAATATCCTTTATGTTACCAAGTTTAAAATAAATGGAGTATTTTAATTTTATGTTGATACATAGGAGGAAACATCCTTTTTATAATTTTTCAGTTGAGGGATTTCTGATCCAGAAAATATGATGAAACACTTACCTTAGTCTTAAAAGGTGGAACCAAAGTGAACAATATCTTTAAAAACACAAACACAAGGAAATCTGCATTTTGTGTGTTGCCTAAACAATGTCTTTGTTCAGTTACAGTTTGTAGGCATAGGATATAAGAGAAGGTCACAGGAAAAGGTTTTCACCGGTCAAAAGATAACCAGTCCTGTGGTCTCAGTATAGGCTAGTAGTCCTCAGAAAGTCATTTAAGAGTATAGAGCTTGTTCTGTGCTCTGGATGCTGTTGAAGTGAATGCAGAGTGTTACAGAAGTGCTTTATGTGATTCAGCAATATAGCTGAAAGAATTGTTTTGCTATTTCTAAACTCACTTTTAATAAACTTGCTATTTTTGTGTCTTTAAATATTTCCTGTGTCAATGACCTAGATCAGTGCCATATTGAATTATACTTTCTCATGAGTTTTGTTAATTTCAGAAGGCAGCACAGCAGTTTAGACTTCAACACAAAGAACTTGTTTATTACATGGTAAATGGTTAGATGAACAAAACTAGTCACTGGTAAATTTATAACAGATGCAATCTTAACTATTCCTTGTATTTCTTGTAAGATCGAAGAGGCCAGAACCAGCAAGAGCTATCATTCTTCTTGATAGCCCTAGGCAATGGTATCTATCCATGTCTCTTTTGGTAATCCAGTTGGTATATTAGGCTTTGTGAAATAAAGATTCCCTACTGAAGTTAGAAGGAAATAAAGTGCTTCCTAGAGTTCAAGACCAGTGCTCTTGGCAGGATAAGAAACAATCCATGACTGAAATTCAGATGCCCTGTCTGTGTATGGCTGGATATTATTAGATCTATTTATCCAAATACTTTCACCAGAACTGCACCTTGCTCACTTCCTTTGGATCCCATGTTGGATTCTTATTGCACAATGCTAAAATGTGGACAATGCAAAACTTAAATTAACTCCTTATACTTCACTGTATTGTGTATCATTGTGATGCTTTGAAGTCCAATACAAGTATAATAAAAACAAAACACTGTGGAAACACTCTGCAAGTCAGGCAGCTTCCATGGAAACAGAAAAAGTATAAACATTTCACATCTAAGACATTTTGTAAGAACCGGAAGAGATATTTTACTAATGTACTGACTTAGTGCATTTTGAATTAATTGAATTGGAAAAAAAAGTCACATTTATGCCGAAATACAAGTTTGCAATTTAATTCACCATTGAAGTAGCTAAAAATGTCACAAGAACAGAAGACCCTGAACACTGATTTAGTGAAGATGTTCCTTCACTTCCTATTGCTTTCTTAGACACCTGTTGTTCCTGCTTTCTTGAGACTTGCCTTCTGTCTCTCCTCATGTTATCAGTTTGGCAGCACGAATGTCATGATCACTTTTATGAACTGTTTATCCGACGTTCAGCTTTATCATGTTGCCATTAGAAAGAATGCAGAAGATGCTTGAGAAGCTCCTTGAGATTACTAAAGAGAAAGTGCTTGGAGAGCTGAAAGTTCTGAAGGTAGAGAAGTGACCTGGAATCATAGAACACTACAGCACAGAAAACAAGCCATTTGGCCCTTCTAGTCTGTGCTGAAACTTTATTCCGCTAGTCCCATTGACCTGCGCCCAGTCCATAACCCTCCAGACCTCTCCCATCCATGTACCTATCCAATTTATTCTTAAAACTTGAGAGTGAGCCTGCATTTACCCCGTCAGATGGCAGCTCATTCCACGCTCCCACCACTCTGAGTGAAGAAGTTCCCCCTAATGTTCCCCCTAAACCTTTCCCCTTTCACCTGAAAGCCATGTCCCCTCATACTTGTCTCTCCTAATCTAAGTGGAAAGAGCCTACTCACATTTACTCTGTTTATACCCCTCAATTTTGTAAACCTCTATCAAATCTCCCCTCATTCTTCTATGCTCCAAGGAATAAAGTCCTAACCTATAACTATATAACAATTACAGCACAGAAACAGGCCATCTTGGCCCTTCTAGTCTGTGCCGAACTCTTACTCTCATCTAGTTGCACCGACCTGCACTCAGCCCATAACCCTCCGTTCCTTTCCTGTCCATATAGCTGTCCAATTTAACTTTAAATGACAACATCGAACCTGCCTCAACCACTTCTGCTGGAAGCTCGTTCCACACAGCTACCACTCTGAGTAAAGAAGTTCACCCTCATGTTACCCCTAAACTTTTGCCCTTTAACTCTTAACTCATGTCCTCCTGTTTGAATCTCCCCCACTCTCAATGGAAAAAGCCTATCCACGTTAACTCTATCTATCCCCCTCATAATTTTAAATACCTCTATCAAGTCCCCCCTCAACCTTCTACGTTCCAAAGAATAAAGACCCAACTTGTTCAACCTTTCTCTGTAACTTAGGTGATGAAACCCAGGTAACATTCTAGTAAATCTTCTCTGTACTCTCTCTATTTTGTTGACATCTTTCCTATAATTCAGAGACCAAAACTGTACACAATACTCCAAATTTGACCTCACCAATGCCTACAATTTCAACATTACATCCCTACTCCTAAACTCAATGCTCTGATTTATAAAGTCCAGCATACCAAAAGCTTTCTTCACCACCCTATCCACATGAGATTCTACATTCAGGGAACTATGCACCATTATTCCTAGATCCCTCTGTTGTACTGCATTCTTCAATGCCCTACCATTAACCATGTATGTCCTATTTTGATTAGTCCTACCAAAATGTAACACCTCACATTTATCAGCATTAAACTTCGTCTGCCATCTTTCAGCCCACTCTTTTAACTGGCCTAAATCTCTCTGCAAGCTTTGAAAACCTACTTCATTATCCACAACTCCACCTATCTTAGTATCATCTGCATACTTACTCATGAAATTTACCAACTTGTTCAATCTTTCCCTGTAACTTAACTCTTGAAGACCCAGCAACATCCTAGTAAATCTTCTCTGCACTCTTTCAATCTTGCTGATATCCTTCTTATAGTTAGGTGACCAGAACTGCACACAATACTCCAGATTTGGCCTCACTAAGGTCTTATACAACCTCACCATAACATCCTATACTCCTATACTCAATACTTTGATTTATGAATGCCAGGATGCCAAAAGCCTTCTTTACAACCCTGTCTACCTGTGACACCACTTTCAGGGAATTATGTATCTGAACTCCCAGATCCCTTTGTTTCTCTGCACTCCTCAGTGCCCTACCATTTACTGTGTATATCCTACCTTGATTTGTCCTTCCAAAATGCAACATCTCACACTTGTCTGCATTAAATTCCATCTGCCATTTTCTGGCCCATTTTTCCAGTTGGTCCAGATCCCTCTGCAAACTTTGAAAGCCTTCCTCGCTGTCCACAACACCTCCAATTTTAGTGTCATCAGCAAACTTACTGATCTAATTTACCACATTAGCATCTAGATTATTGATATAGACAACAAACATCAATGGTCCCAGCACAGACCACTAGTCACAGGCCTCCAGTCTGAGAAGTAATCATCCACTACCACTCTGTCTTCTCCCACACAGCCAATTTCAAATCCAGTTTACAACCATTTCATGGATACCTAGTGTCTGAACCTTCTGAACTAACCTCCCATGTGGGACCTTGTCAAAGGCCTTACTAAAGTCCATGTAGACAACATCCACAGCCTTTCCTTCATCTACTTTCTTGGTAACCTCCTCAAAAAACTCTACAAGATTCATTAGACATGATCTACCACACACAAAGCCATGCTGACAATTCTTAATCAGCCCTTGGCTGTCTAAATACTTGTATATCCAATCTCTCAGAACAGCTTCCAATAATTTACCTACTACTGATGTCAGGCTCACTGGCCTGTAATTACCTGGTTTACTTTTGGAGCCTTTTTAAACAACGGAACAACATGAGCTACCCTCCAATCCTCCGGCACTGCACCCGTGGCTAAGGACATTTTAAATATTTCTGCCAGGGCCCCTGCAATTTCTACACTAGTCCCTCTCAAGGTCTGAGGAAATATCATGTCAGGCCCAGGGGATTTATCTACCTTTATTCACTGTAAGGCAGCAAGCACCTCCTCCTCTTTAATCTGTATGTTCCATGACACTACTGCTTGTTTCCCTTCCTTCCATATACACTATGCCAGTTTCCTGAGTAAGTACTGATACAAAAAAACTTTTTTTAATACTTTGTTTTCAAAATTCAAAAAAAACAATGAAATCAACAAGAACAAAAACAAAAACTATTTAAGATCTCCCCCATCTTGTGAGGCTCCACACATAGATGACCACTCTGATCTTCTGGGGACCAATTTTGAACCTTACTATCCTTTTACCCTTAGTATACTTGTAGAAACCCTTCGGGTTTACCTTCACATTATCTGCCAAAGCAACCTTGTGTCTTCTTTTTGCCTTCCTGATTTCCTTCTTTAGTATTTTCTTACATTTTCTATACTCTTCAAGTACCTCATTTGTTCCTTGTTGCCTATACCTGCTAAACACCTCTTTTTCTTAACCAGATGGCCAATATCCCTTGAAAACCCATGGTTCCCGATGTCTGTTGACTTTGCCTTTAATCCTGGCAGGAACATGCAAACTCTGCACTCTCAAAATTTTGCCTTTGAAGGCCTTCCACTTACTGAACACATCCTTGCTAGAAACCAACTTATCCCAATCCACTCTTCCTAGATTCTTTCTCATTTCCACAAAATTGGCCCTTCTCCAATTTAGAACCTCATCTCGAGGACCAGATCTACCCTTATCCATAATTAACTTGAAACTAATGACATTATGGTCACTGGACCCAAAATGTTTGCCTACTCATACATCTGTCACCTGACCTGTCTGGTTTCCTAATAGGAGATCAAGTATTGCATCCTCTCTTGTTGGTACCTCTGTATATTGATTTAAAAAAAACTTTCCTGAACACCTTTGACGAACTGCAAACCATCTAGCCCTTTCACAGTGTGGGAGTCCCAGTCAAAATGTGGAAAGTTAAAGTCCCCTACTATTACAACTTTGTTTCTTACATCAGTCTGCTATCTCTCTACAGATTTGCTCCTCCAATTCTCTGACTGTTGGGCAGTCTATAATGCAACTCTATTGGTGTGGTCACACTTATCCCCATTCCTCAGCTCCACCCATATGGCCTCTGTAGACAAGCCCTCTGGGCTGTCCTGCCTATGCACAGCTGTGATATTTTCCCTGAGTAGTAATGCCACTCCTCCCCCTCTATCACGTCTGAAACAACGGAACTCCAGAACATTAAGCTGCCAGTCCTGCCCCTCCTGCAACCAAGTCTCACTAGTAGCAATAATGTCGTAATCCCACGTGCCAATCCACGCCCTAAGCTAATCTGCTTTACCTACAATACTCCTTGCTTTGAAATAGTTGCAACTGAGAACATTTCTATCACGTCCAAACCTTTGATTTGTCTGTACATGCAGTCCTCGCATGACCTTTGTCCTCCACCACCTCACTATCTGCTCTAACACTCTGGTCCCCCTCCCCCTGCATATCTAGTTTAAACCCTCTGGAGCAGCATGAGCAAATCTATCTGCAAGGATGTTAGTTCCCCTCTAGTTCAGGTGCAAACCGTCCTGTCGGAACAAGTCCAAACTTCCCTGGAACAAAACCCAATTGTCCTGAAAAATGAAGCCCTCCCTCCTGCACCATCTCTGTAGCCACGTATTTAGCTGCATTATCTTCCTATTTCTAGCCTCACTAGCACATGGCATGGGTAGAAATCCTGAGATTGTAATCCTGGAGGTCCTGTCCTTCAACTTTGCACCTAACTCTCTAAACTCTATTTGCAGGACCTCGTCCTTCTTCCTATCCACGTCATTGATCCCTACATGGACTATGACATCTGGCTGCTCACCCTCCCTCCCGAGAATACCGAGAACTCAATCCGAGATATCACAGACCAGGGAGGCAACAGACCATCCAGGATTCTCAATCTCTCCCACAGAACCTCTTATCTGTCTCCCTAACTATCAAATCCCCTATCACTACTGCTCTCCTCTTTTCCCTCCTTCCTTTCTGAGCTGAGGGTCCAGTCTCGGTGCCAGAGACACGACCACTACAATTTGTTCCTGGGAGGTCATCCCCACCAACAGTATCCAAAACAGTATACTTATTGTTAACAGGAACAGCCACAGGGGTACTCTGCTCTTTCTGTCTATTCCCCTTCCCTCTCCTGACAGTCACCCAGCTACCTGCCTCCTGACTTTTAGGGGTGAGTATCTCCCTGAAACTCCTGTCTATTTCTGCCTCTGCCTCACAAATGATCCAAAGTTCATCCAGCTCCTTAACTCAGTTTCTCAGGAGCTGCAGCTGAATGCACCTTTTCCAGGTGTAGTCATCAGGGACAATTGTGCTGTCCCTGATTTCCCACATACTGCATACAGAGCACTCGACTGCCCTAACTGCTGCCTCCATTACCTACTCCTAGGTTAATTAAATTAGTTAAAGGAACTTGCCCGGCCTTACCTCACTGGGAGCAAGCTCGTCTTCAGCCTCTGCTCACCAAAGCCTCAAAACTCCATTCTTACCATGAGCCACACACACTGGCCACCCTTCTTCTCCTTCTCCTCATTATTATTATTATTATCGTCTGTTTAGATGCATCTATGCGTATTACAGCCCTTCACAGGATGTATAATTAGTTATAGAACTTCAAGGAACTCAAATTCTCAAATACAACCTAGTCTCACGTATAAACTGAATAATAGACTCTTCAATCAGATGTTGATTCTCTTGATGGCCAAACAAAGATTTAATAGAAAACCAAAATAAATTTAAGCCAAATAGCCTCTTGAACAACATGCTTCTTTCAATTTTGTATCGATTACAGCTCAGCAAAACATGCTGGACTGTGTCTGGACTACCACAGTCACATAATTCAGTAGGATGTTTTCCTATTAACTTTAAATAATAGTTTAGCCCACAATGCACCAACCTAACTCTTGTAAATTTCACCATATCTCTGCAACTTAAAAGGTAACAGTCTGAGACCTTTTTAACTAGTGGGTGACTAGAAAAATAATGCCTGCCCCTTAATTCATTTTTCCAATCCTCCTGCCACTTCTTCTCTATACCTTTTTTTTAATCCTACTTCTCAATTCTGCTCTGCCTAGGGGAACTCTAATTTCTACTTGCCTGCTCTGTAAGGAAGACTTTGCAATGCCATCCACAATTTCATTTCCCTCCACCCCAGCATGCCCAGGTATCCATGAAAATCTAACTGCACAACCCATCTTCCCTACTCTAAACAACACTAAGAGAACCTCAATAACTGTCAGGATGAGCTTTTGATTTACTCTCTTTTATAGACTCTAAGGCAGCAGCAGAATCCGAACAGATGATAACCCTACGTGGTCGAGAGTCTTCTATCCACTATAAGGCCCAGAGGATTGCTAATAATTCTGTTGCAAAGACAGAAACACCATCTGAAACCCGGTGACCAATCTTAACTCCAAGTTGAGACACATACATCCCAAATCCTGCCCTACTGCTCTCTGGGTCCACTGAGCCATCAGTAAAAATCTTCAGATAAGATCCCCATTTGTTATTTAAATATTCATTTGTGATTAACGCTGATGAAATTGCACTGCTTCCTTGAAGCTGAAAGAGGAGGAATAGGTTTATTTCTGGTTCTGGAAAGAGCCAAAAAGGGACAGGTGGCAAGCAAATTTGGTCAACTGTGTCCTCCTCAGTCAGTTTCAATTTCATAGCCCAGTTATTAGCCAAATCTAAAAATAGGTATCTTTTAATTTTACTTTGGTGCTCCGACTTCCCCTGCAAAAGACACTTTGATGGACAGCTGTAATTGAATCCATTTAATTTTGCCCAATACTGCAGGCCCAACTGAATTCTTCTTAAATGCAGAGGCACTTCTCCCATCTCCACACATAATGCCGGGACTGATGTTGTTCTAAAAGCTCCACAACAGAGTCTAAGTGCTTTGGACTGCACAGTGTCTAGTTTTCCAAGCACTGCTGTAGCAGCAGAATCATGAGCAATACAACCATAATCTATAACTGGTCTAATCATAGCTAGATATATTAAGTACATAGTTTCCCATCATGCTCCCCAGTCACATCCAGCAATACTTCTCATAACATTTAAAACTTTCTCACACTTTCCAATTGTTTTATCTATATGAACCCTCCAAGTAAGTCTTTCATCAAACCAGACACCTAAAAACTTGAATACCTTGACTCTTTCTACTGAAGAATCATATAAACACAATTCACAATCAGGAATCTTTCTTCTAAAGCCAAAAATCATGTATTTGGACTTAGAAGCAGAAATCCAGAAACCCCATTTATTAGCCCAGTTTTCAACTGATCTTAAAGCCTTTTGTACCTGCCTTAATATATACTTGATGTTTCTTCCTCTTTCCCAGATTGCACCATCATCTGCAAACAATGATTTGCCAAATCCTGTCCATACCTGATCAAAGATATCATTTATCATGACATTAAAAAGAACTGGACTAATGACACTTCCTTGAGGGGTACCATTACCTATTTTAACTGACTTGGAGCTTGTTCCACTATTCTTACTTGATTTCTCCTTTCCTTTAGGAAATCTTTGAGCCAATTAAACATTCTACCTCTAATTCCCACATCACAGAGTTTAATTAATAAGCCATCCTTCCATAGTGAGTCATATGCTCTTTCAATATCTAGAAATACACTTACCATTACTTCTCTATTTTGAAATGCTTTTTTAATATCATGATCTAAAAGGGCAACAGATTCCATTGTTGATGTTCCAGTTCTAAAACTATTTTGATAGGCAGCAAAATGTCCCATATTTTCCAAAAATTAAACAAGTCTGTTGGTGACCATTCGTTCCATTGTTTTACAAAGCACTGACGTTAAAGCTATAGGCCAATACGAACTAGGACTAGACGCGTCCTTACCTGGCTTCAAAACTGGAACTACCACCACATGCTTCCATTCTACTGGTAATTTTCCTTCTTTCCACACTGAATTAAACAATGCTAGAATTTCTATTAATACCGAGTCATCTAAATGCTTAAGCAATTCATAACACAGTCCATCCCTACCAGAAGTGTTTGAACCTGATTGGACAGCTTCCTGCAATTCTTGAAAGGAGAAAAACAAATTTATGGAGCTATTATCATCCAAACTCCTGTCCAATTTCCAATTTTCCTTTAACATAATTTCCTTTCTCAAATCACCTAACTCTCCAGAGCTGTGTAATGCTTGGATCACCTCTGCAAACATATCAGCCTATTCCTTATTGGTTGCAGCTTCAATATCTCCTTCCAGCAAAACTGGGGTAGATGGTTTCCTATATATCCCTGACATTCTGTGAATAATCATCCATAGCTGCTTTATAGGTGTCTCAGGGCCCAGGGTTCCACAAAATCTTCTCCAACTATCCCTCTTTGCATTTTTAATTACTCTCCTTGTTACTGTTCTTTCCTTTCTATACTCCATAAAATTATCTAACACTGGGTACTTTCTTAATTTCCTGTAAGCTCTATTTCTGTTTCTTACTGCTATATCACACTTTTTATTCCACCACGGAACTAATGCTCGAGCCTTAAGTACATTCCGTAGCGGAATAGTCAACTGAGCAATTTTATGAATTATGGAACAGAGGGATTCATTCCAATCGTCTATGGAGCCCTCGCTTTTAATCTCTTCTATTATATCCACAGCCTTCTCCTGGTACTCATCCCAATGGGCCAAAGAAAAATTATACCTAGCAGACCTCTCCTCAACTTCTACTATCAAATTTCTACCAAATCTACATAATATAGGATGGTGATCACTTCCTAGTGTGTATCTGTCCATAACATCCCATTCCCCAACCCTAGCTAAGTTTGAGGAAGTGATAGACAAGTCTAAGTGACTACAAGTATTCTTCACAATATTAAATCCTGTAGGCCTTCCGTCATTTAGCAGTGCCATGTTGTATTTATCTAGAAACTCCTCTATTACCACTCCATTACTATCTTTACTTTCACTACCCCATATAGGATTATGGGCATTGAAATCTCTAACCCAGATAACTGGGGATCTTACCTTATTTCATCCAAATCTGATAACATCATATTACCTGGATTATAAAAGTTAATCAAAGTTATTTGACCAGGAGAGCTCCAAACCTCCACAGCCACAATTTCAAGGTTAGATTTAAAATCAAGTCTTCTCCTGTTTTAATGAAAGTTGCACACTCTCCACCAGATTTACCTGTTCTGTCAGCTCTCAAACTATCATATCCAGGGATCACAAAATCTAAATGAGGCTTTAACCATGTCTCCTGTATACAGATCAAATCAGGCTTGTCTTTAAAAGTTCCAACAAATCTTTTTAATTCTTGACCATTTGCAGATAAACTTCTTGCATTCCATTGTAATATTAAAAACATCCAAATACTAATTATTGGCCTCTTTATCCACATAAAGCTCCTCTGTACTCTCTGATCCCAAAAACTGGGAAGTATTCAGTGATGGTTTGTCTGTCATATACTCATGTAATTTTTCCAGTGAAATCTGTTTTATATCAAGGAATCTCTCTGCAGCTCCAACAACTACTTTTATTATATCGGACCTCTTGGCTGTAGTTTTAGCCCCAACCAGTACGTCAACAACAAACGCCAAAAAAGACTCTTTAGTCATCAACAACATGCCTGAAGGAACCATAGTTGCAGAACTCAGAATGAACTGACTCCCCATCATTCCAATCTTTTCTTTACTTATCCTTTGCTCTGTATCAACCTTCTTTACTGCTTCAGCATATGATATTTTTTGCTGTATACTAACATTCTAAATCTGCTTTGCCTTACTGAAATACTCACATCCTCTGAACACTGCTATATGGTCCCCTCCACAGTTACTGCATTTAGGCACCACTGCCTTATATGCTTTAATATCATGATCCTCTCCCCATGTCATACATCTTCTTTTACCTCAACATAAACCAGCAACATGTCCAAATCAGTCCGGTCCCTCCCTCCTTTTACTTGTCCCTGCCAATTATCTCAAGTACTCACTTCCTCTAATCAACACTCTGTTTAGCTCTTCAGTTGCCCTCCACGCTCCTTTTAAAGCACACTCACCTCAGCTCCTCAGCTACTACCCATCACTCAGCGCTCTCCCGAGCCCCTCGCTCCTCGCTGCTTCTCCTGCTGCAATGGTCCCACGATCACACTGTTTATAGACTAGATGGACTGGACCTCAGGTTCTCAGAAAGGTAGCTGAAGAGATTATGGAGGCAATAGTAATAGTCTTTTAAGAATTACTAAATTCTGGAGGACTGGTAGATTGCAAGTTTTGCTCCACTGTTTAAGAAGGCAGGAAGGCAGAGAAAGGAAATTATAAGCCAGTTAGCCTGACATCAGTAACTGGGATGATAAAGTCTATTATTAAGGATGTGGCTTTAGGGTACTTGGACAAAAGGGGAAAATTTGGAATTAAGAGGTGCAAGAGACATAGGATTCACTGGAGGTTAACTTCCAGGCTGAGTCACTAGTAAGGAAGACAAATACAATTAATTTTGAGAGGACTAGAATATAAAAACAGGGATGTACTACTTAAGCATTATAAAACCTTGGTCAGAATGCACTTAGACTATTGAGAGAAATTGAGATAAATTTTGGGCCCCTTATCTAAGAAAGGATGTGCTGGCATTGGAGAAGGTCCAGACAGGGTTCATAAGAATGATTCTGGAAATGAAAGAATTTGAATATGAGCAATGTTTGGTGACTCTGGGCCTGTGCTCACTGGAGTTTAGAAGAAAGAGGGGGGATATCATTGAAACCTATCAAATATTGAAAGGCCGAAACAGAGTGGATGTCAAGAGTAAGTTTCCTATAGTGGATGAGTCTAGAAACAGAGGGCACAGACTCAGAATAAAAAATGTTCCTTTAGAACAGATGAGCAGAAATGTCTTTAGTCAGAAGGTGGTGAATCTGTGGAATTAATTGCCTCCAGACCACTGTGGAGGCCAAATCATTGGGTATATTTAAAGCAGAGGTTGATAGGTTCGTGACTAGTAAGGGCCTCAAATGGGGTTGAGAGTGATAATAAATCAGCCATCATTGAATGGCGGCAGAGACCTGATAGCCCAAAAGAGTTAGTTCTGCTCCTATATCTTATGGTATTAAGATCTTCAGATTCTTCAGTTAAATATTGCATTGAAAGCATTCTCCCTTCAGCCTCAACCAGTTATTGTTCTGGAGGCATAATTCCTTTTACCAACACATGAAATTCATATTGTTTCATTGGTGTTATGATTTCGAGAAGCACACCATTTGAAGTGAATTTACAGGTTTTCTTAGGCCCAGTATCAGTTCATGCTGAGTAGTGCTGATTAAAGGCTGATCATAAAACTAATCAATAAGCTTCAAGACCTAGTACTCAGTAGCTCCTTGTGCACCTAGATCCTCAATTTCCTCACTTGCAGATCCCAGTCAATTTGAATTAGCAACGTCTCCTCCACAATCTCCATCAGCACAGGTGCACCACAAAGTGTGTGCTTAGCCCCCTGTTCTACTTACAGTATATTATGACTAGGAGTCTAAGCAAAGCTCCAATGCAAGACCAAGGAGCTGACTTTTGAATTCAGGAGGAGGAAGTCAGAGGTCCCTGAGCCAATATTCACTGGGGGATCAGAAGTGGAGAGGATTAGCGAGTTTAAATTCCTTGCTACTATCATTTCAGTGTACCTGTCCTGTGTCTAGCAGCTACATACCATTACAAAGAAGGCATGGCAGCACCTCCACTTCCTTAGAAGTTTGCAAAGATTTGACATGTCATCTAAAACTTTGTCAAACTTCTATACACATGTGGTATAGAGTGTATTTATTGGTTGGAGCCTGGTATGGAAACTCCAATGCCCTTGAACGGAAAATCCTCCAAAAATGTAATGGATACAGCCCAGCCTATGATGGGTAAAGCCCTCCACCATCAAGCATACCTACATGAAGCCAAGTTGCAGGAAAGCAGCATTCACTATTAAGGACCCCCACCAACTAGGTCATGCTGTCTTCTCACTGCTGCCGTCAGAAAGAAGGTACAGGAGCCTCAGCACCCGCACCAGCAGGTTTAGGAACTGTCATTAATCCACAACCATCAGGCACTTGAACCACTCTGGAGAACTTCACTCAATTTCACTTGACCCATCATGGAACTAGTCTTGATACTTATTGTTTATTTATTCATTATTAGTAATATTTTGTTTTTTCTTCTGATTTTGTATTATCACAATTTATTGTCTTTTGCACATTAATTGTTTTTTCATCCTGCTGGGGTGATCTTTCATTGATTCTATTGTGTTTCTTGTATTTCCTGTGAATGCCCACAGGAAAATGAATCTCAGGGTTGTATATGGTGGCATATATGTACTTTGATAATAAATTTACTTTAAACTTTGGAAGTGCTATGTGGCTGGGACCAGTGATGGAAGAAATTTCCAAAGTTGCAGCACTTTGAGGCTAAATATTCGCAGAATCAAGTCCTTTGGTTTCTCATGGTGTCCTTGGTCTTTCCTGGTGTCATGGATTCTTGATTACCTGACTGGCAGACCACAGTACGTGTGCTTGCAACACTGTGTGTCCGACAGAGTAATCAGCAGCACTGGGGCTCCACAGGGGACTGTCTTGTCTCCCTTTCTCTTCCTTTCTCTTCACCATTTACACCTCGGACTTCAACTACTGTACAGAGTCTTGTCATCTTCAGCAGTTTTCTGATGACTCTGCCATAGTTGGATGCATCAGCAAGGGAGATGAGGCTGAGTACAGGGCTACGGTAGGAAACTTTGTCACATGGTGTGACCAGAATTATCTGCAACTTAATGTGAGAAAGACTAAGGAGCTGGTGGTAGACCTGAGGAGAGCTAAGGTACCGGTGACCCCTGTTTCCATCCAGGGGGTCAGTGTGGGTGTGGTGGAGGATTACAAATACCTGGGGATACGAATTGACAATAAACTGGACTGGCCAAAGAACACTGAGGCTGTCTACAAGAAGGGTCAGAGCCGTCTCTATTTCCTGAGGAGACTGAGATCCTTTAACATCTGCCAGATGATGCTAAGGATGTTCTATGAGTCTGTCGGGGCCAGTGCTATCCTGTTTGCTGTTGTGTGCTGGGGCAGCAGGCTGAGGGTAGCAGACACCAACAGAATCAACAAACTCATTCATAAGGCCAGTTATGTTGTGGGGATGGAACTGGACTCTCTGATGGTGGTGTCTGAAAAGAGGATGCTGTCCAAGTTGCATTCCATCTTGGACAATGTCTCCCATCCACTACATAATGTACTGGTTGGGCACAGGAGTACATTCAGCCAGAGACTCGTTCCACTGAGGTGCAACACAGAGTGTCATAGGAAGTCATTTCTGCCTGTGTCCATCAAACTTTACAACTCCTCCCTTGGAAGGTCAGACACCCTGAGCCAATAGGCTGATCCTGGACTTATTTCCTGGCATAATTTACATATTACTATTTAACTATTTATGGTTTTATTACTATTAAATTATTTATGGTGCAACTGTAACAAAAATCAATTTCCCCCAGGATCAATAAAGCATGACTATGACTATGCAACTTTGAAGGCCTTGGTAAACAAGTGTAGAGGAGGAGAGAATTCTTGTACCTGTAGGGTACAGAGAAACCCTCCAGGTACAGACCGAATCAGTGGTGGGGGAAACGGTGCTGCCGAAGTCAAGAGAATGAGTACAGGATGTCAATAGAATTTTCATTGCACTGCACGCTTGGTCAAGGTCAATGAAAACATTGCATCTTTTATGTGAACCACTAGCTTTGCATATTATTACTATTACTCATTGCTCAGCATTAAAGCTCATCAGTATTCAGGGCTAAATGTCACCTGTTCCATTGCACCTTTGAATGCTTAAGCTTGATATGCAAAACTCATAGCTTATATAGAAAATCACTTGTTCCAATTGTCATGTGCACTTCACTAACTTGCCTTGCTCTTTTTTTGTGGACAGAGTGGTGTATAACTTGCAGTGGTAAACAAACATGCAGTTGTTTCATCTACACACCTAGTGAGAAGGATGCTGATTAACACTAGACAGCAGTATCATTTTCTGTTATCAATGGCAATAACGAGACTATTGAAGTATCTGCATTCTTAATCTCGACTTCATCATCGACCCAAACTGATTTGCAATGTGCAGGTGTAGGCAAAAACTTCTCACTGGGCTGTCCCCTTATTCTTTTCAATTTCTTACACTTCGGAACTCCCCAGCTGAACAGGTTTCTTCTGCTATGCAGCATGATTCAAAAGAAAGACCTACATTCCTGAATCTCATACTTGCAGTCACCAGCTCTGTTACTGGCACCCTGACTACTGGAAGCATAGTTCACTTGCGGGATCAGCAAATACTCAAGCTGCTGAGCATGTTGACCTGTAACCAGGGCAACAGGAAACATAGCCCTGTTGCCAGTTCTCCATAGGTTGAAAGCATGCCCTAATACTCCGGCACAACGTCCCACTCTGTGCTTTCCTGTGTTCTGTCCATGCACCAAACATTTCATTCCTTTTCGAGTTAGCTGCCCCATTGAAGAAGAGTCAAAAACAACTCAAGACTTGCATTGCAAAAATAAATAGTGTTTAGATTTATTGTGAGAAGATTTAAGAATAAGATTAAAGAGTTCATACTGGTGCTAAGCAGGGCTTTGCACCCAGGGTATTGCATTCCTTACCTGAAAGAGGGTTACTTGCATTAGTGGAAGCACAATAGTATTTCACTCACCTGGTGCCTGGGGTAACAGGTTTGTCACAGTTGGTAGATTAGATTAGTAGAGTAGAGTAGACTAGGCCTCTATCATCCAGGGTCTGGAAGAATGATAGGTAATCTCATTGAAACATAAAAAAACTCTTAGAGAACGCAGCACGGTGAATGCAAGGAGTTTGTTTCCCTGGCTGATGAGTCCAGATGTAGCGGGGTGGTAGTCAGGGTCTCAGAACTGGGTGGGCCGCTTCGGGCTGAGAATTGAAGAAACCTCTTTACTCAGAATCAATAAATCTCTGGAGTTCCTTACCTTGGAGAGGTGTAGAGGTTTGTCATAGAGATTGATAACTCAGAATTTTAAAGTAATTGACTGATATGAGGATATTGCAGGAAACTGGTGCTGGGATAGAAGGTTAGCGATGATCTTGATGAATGGCAGAGCAATTTCAAATGGTTGGATGGCCTACTTCTGCTTCATGCTTTATGTTTTGTTACCAAATATACTGTTTGAGCTAATTGCTCAATAATTGTATGGTTTGTATCATAAATGTGGTTGGAATGATGATTTAATTTTGTCTTTAATTCCAATGAACTAGACAAACAAAATGGGTATAATGACATTCTGAGAAATTGTTATACTCACCTTTTAATTCGATGATCACAGACCGCAGGACTATGAAAAGGCTCCTATTGTACAGCAACAGCCAGGAAAGTGGAGCAACGTACACAAAATGCTGGTTAGGTAGCATCTATGGAGGGAGATGACCAGTCAACATTTCGGGCCGAGAACCTTCATCAGGACTGGTCCTATGATTCCCACCATAGATGCTGCCTGACATGCAAGGTTCCTCCAGCATTTTGTATGTTGTTTCAGATTTCCAGCATCTGCAGTCTCTTTTGTAACTCCATAAAAGATGAGATTTGTTATTGTCTTTACTGCAGTGTGCCTCCAGAGTAGCCAAGAAATGGCACTCCTGTTAAACTATATCAATGATTTGCTCAAAGAGGTTACAGATAGCAGGGTAGGTCTCAATGAAGGTAGATTGTGTTCGTGCACGGATTAGACATTGGAGTCAGGATTCAGTGCTTGGAGCGTCTTCTTTTGTCCAGAACTCTTTGGGCAGGCATGGTGATTCAAAGACAGAGACAAAGCATACTAACACAATATAAAATTAGGGCATTCAACAGTGATCACTTGGATCATAGATCAGCTCTACATTTAGGGAGTGCAGGTCAGTAGAGCAATCATAACGTCCAAATGTGAAGTCCTCAGTGAGAAGCAGGTGAATTCAATGACATCCTGCAGTGTTAGTAAACCTGGAATCCTAACAAATGCATTTGCTCTCTGCACCGTTTCTTTAATTATTTTTATTGAAACTTATTGTCATTTTTAAAATATTTTTCACTGCACTGCTGTAACAAAACAACAAATGTCATGACACATCAGTAATAATAACCTGTTTCTGATCTCCTCATTCTGGCACTGGTTATTGTCATTGATATGTCATGACATTTGTTGTTTTGTTACAGAAGTGCAGTGAAAATCATTACAAAAATGATGCTAAGTTTCAGTAAAAATAATTAAAGAAATAGTGCAAAAGAGGAATTTCTATTCCTTCTCTGCTACTACAGTTGTATCAATGAAAATTGGCAAATCTCCATTAGCATTTTTCCTGTGAAATACAGACTACATAGACATATTGCTTGCTGAGTGCACAAAATAGACTTCTTAAATACGAGGGGTGATTGATAAGTTCATGGCCTGAGGTAGAAGAAGTCAATTTTAGAAAACCTACCACTTTTATTTTTCAACATAGTCCTCTTCTACATTTACACACTTAGTCCAGCAGTCGTGGAGCATATGGATGGGTGATTTGAGTGATTATGCAGAAAGTTTGAAGTTAATAACTCATCTCCTTCTACCTTAGGCCACAAACTTATCAATCACCCCTAATGAGTTACAGTGCTAACTTCAAACTTTCTGCATAATCACTCAGAGTTGACCTGCATGTGCGTGTAACGAGAGCTGTATAACTCATCTCCTTCTTTCTTAGGCCACAAACTTATCAATCACTCCTCGTACACTCATTAGAATTCTGCCTTCTTACCCTCCTCCTCCCTCTTCTGCCAAGTTGCTAAATTTTGTATGCTCACCTTCATTCTCTCTATCTTCCTGAACTAAATGAAAATTCACTCAAGCACCTTTGTCACGAGGAACACTTTGAAGCCTGAAATCAATATACTCAAAGTCTTTCAGCAAAAGCACTCACTGCTCGAGTTGCCTCAGGTTCTGTAAAACGATCAACATAAGACTTACACCATAAGACATGGGAGCAGAATTAGGCCATTCAGCCCATTCAGGCTGCTCTGGCATTTCATCATGGCTGATTTATTATCCCTGTAAACCCAATTCTCTTGCCTTGTCCCTATAAATTTTAATGAACCAATTAATCTCTGCTTTAAATATACCCCATTGTCTTGGCCTGCATAGCTGTTTGTGGCAATGAATTCTATAGGTTCACCACACTCCGACTGAAGAAATTTTCCTCGTCTCTATTCTAAATCAGTGTCCCTCAATTCTAAGCTTGTGCCCTCTGGCCCTAGCCTCCTTAACCTTAGGGAACAATCATTCCGCATCCACTTTATCTAGACCTTTCAATATTCGATAGGTTTCAGTATGATCCTTCCACTTTCTTCTAATCTCCAGCAAATACAGGCCCACATCTATCAAACGCTCCTCATATGTTAACCCTTTCATTTCTGTGATCATTCTTGTGAATCTCCTCTGGACTCTCTCCAATACCAGCACATCTTTTCTTAGATAAGGGGCCCAAAATTGCTCACAATATTCTAAGTGTGATCCAACCAGTCCTTATAACGTCACTCCACTCTTCAAGAAGGGAGAGAAGCAGAAAAAGAAAACTATAGGCTAGTTAGTCTGACTTCAGTGGTTGGGAGGATACTGGAGTCGATTATTAAGGATAAGGTCTCAGGGCACATGATAAAATAGGCATGGTTTCATCAAGAGAAGATCTTACTTGACAAATCGGTTAGAATTCTTTCAAGAAATAACAAACAGGATGGACAAAGGAGAATCGGTTGATGTTGTGTACTTGGATTTTCAGTAGGCCTTTGACAAGGTGCCGTGCATGAGGCTGCTTAGCAAGCTGTGAGCTCACGGTATTACAGGAAAGATTCTAGCATAGCTAAAGCAGTAACTGGTTGGCACAGCAAAGACTGGAGCTTTTTCTTCAGGCTGCAGTGACTATTGATGCTCTACAGGGTCTGTGTTGGGACTGATTCTTTTTGCATTATATGTCAATGATTTGGATGATGGAATTGATGGCTTTGTTGAAATGTTTGCAGATGATATGAAGATAGGTGGAGGGGCAGGTAGTTTTGAGGAAATAGTGGAGCTACAGAAGGATTTAGACAGGTTAGGAGAATGGGCAAAGAAATGGTAGATGGAATACTGTGTCGGAAGGTGTATGGTCGTGCACTTTGGTAAAAGAAATGAAAGGGTTGACTATTTTCTAAATGGAGAGAAAATACAAAAAAGCTGAGGTACAAAGGGACTTGGGAGTCCTTGTGCAGGATTCCCTAAAGGTTAATTTGCAAGTTGAGTCTGTGGTGAGGAAGGCAAATACAATGTTAGCATTCATTTCAAGAGGACTAGAATATAAAAGCAGGCATGTTATGTTGAAACTTCATAAAGCACTGACCTCACTTGGAGTATTGTAAGCAGTTTTGGGCCCCTTATCTTAGAAAGGATGTGTTGAAACTGGAGAGGGTTCAAAGGAGGTTCACAAAAATAATTCCAGGATTGAATGACTTGTCGTATGTAGAGCACTTGGCTCTGGGACTGTATTCACTAGAATTCAGAAGAATGAGGAGTGACCCCATTGAACCCTATCAAATGGTGAAAGGGCTTTATAGAGTGAATGTCAGGAGGATGTTTCCTATGGTGCAAGAGTCAAGAGGACACAGCTTCAAAATAGAGGATTGTCCATTTAGAACGGAGATGAGCAGGAATTTCTTTAGCCAGAATGTGGTGAACCTGTGTAATTCTTTGCCGCAGGCAGCTGTAGAGATGGAGTCTTTATGTATATTTAAGACAGAGGTTGATTGATTCTTTATTGGTCAGGGTAGGAAGGAATATGTGGAGAAGTTAAGAGATTGGGGCAGAGAGGAAAATAGGATCAGCCATGGTGAAAGGGCAAAGCAGACCTGATGGGTAAAATAGCCTAATTCTGCTCCTATGTCTTAAGGTCTTATAAAGCCATCCTTGCTTTAGTATTGTAATCTTCCCAAAATGAATGCTGACGTTGCATTTGCCTTCCTTACCACTAACTCAACCTGCACTTTACCCTTTATGGAATCCTGTATAAGGACTTCCATATCCCTTTGCACTTCTGATTTTTGAATTTTCTACCCACTTAGAAAATAGTATTCGCCTTTATTTCTTCTACCAAAGTGCATGACCAAGCACTTCCCTGCACTATATTCCATCTGCCACTTCTTTGCCCATTCTCCAATTCTGTCCAAGTCCTTTTGCAGACTCCCTGCTTCCTCAATGTCACCTGTCCCCTCCACCTATCTTGGTATTGTCTGGAAATTTGGCCACAAAACCATCAATTCCATCACCCAAATCATTGACAAATAGCATGTTAAGAAGCAGTTCCAATACAGATCCCTGATGTAATGAGAAAAAATTGGAGTATAATCTGCCTACTTTAGTATGCAGTAACCCATATGTCTTTCTAATCACATTATCTTATTCTGTTCCCATTTTTACAGGTCTTTGAACTTGTACTCCAAGGTCTATTGATTTCACAATACTCCTTAAGACTTCATCATTCATGGTGTATGTCCTAGGCACACTGGTGCTCCCATAATGCATCACCTTAGTTTTCTCTGGATTAATCTACACCTGCCATTTTCAACTCATGTCATCACATATCAATATCTCTCCGCAGCCTGACAAGCTTCTGCTCTTTTAATGACTCCACCAATCTTCGTGTCTACCATTACTCTCCTATTGTCAATACAATTTTTGGTCCAGTTTGCCAACTTCCCCTGGATTCCATGGTCCCAAAGCTTTTGAACCAGTTTCCCTGTGGGTCCTTGTGAAAGGCCTTACCCGCGATCATGTAGATTATATCTATGACTTTGCCCTCATCGATACACTTTGTTACCTCTTCAAAGGCAATATCTGTCCCTGACAATATAATGTTGACTCTGATTAGTCCATACCTTTCCAAATGGTCATTAATTCTCTTCCTCAAAATATTTTCCTGCATCTTTGCTACCACAGGCGGTAGACTCACAGGTTTATAGTTATGAGGCCTTTTCCTGCTGCCGTTCTTGAAAGGGGGAGACAAAATTCATTGTCTTTAAGTCATTTGTTACCTCGCTTGTGTCCAATGAAGATATAAAAATCTCAGCCAGAGCCTCAGCAATCTCTTCCCCTCTCTATCCTTCCATCTCTAAGACATGGGAGTATCTCCTTTTATTGAGAAAGACCTACATTAGACTTTCACCTACTCCATCACCAAATTCTCCAATTACAAAGTCTGTTTCCTTTGTGAATACTGATGATAACCTCACCTATACCTTTTGGCTTCTTGCACAGATTGTCTACGTTGTTCCTAATGGGTCCAACTTCTCCCCCCGCCCCCACCAACAGTATTCCTTTACCCTTAATGTATTCATGGAACATCAGTGATCTTATTTCTGCTTCCAACTACCAGCTCTTGCTTGTAATCTTAATGCAAAGCTGGCTACCAAACTGAGATTTATTTTGGTACCAAGGGATCAAATCACAGTCTGTCTACTCAACATGGTCATACTGTACTTTACAGCAGAAGAGAAATTGTGTAAGTTATGCTATAAATGTGCAACCCATGTGGGCACGTGGCCAAGTGGTTAAGGCATTGGACTAGCGACCTGAAGGTCATGGGTTCGAGCCCCATCCAAGGCAATGTGTTGTGTCCTTGAGCAAGGCACTTAATCACAGATTGCTCTGCAATGACACTGGTGCCAAGCTGTATGGGTCCTAATGCCCTTCCCTTGGACAACATTGGTGTTGTGGAGAGGGGAGACTTGCAGCATGGGCAACTGCTGGTCTTCCATACAACTTTGCCCAGGCCTGCACCCTGGAGAGTGAAGACTTTCCAGGCGCAGATCCATGGACTAACAGCAAGACTAACGGATGCCTTTAAATGTGTAACCCATGCAATTCAGTTACGGTACAATGCCAACAATGGGTGCTACAGAGCCAAATACCACTTGTTTTTTTTGGAGGACATATTTTATTATCAGTTGCCCACAAAGCAATATCAAGCTTCTTATGTCATTTTCTAATTTTCCAGATGGCATTTATTCATGTGACTGCAGTTAAGGACCAGTTGCCAAAAGAAGTTGATGGTGCAACTCGTTACTTGGTAGTGAAAGAAACTGAAATCAAACACATTACCAAAGCTCATCTACACTTCATAGACACAGAGTCCCCGGAGAATGAACTGATGTTTATAATAACCAAACCTTGTTTTTCTTCAAATCAGCAGAGGTACGCTATCCCATTCTTTATACTTAGTTTATTCCATTCAACATGTTCCTTTCTTTGAATGCGATGGATGATTTTCACAGTGTTGCAGAGAAGCTTTGTTGTTCATTTTAATCTCCTAGTTTAATGGGGCTGGGTTTCTGCTTTGGATGAAATTGAAAGTCATGGCTCAAGTTTTTTTTCCCCCTAAATTGCATCTATTTTGAAATATACAGTACTTCGCTCTTCCCAGCATTCAAAATTCTTCACAATAATTTTAAAAAAAATATACATCATTTGAGTTAAATGAGATATTGTGGTCAAGGTGATAAATCTAATTAAAAGTGGTTATCTTAAAACAATTTTTCCTCTTTACACTCATGCACTAAAGAATGAGAACAAGCAATCTTGAATCTTTTAAGTTAACTATTAATTGCTGCCTATGAATAACTTGATTTTAAATAATTGCAAATAACTTTTCTATTTTCAGGTTAGTTTAGGAAGCTAGAAGAAGTTACTTAATGAATTAAACATGTTTATATGTCAACTTAGAATCTCTCAAAATATATGGGTTGGTGATTTGTGAACAATGGTTCCAGCTTATTTTCTGGGGATGACTCGGAGAACTGCCTGTATGTGCAGATAGTGGAATGCTGGTTAATTTATTGCAAGGCATAATAAATCCAGAGTGGGTGCTGACTACTTCCAGTAGATTTTTTTTTCCAAACTATGGAGGAAATATGAATGGCACTGATCGTAATTTATGAATAAAATTCCAGGATTTATTGCTTGATGTTGATATAAAGGAATTGGGGTAGAAAAAATACAGCACAGTACAGGAGAAATGGGCTGTATGAATCAGCAGAATGGAGGTATATAGAAGATAAATACAATCTTTTCCTCTGGTTGTTACTGTATTGAATTGTCAGATGGTTTTGGTGATAATAATAAATATTGATATTTAATGCAATAAATTCATGAAATAAATATTTATCAATTAATGTGATTTCTTCTATCCCACTTTTTTCCTGGTTTCATCTTTTGGATTTAACAGTAATTTAGTATGGTTTATCCAACAGTTAGTCAATGGATTATATTTTGTCTACAATAAGTTTTAGATTTGTATCACATTGATTGAGAATTGACAGAATTTTTTGTAAAACTTCAAGATAATTTTCCTTATGTGCCAACATAGTTATCAATCACATCTGTCCTCATCCATACTGAGATCCTCATTAAGTATCCCTTGGAATAGTGTGAATAGAAGATGGAAAATCCACATGTTCTATTTTATGTCAGAAACACTTTATAAGCAGCAATAAACATTCTGCAGTAGGAACTTAGTAGGTTGAGTAGCATCTATGGAAGGGAAGGCATTTTTGACGTTTAGATCAAATCCCTGAGTTTTGAAATCTTGGGTTTTAACCCGAAGCTCCCACTGATACTGCTTAACCCACAAAGATCCTCCAGCCGATTGTTTGTTATGTAGTTGTGCTACCTTTTGTGAAGTTCGTAAGTGATATCTGGATGGGAGAGAAATAGGGCCCGGTGAGACTGTGATGAATTCTCAATTTGCAAAGCTGAGTCAATGATAACAATTGCTTGAAATACTTTGTCATAGAAGGCATTTATAAAAAAATATCCTTCACAAATTGACTCAAATGTCTAATTCATTCTAGAATTTCAGGACAGTAAATCCAAAAATCAGGTTGTATGATTGAAAATTAGATATATGCCTCCTTATGTATATAAGATCTAGAACTAAGAAAATGTACAATTATAATGTGGAGAAAGTTTACTTGATTCAGAAATTTTGTCCTAATTTTGCATTACAGAATACCTGATGCAGGCAAAATTGTTTTCACAGACACCACAAAGAATATGATGAAGGATCCTTCTGTTCCCATGCTGAAATCCTTTACGCAGGTACCTTGAGTAAAATGCTAGATTGTACTGTGTGAGAATTCTACACTTTAAATTAATGTGATATGTGCAATGCAGCATTTAAAACATGATTACATTTTCAAAAGGATTGAACAATTCCTAACTATAGCATTCTTTCAAACATTTTACTTTAATGCATTCCGTCGTTGCCATCAGGAACCACACAAAAGATAAATTTACAGTATCCTTTACTGTGTCTTGTACTGTTAGAATTGTGCTGATAATTGATATTAAAAGTAATTGAAATTCAGAGGGGTTAAGTCATTATAAACTGCTTCTGTTTTTGTTTAATTATATTACGCTGCTGCTGCCAAATTTGGTCACAGTTTGCTCTGTTTTATGATAAAAAATAAAAATACTCTGATTTCTTCCATGAGCTGTGGTAATATCATTATGTGTAGAATAGTTGGAGAATTCTTATGGAGTTCAATCAATTAAAAGAACACAGTAGTCAACTACTCATGAAATGAATATGAAGATGTTCCATATGGTCACATAAGTGACATTTCTTGCCAGAAATGTTCAATATATTTTTAATTTCAAACAGGGTAAAAAAACTGCGGGTCTAAAAGGGAATAGGCTAACTGGACATCTCACTCAAAGAAAATGTTCAACAGGTCAGGAAGCACCTACGAAGGAGAATCAGGGATAACTTTTCAGGTCAATGACTTTTGAAGTCTTTCAAAGAACTGAAGGAGTTGTGATGCTCTGAGTAGGTTCTATCTGTATTGTAAGGTTCTGTGATTATTTCAGAGGAACTGTGATATCTGCAATTTCCCAGTGCTATCGGTAATCCCCATTCCTAAGATACTTCTTCAATTTTGTTTTTTTTAATCAGGTGATAAACCTGCTGTAGACCATGGAAATGTTCATGTTGTTGTACTTGGGAACCTGCTGTTTCTGCTGGCAGTTATATTTAAATCATAAAATTACTGAAGTAATTAAGAACTTTCAGTTGAATGATCTCCTTTATCATTACTAGTTACTAGTGATCTCTTCTATAGTACTCCAGTCATTAACCCAAGCTTACTTTGAGCTGGATTTTCAAAGAAAAGTGTCTGACAAACAGTTTAGATTGCTTTGAATTGGGCAATCCAGAGAAATTAGATTGTTCAAAGTATATTTATTATCAAAGTACATATATGTCACCATATACAACCCTGAGATTTGCTTGTTTGTGGGCATACACAGTAAGTACAAGGAACATAATAGAATCAAAGGAAGATTAAACCCAACAGCATGGACAAATAACCGAAGTGCACAAGACAACGAACTGTGCAAATAAAAAAGGAAAACAGAAATAATAATATTAAATAAATATCAAGAACGTGAGGTGAAGAGTCCTTAATGTGAGTCCACAGGTTGGGGGAACAGTTCAGTAATAGGGCGAACGACGTTACCTCAATGGTTCAAGAGACTAATGGTTGAAGGGTAATAACTGTCCCTGAACGTGGTCCTGAGGCTGCTGTACCTCCTTCCTGATGGTAGCAGTGAGAACAGTGCATATCCTGGGTGATGGGGGCCCTTAATGATGGACGCCGCCTTTTTGAGGTATCTCTCCTTGAAGATATCTTGGATGCTACGGAGGCTAGTGACCGTGATGGAGCTGACTAAGTTTCAGTCAATATACTCTTTACCACACGTATATAGAAGTTTGTCAAAGTTTTCAGAATCAGAGTCAGTCTCAGGTTTAATATCATCAGCATATGTCATGAAATTTGTTAACTTTACGGCAGAAGTACAATGAGATACCTGATAACAAAAATATAGAGGAAAAAAACTAAATTACAGTAAGTATGTATGTCTATTAAATGGTTAAATTAAAATCGGTAGTGCAGAAAAAACTGAAATAAAAATGTAGTGAGGTAGTGTTCATGGGTTCAATGACCATTTAGACATTAGGTGACAGAATGGAAGAAGCTGTTCCTGAATCACTGACTGTGTGCCTTCAATCTTCTGTACCTCCTTCCTGATGATAACAATGAGAAGAGGGTATGTCCTGGGCAGTGGGGGTTCTTAATGATAGACAATGCCTTCCTAAAGCACTGCTCCTTGAAGAAGGCTTGGATACTACGTAGGTCAGTACTAATGAATAGAATTGAATTGACTTTATTACTTACATCCTTCATATACATGAGGAGTAAAAATCTTTACGTCACGTCTCCATCTAAATGAGCAATGTGCAATTTATAGTAATTCATAATAAATAGTATGTACAACAGGGCAGTCAATATAACATAGAAATACAATTGTGTCAGCATGAATTAATCAGTCTGATGGCCTGGTGGAAGAAGTTGTCCCGGAGCCTGTTGGTCCTGGCTTTTATGCTGTAGTACTGTTTCCCAGATGGTAGCAGCTAGAACAGTTTGTGGTTGGGGTGACTCAGGTCCCCAGTGATCCTTTGGGCCTTTTTTTACACACCTGCCTTTGTAAACGTCCTGAATAGTGGGAAGTTCACATCTCCAGATGCGCTGGACTGTCCACACCACTCTCTGCAAGGGCCTGTGATTGAGGGAAGTTCAGTTCCCATATCAGGCAGTGATGCAGCCAGTCAGGATGCTCTGAATTGTGCCCCTCTAGAAAGCTTTTAGCATTTGGGGGCCCATACCAAACACCTTCAACCGTCTGAGGTGAAAGAGGCGTTGTTGTGCCATTTTCACTGCACAGCCGGTATGTACAGACCACGTGAGATCCTCGGTGACGTGTATGCCGAGGAACTTAAAGCTGTTCGCCCTCTCAACCCCAGATCCATTGATGTCAGTATGGGTTAGTCTGTCTCCATTCCTCCTGTAGTCCGCAACCAGCTTCTTTGTTTTTGCAACATTGAGGGAGAGGTTGTTTTCTTGACACCACTGTGTCAGGGTGATGACTTCTTCTCTGTAGACTGCCTCATTATTATTTACGATTAGGCCAATCGGTGTAGTATCATCAGCAAATTTAATTCGCAGATTGGAGCTGTGGGTGGTGACACAGTCATGAGTAGACAGAGAGTAAAGGAGATGATGGAGCTGAATAATTTTACAATTTTCTGCAATTTGCTTTGATCTTGTACAGTAGCCCAGCCCTCATACCAGATGCTGATGCAGGCAGTCAGAACACTCTCCATGGTACATTTGTAGAAGTTTTTGAGTGTTTTAGTTGGCAAACCAAATCTCATCAAACTCTTAATGAAATATAGCTGCTGTCTTGCCTCCTTCATAGCTGCATCGATATGTTGCGTCCAGGTTAGGCCCTCAGAGATATAAACAACCAGTAACTTGAAATTGCTCACTCTCTCCACTTCTGATTGGTTTGTGAAGTCCACAATCAGCTCTTTGGTCTTGCTGACATTGAGTGAAATGTTGTTGCTGTGACTCCACTCAACTAACTGGTATATCACGCTTCCGTATGCCCTTTCATCACCATCTGAAATTCTGCCAACAATGGTTGTATCATCAGCAAATTTATAGATGGCGTTTGAGCTATGCCTAGCCACACAGTCATGGGTGTAGAGAGATGTCATGCTGAATCTTCGCAAACTTCTAAGCAAGTAGAGGTGCTGGCATGCTTTGTTCATAATTGCACTTACTTGCTGGGTCAATTGATACTGTAACACCAAGGAATTTAAAGTTGCAGACTCCTTCTTGATGAGGACTCATAGACCTCTGGTTTCCTCCTCCAAAAATTTGTTGAATTTCTCAGGAACGATACTGTCCAGCTAAATCAAAGTGATCATTAAGTTAATGAATTTGACATTCAGCGATCACTCTTCAGTTTGTGGGTAATACAATAAACATTGACATTATGTTTTTTTTTGTTTCAAGGTTATTCCATGCTCAGTTGACAGAAGTTTACAATTCATTGATATGAACACTGGAATACTAATTATCTCATTAGCACTTAATTTAGGCAAGCACAAAATATTTGCACCTTAGCACTGAATAACAGTGCAAAACATTCAGTATCATTTTCATTTTCTCAAATATTCATGGCATTTTAACCGTACATTCTTATTTGAGATCCATTAGGTTAAAATTCACTGGAGAAATGGAAAGGAAGCGATTCAGTCAATACATAAATATAATGCAGTCATCCATCCTTACAAGGTTTCCATGCGCTGTGGTGAATCTACGAGTGCCTATTTGCAATAAAACTCTACTGTTGAATTATTCATATTGGTTCAGCATCTGGCTCAGCAGATGATTTTTGTGGTGTTTCCTCTGAACACAGGGGTGTCGGGGTTGGGAGGTGAGGTGATTTGCTCCAATTTTCACACTCCCTATAGTATAGGGCCTATACCATTACTGAGGCTATATTTCCCACCCTCCTTTCGAACCCACCAAGGACTCAATTCCTGGCCTTCCTCTGATTCACTGTAAGGTGGTTCTCCTTTTCTTTTCAATCTGATCAAGATCCTGTCAACTGCACTGGGTTCATTGGAAAACTTAGTTTCATTCTGTGTCAATTATTTAAAGTTTAGTTTTGTATGTCACATGTGCATAAAAAATACAGTGAAATGTATCACTTGCTTCAAATCAAGTCTACGAGGATAATCCTGGGCAAGTGCCACCATGCTTCGGGCACCTAACCCTAACCCATAGATCTTTGGAATGTGGGAGGAAACCAGAGCACTCCGAGAAAACCCATGCAGTCAGAGGGAGGATATCCAAACTCCTTACACACAGTGGTGGAATGGAACCTCATTCGTACAGCCAGTCCTGAAAAGCTCTAAAAACATGAATTAAAAATGTGTTGGGGTGTTAGTAGGAATACCAATCGACAGTGCTAAAGATGCTTTCTATATGGATTAGACGCATGGCTAACAGTGGAGTCAGAATCCGATTGAGGCTCTCTCTTCTCCGGTACAAAAGACAGTCAGCTGGTACTCACCTTAGCTGTGTCATTGACAAATTTATACATGGTGTTTGAGCTGTGCCTGGCCACACAGATGTGGGTGTAGAGAGAGTAAGCCAGTGAGCTAAGCACGCATCCTTGAGGTGCGTCAGTTTTGATTGTCAGCGAAGAGGAAATGCTATTTCCAAAATGCACTGACTGCGGTCTCCTGATGAGGAAGTCAAGGATCCAGGTGCAGAGGGAGGTACAGAGGTCCAGATTTTGGAGCCTGTTGATTAGTACTGAAGGTATAATGGTGTGATAACAGAGTTCTAATCAACAAACAGTAGCCTGATGTAGGTATTGCTGTTGTGCAGGAGCTCCAAGGCTGAATGGAGAGCCAGTGAGATTGCATCTGCTGTAGACCTATTATAGCTATAGGCAAATTGCAGTAAGTTCAGGTCCTTGCTTAGGCAGGAGTTGATTCTAGCCTTGACCAAACTCACAAAGCACTTCATCACTGTAGATGTGAGTGCAACTGGACAGTGGTTGTTGAGGAAACCCATCCTGCTCTTCTTGGTCGCTGGTATGATTGTCGCCCTTTTGTAGCATTGGGAACCTCCAACTGCAACAGTGAGAGATTAAAGATGTCCTTGAACACTCCCAATAGTTGGTTGGCACAGGTTTTCAGTACTGTACCAGGTACACCATCAGGGCCTGATGCCTTGCGAGGATTCACCCTCAAGAAAGATGTTCTGACATCAGTAGGTCACCAGATCCTGCAGGGATTCATACGGATGTAGTTCTGTTCTCCCTTTCAAAGCATGTACAAAAATGCATTGAGCTTACTTGGAAGTGAGCTTACTTGGAACACTCATGATGTTAGGTTTTGGTTTGTGGGAAATAATGGCCTACAAAACCTGTCAAAATTGAAGTGCTTCTGATTCTGTCCCTAGCTTCAATTGGAATTATTTTTTCATTTTTAAAATAGCCTTCCATAGGTCATGCCTGGACTTCTTGTATAATTCTGGATCACCAGTTTGATTCAAAGATTCAAAGTGCATTTATTATCAGATATGTATACAGAATATAACTCTGAGATTCATCCTCCCACAGGCAGTCACGAAACAAAGAAACGCCATGAAACCCATTCAAGAAAATATCAAACACCCAACACGTAAAAAAAGAATAAATTGTGCAAATGGCAAAAAAAAAACCCACAGGTGAATGCGACAGATCTAGCCCTCAGCAGACTATGAATCTGCTGTTTGATCCATGGCTTTTGATTTGGGTATGTCTGGTATGTTCTCAAAGGCACTCACTCATCCGCGCAGGTTTTGATTAAGTTGGTGACAACTGTCGCATATTAATAAGGACTCAAAAATGAATCCCTAAATATTGCCTAGTCCACCAACTCAAAACAGTCTTGTAAGTGTCTCTCCACCTCTCTTGACCATACCTTCTTGTTCCTCACCGCTGGTGTTGCAGGCTTTAGTCTCTGCTTATATGCCAGCTGATCCAAAGTGCAGGCTTGGACTGGCACTGTAAGCGTTCGTGAACCTGGTATTACAGTGGTCAAGTGCATTGGCTCCCCTGGTTCCGTAGGTATATGTTCTAACAATTGATTTCAGCGTTGTTGAGTAATGTAAAAGGATAACATAGTTTTATCAGAGGATTAGCATGATGAAATCGGTTTTAATTCTCTTGCACTACATTAGACATGAAAAGATGTGCTTATTTACAGACTGATGTTTCAGTTCATTATATTACAATGTTGGAAAGAGAACATTGGGACACAAGTCATAATATAGAATTTATTTATGAGTCATCACAAGTCTTGAATTTTTAAATGCATTTTAGACAATTTTCAGTGAACAAAAAAATCATAACCTGTATGTGAAGATGGATCTCTTGGATAATATAGCATATTAGTTTTGCTTAACAATGCTATATTGTAAACAATTTTTATCATATTTTGCAATATAGGAAACCAAGAAAGTTTAACATTATGCATGTCCACTGCTCTTATTTCTTATTTACTGTAAGTGCTTCAAGATACGTGTTTGATGTTACATCCTAAACCAACATCTTGGCTTTGCCTTTCAGTTGCCTTCTGGAGGTGAGAAAAATCCCATAAAAGCAGATAATAAAACAGTGACCTGAGCCAATCTTTAGAATATTTCTTTATCTTGAATGCACTGGAATTTTATCTCCATATTGAAATAGTTAAGAACTAGAACTGTCAGGTTGGCTAACAGCTTCTTCGTCCAGGATGTTAGATTTCTTAACACTCTGCTGCCACCCAGTACACATGTACAACACTGCTGAATGCTCTGAGCCCCACCAGTGCCACCCCCATCTATCCCCAACTCACAGACACACTCACATCCTTCACCAGTTTCTTTTTCATCTTTTATTGCTGCTGCTTCACATACTCATACTACTGCCTGTTTTATTATAATGGTGCCAGTAATATTACATGGTAGTGTTTTACATAAACACACACCTTGCACTTTATGTCAACCTGTTAGTCTTCAGGCTATGCCTCTCAGGGACTTGTGACTGTACTGTATGTGCTGTGTATGACTATATTTACTATTTTTGTTCACATTGGCCCCAGAGGAATGATATTTCATTTAGCTGTATATATGAGTATGGTTGAATGACAATCAACCTGAATTTGAACTTGAAAAATAAAATCATTCAGTGAAATAGGGGGTTAATGCTAACCTCTAAATGTAGCCTCAAACTTGGAAACTTAAGCTAGAGTAAAAAAAACAACAATGCAAATCATGAGCAGCACACAGAAAATGCTGGAGGAACCCTGCAGGCCAGAGAGCATCTATGGAAAAAAAGTAAACACTTGATGTTTCAGGTCAAGACCCTTCATCAGGACTCTTTGCTTACTCGTTTCCATAGATGCTGTCTGGCCTGCTGAGTTCCTCCAGCATTTTGTGCTGTTGCTGGGATTTCCAGCATCTGCAGATTTTCTCTTGCTTCTCAATGTAACCATATAACCATATAACAATTACAGCATGGAAACAGGCCATCTCGGCCCTTCTAGTCCATGCCGAACTCTTACTCTCACCTAGTCTCACCGACCTGCACTCAGCCCATAACCCTCCATTCCTTTCCTGTCCATTTAGCTGTCCAATTTAACTTTAAATGGCAACATCGAACCTGCCTCAACCACTTCTGCTGGAAGCTCGTTCCACACAGCCACCACTCTGAGTAAAGAAGTTCACCCTCATGTTACCCCTGAACTTTTGCCCTTTAACTCTCAACTCATGTCCTCTTGTTTGAATCTCCCACATTCTCAATGAAAAATGTCTATCCACATCAACTCTCTCAATCACCGTCATAATTTTAAACACCTCTATCAAGTCCCCCCTCAACTTTCTACACTCCAAAGAATAAAGACCTAACTTGTTCAACCTTTCTCTGTAACTTAGGAGAAGAAACCCAGGCAACATTTTAGTAAATCTCCTCTGTACTCTCTCAATTTTATTGACGTCTTTCCTATAATTCGGTGACCAGACTGTAAACAATACTCCAAATTTGGCCTTACCAAAGCCTTATACAATTTCAACATTACATCCCAACTCCTATACTCAATGCTCTGATTAATAAAGGCCAACATACCAAAAGCTTTCTTCACCACTCTATCCACATGAGATTCCGCCTTCAGGGAACTATGCACCACTATTCCTAGATCCCTCTGTTCTACTGCATTCTTCAATGCCCTGCCATTTACCATGTATGTCCTATTTTGATTAGTCCTACCAAACTGTAGCACCTCACATTTTTCAGCATTAAACTCCATCTGCCATCTTTCAGCCCACCCTTCTAACTGTCCTAAATCTCTCTGCAAGCTTTGAATACCTACTTCATTATCAACAATGCCACCTATCTTAGTATCATCTGCATACTTACTAATCCAATTTACCACCCCATCACCCAGATCATTAATATATATGACAAACAACATTGGACCCAGTACAGATCCCTGAGGCACTCTGCTATACACAGTCCTCCAACGTAATGAGCATCAATCGAATGAAGCCCATTGCAATTTTCTGGAGCCGAGAAGCAACTATTAGGCTGCTTGGAGTCATATTATAGTTATTCCAGAATATATGTACGGATGCTGTTAGTGTGATGTGTGGTGCGTAATAGTGTGGTTCAGAAAAATAGAAACAAGTTAAATAGCAGTGTACATTAAATTGAAATTTAATTTCAAGTTTATTGTCATCTGACTCTACAAACTGTACAACCAAATGAAACAACTTTCTCCTGGGCCACAACACATATATCACATGCAGCACATAAAACAAAATTTCACCAGGAATATGTTCATAAAACATTATTTAAAATGAACGTAGTGCACAGCACAGCTAAACGGTGAACAGCTGGCTGTCCCAGTGATGAAATCTCAGTGGTGGCAGGGTATTTATTAGTCACAGCCTGAAGGAAGAAGCTATTACCCAGTCCGGCAGTCCTAGTCCTGATGCTTCTGTACCTCCTTCCTACAGGTGCAAGGGAAGGTGGGAGATGAAGGAGGATTGAATAGTTTGAACAGAAACCAGATGATGTGGTCAGTTGAGCAAGAATCTATTCGCAAGAGCATTTAAAAATGAGGTGCAGATTTTTTCCTTGCAGAGGCGCTGCTTCTCTGGGTTGTGGAAGCTAGATTGCTGGAGGTTTCTGAAAAGTGGGCAGATATATTTTTGAAAGAGTTAAGTGTTGTGAGGAACTCGGGGGGAGAGAGAAAGAGTTTGACGCCTGTGGCAGCCATAATCATTTGAATGGCAAGGTAGGTATGAAGGACCAGATGGCCTACTCCTGCTCTTATTTTCTGTGTGTGTTTTTTTTCTTGTGATTAATGAAAAAGAGCTGCTACTACCAGGCAGTCAGGAAATAATTTCCACACCCTTCAGTTAAGTTCCAAAACTGTCACTATTAAAATGGTCAGGAAAGGATGGTGCACATAATGTCTGCTTGTCCTTGGCAGTGCTAAATAACCCTAAAGCTTGGACAACAAGCTTTAGCAGAACTGATGACTGACAGCTGTTTGTCGTCAATATAATCTGCTAGTTAGAAAGTACAACATTATAGCTACTATTGCCCTTAGAGGGGCAAACTGTCCTGCTCATTATGTGCTAATCCAGTTCCCCTAGAATCTAATGCACATTATATTTTCATAATAATAAAAGATTGCGGGAATGTGTAGGAGGTACATCTAGACTTTGAGTATAAATGAGACTTTATCATGCATTCACTTACCTTGAGTGCACTCCTTCGAAACAGCATTCCAGTCTCCACTTGTAAGGACACTGTGATGAAAATATCGCCTACGGGCTGGAAATGAATGACTCCAAGGTGAGTAATTCAGTTCCAAATAAACAGTGATACTGTAATCAAATTGTGCAGTATAGCAGGCAACTAGTTACACAGGGCTCTGTGAATCCAAATATTCTCACTGGAAGGTCAGATATGATACCCTTTGTGTGCGTGTGTGTTTGTGTCCACAACCAACCAAAGCACAGGCTTTTCGGTTGTGTTTGTACCCACATTAGTGATGGCAAAGGCACCTTATGCAAAAGTGCGGACAACATTCTGTACATTGTCTTCAGGAATTGGACAATGTAAACTGCAATGCCTTGGCCTTTTTAACAGTGTATGGAACCGAAGGAAATAGTGGAGGTACTTAATGAATACTTTGCTTCAGTATTCACTATGGAAAAAGATCTTGGTGATTGTAGGGATGACTTACAGTGGACTGAAAAGCTTGAGAATGTAGATATTAAGAAAGAGGATGTGCTGGAGCTTTTGGAAAGCACCAAGTTGGCTAAGTCACCGGAACTGGACGGGATGTACCCCAGGCTACGTTGGGAAGCAAGGGAGGAGATTGCTGAGCCTCTGGCAATGATCTTTGCATCATCAATGAGAACGGGAGAGATTCTGGAGGATTGGAGGGTTGCTGATGTTTTTCCCTTATTCAAGAAAGGGAGTAGGAGTAGGGATAGCCCCGGAAATTATAGGCCAGTGAGTCTTACTTCAGTGGTTGGTACGTTGATGGAGAAGATCCTGATAGGCAGGATTTATGAGCATTTGGAGAGGCATAATATGATTAGGAACAGTCAGCATGGCGTTGTCAAAGGCAGGTCATGCCTTAGGAGCCTGATTGAATTTTTTGAGGATGTGACTAAGCACATTGATGAAGGTAGAGCCATAGATGTAGTGCATATGGATTTTAGCAAGGAATTTGATAAGGTACCTTGTGCAAGGCTTATTGAGAAAGTAAGGAGGCATGGGATCCAAGGGGGCATTGCTTTGTGGATCCAGAACCAGCTTGCCCACAGAAGGCAAAGAGTGGCTGTAGACGGATCATATTCTGCATGGAGGCCGGTGACCAGTGGTGTGCCTCAGGGATCACCTGGAAGCAGGTACAGAGGAGATGTCAGGGGTAAGTTTTTTACGCAGAAAGTGATGAGTGCATGGAATGGGCTGCCAGCGGTGGTGGTGGAGGTGAAAGCAATAGGGTCTTTTAAGAGACTCCTGGATAGGTACATGGAACTTAGAAAAATAGAAGGCTATTGGTAAAGCCCAGGTAGTTCTAAGGTAGGGACATGTTCGGCACAGCTTGGTGGGCCGAAGGGCCTTATTGTGCTGTATGTTTTCCATGTTTCTATGTAATTAATTATACAGACTCCCTGCTGAGCACAGTGTAAATAACGGTTACTCTCTTTATTTTGCATCTCCCAGATACTAAACATGCACTCAACCCCATTTTCCTACCTTCTCCCTGCTACCTTTGATGCCTTTACTAATCAAGAACCTATCAAGCTCTGCCTTGAGTATACCCAATGACTTGGCCTGCACAGCCATCAGGACCAGATGGGAAATACTGCAGGTTACTACTGGAAGTGAGGGAAGGGGTTGCTGACATTGGCATGATCTTTGTGTCCTCTCTGGCCAAAGGAGTAGTACCAGAAGATTGGAGGATGGAAAATGTCATTCCTTTGTTCAAAGAAGGTAATTGGAATAACCCTGGGCTAATGAGTCTTACATCAGTGGCGAGCTAATTTCTGAGGAGGATTCTTGGAGACAGGATTTATGAGTATTTGGAGAAGCATAGTCAGTGATCACAGATAGTCAGCATGGCTTTGTAAGGTACAGGTCGTGCCTCACAAGCCAGATTGACCTCTCAGAGGAAGTGACAAAACAAATTGGTGAAGGTAGATCAGTGGTTGTGGTGCACGTGGATTTTAGTAAAGAATTTGACAAGGTTCCCCATGGTTGGTTCATCAGAAAGTCAGGAGGCAGAGGATCTAGGAAAACTTGGTTGTGTGGATTTGGAATTGGCTTGCCCGCATAAGCTAGAGAGTGGTGGTTGATGGAACACATTCTGCCTGGAGTTCAGTGACCAGAGGTGCACCACAGGGATCTGTTCTGGGACCCCTGCTCTTTGGGATGTTACAGATGACTTGGACAAGGAAGTGTAAGGTTGGGTGATACACTTTGGAGGATCAAACTTTAAGGCAGAGTACATTTTTAACAGCAGGATTTTTGATCGTGTTGAGGAACAGACAGAATTTTGTGACCTATATCCATAGGTCACTCAAAATTGCCACACAAGTTGGTAGAATGGTTAAGAAGGAGTATGGTGGGTTGGCCTTCATTTGTTGGGGGTTGAGTTCAAGAGCCACAAGGTAATATACAGTCCTATAAAACTCTGGTTGGGCTGCACTTGGAGTACTGTTCTAAGTTTCTGAAGGATGTGGAAGCCTTAGAGAAGGTGCAGAAGAGAATTACCAGAATGTTTCCTGGATTGGAGAGCATGTCTTCTGAGGATAGGGCGATAGAGCTAGGGCTTTTCTCTTTACAGCAAAGGAGGACGAGTGGTGATTTGATAGAGGTGTACAAGATGATCAGAGGCATAGATTGAGTGTACAGGGCAGAATTGTCGAATGCGAGGGGTATACTTTTCAGGTGATTGGAGGGAAGTATAGGGGATGGATGTCAAAGATAGTTTTTTTACACAGAGAATTCTATACACAAAGAACGCACTGGTGGTGGTAGAAGCTGATACATTAGGGACATTTAAGGGACTCTTAGAAAGGCACATAGATGAAAGAAAAATGGAGGGTTATGGGGAAGGGTTAGATTGATAAGGGAATAGATTAAAGGGTTAGCACAACATCATTAGTCAAAGGGCCTGTACTGTGCTGTACTGTTCTATATTCTTATCAGTTAAAATGTCTAATAATACCCTCATTTCAGTGTATTTTTTTATTTGTTTACAGGAGATGAGTACTGTATCACCAGCTAAGCCAATGTTTATTGCCCATCCCTAGTTGCCCTTGAGAAGGTGATGTTGAGCTGCCTTCTTGAACCGCTGCAGTCCCTGAGGTGTAGGTACACCCACAGTGCTGCCATGATTTTGACCCAATGACTATGAAGGAACGGTGATATGTTTCCAAGTCAGGATTGTGAGTGATTTGGAGGGGGATTTCCAAGTGGTGTTGTTCCCAGGTATCTGTTGTTCTTGTCCTTCTAGATGATAGTAGTCATGGGTCTGGAAGGTGCTGCCTTAGGAGCTTTGGTGTGGTTTTGCAGTGCATCTTGTAGAGAGTACACACTGCTGCAACTGTTCGTCGATGCTGGAGGGAATGGATGCTTGTGGAAGGGCTACCAATCAAGTGGGCTGCCTTGTACTGGATGGTGTCAAGCTTCTTGAGTGTTGGTGGAGTTGCACTCATCCAGGTGAGTGGAGAGTATTCTATTACACTCCTGACCTGAGTCTTGTAGATGGTGGACAGGCTTTGGGGAGTCAGGAGGTGAGTTTCACACTGTAGGATTCCTAGCTTATGACCCGCTCTGGTAGCCACAGTGTTTATATGGCTAGACCAGTTCAGTTTCCCATCAATGGTAAACCCCAGGATGTTGATAGTAGGCGATTCAGTGATGGTGATGCCATTGAATGTTAAGGGACATTCTGTATTAGCTTATATTTCAAAGACTAGCTTACATAACGACTCTAATCTCTTTTCTGGAGGGGTTTAACTGTCAATAATCTCTATTTTGAGTTGTGGTCCTCCTTCCCAAACAAAGAGGATATATTTCTGGCTAATGCATATGATTAGACATGATATTTTATTTTAAATTGAGTACATCTTATTTGAGGACTAAATTCTAACAGAGATTATTATTCTAGAAAGTGTTTCAAAAACACAGATGCATATTTTACAAACCAGAAGACCATTGTAATGTAGTACAGAGGGCAAGTCATCCACTGCAGCAAGAATTTCTGAGAAGAGATCCATCTCAGGTCGAGGCTGAGGAGTGGATAGTATGTCTCTATCTGTAATACCTACTGCCTTCTAATATCATTTTTAACCAATCCTCCAGTAATGACCTAATTTGCATGAAACATTTCATAACTGCATTGATCAGTTCATTTGGTTGGAGCATTTTGATTAAGTTAGCATCAACAATGTCGTTGCTCCTGATTACATTACGGTCTTAGTGAGTTCAACACGGACAGTGTTGTTTCTGCTGATGAAGTCGAGAGAATGAGAAAAATTTACTGATTAGAAATGTGAACTATAGATAGTTTCTTCTGCTGTCCTAAAAAGCCAAGGTAGCAGTAAGTGTCCAGGATCTGGACTGTTAATATCCATCACATGTAATGCAAGTTGCAAATACTAGTTTCCATCCATCTCTGGGTGCACTCATGATTATAATGCACTATAGATACTGTACGTACTCAGGGTCATAATTATTGTTGATATCTACATTGGCTTCATCACGTCCTACATGTAACAAAAACAGAAAATGCTGGAGATAGGCAGCACGTCAGACTGCAGCAATGGGGAAAGGAACTTAATGCTTCAGGTCAAAAATTTTTGTCAGAACTGGAACTTGCTACATGTCTTTCAGGTGTGCTGCATTTTCTGTTTTGCAAAATGGTCGATCATTTTTTCTGCTGTTGTCTGCTGAAGTGAAATGTTTTATCCTTTTGCATCGAATGACATTGCTTTTGCTAACTCAAGCAGCTTACACAGTTTAATCAACTGTTGAAACGATTTCTGCCAAACTAGTGTTGATGTGCAGTTTTCAATGATCATTTGCTCAAGCTCAGGAATTTTACATTTTAGGTCAAGCTCAGAAGCTTTACACTTTAAGGCAAGCTGTCTCAGAGCTATGCAATATTGACAAATTCTTTCCATTGAATCTACCCATGTGTGAAGGAACATAACTGCCTTATTATCAAATTCTGTTTCAGCTAATGCAGTTTTAGCCATTATTGCTATTAGTTTATTGTTGTCACATGCTTTGTGATGCAGTGAAAATTTTAATTTTGAAAACCATCCATACAGATCATTTCAAAACAGAGCACTTTGAGGTAGTTTCATGGAAAAGCAATAACAGAATGCAGAATATGCTATTATAGTTACAGAGAAAATGCAGTGCAGGTAGACAATGAGGAGCAAATGATAATGCTTTATAATATAGCATCATTTTTCATCACTTGAACAGGACCCTTAACAGCATTGAAGTACAAAGGGATCTTAGGGCCCTAGTCCATATCTCCCAGAAAATGGCTGCACAAGTCATTACGGTGATTTAAAAAAAAAAGTCATTTGGTATGTTTTCCTTTATCAGTTGAGGCATTAAGTTTAAGTCAGGAGGTTATGTTGTTCTTTTATAAAACTCTGGTTAGACCTCATCTGAAGTATTGCATTCACTTCTAGTTGCCCCTTTGTAGGAAGGATGTGGAGGCTATGAAGAGAGTCCAGAAAAGGTTTAGTAGGATTCTGACTGGACTAGAGGACATGTGCTATAAGGAGAAGCTGGACAAATTAGGATTGTTTTCTCTAGTGCGGCTGAGGAAGGACCTGATACAAATTTATAAAATTGTGAGAGGCATAGATAGCCCGATATCTTAATCTCAGGTTTGAAATAATCTAATACCTGATGGCATGCATTAAGATGAGAGGAGTAAAGTTCAAATGAGAATTGAGCAGCAGATTCATTTTCACTCAGAGAGCAGTGGGTGCCTGGAAAGCACTACCAGGTGTAGCGGTGGAAGCAGATACAACAAAGGCATTTAAGAGCCTCTTAGATATGCAGAGGATTGGACCGCAAAAGCAGAATGGATTAGCTGTCATTAGTTTAATTAGTTCAATGCAACATTGTGGGCCTAAAGGCTGTACCTGTGTTGTACTATTCAATCTTGGAGTTACTCCAAATCCTGCCTCTGTGTCTGCAAACTGGAAAAGCCACTATTTCCCACCACAGGACAGAACTGAGGATAACTCAGGATGGATGTTGAATGGCATGAAGTTAGGCAAGTATTATAGTGCCCTTAAAGTCAGAGTTGAGTGCGGAAGATGAGTCAGGTTAAGAGTAGGAGTAAAAAGTAAACACAGATAATATACGGAGTCTTGGGCTGAGTATTAAAATTGTACAGTTAAGATAAAATGAGATAACAAGGAAACAAGATGAAGATAGATTGGTTGCTTCTATTTAAAAGAAGAATCCAGAGGTCCTGTTATGCGAGCAGCATCACTGATTAAATGTCAAAATGGAGAAGCACAATGTCAGGATGTCTTTGAAGGCTGTTTAGTGTTTGTCAAGGAAGATGATTTGCCAAAAAAATGTGCCAAATGATTGCAAATGTTAAACCTTTGTTCAGAAAAGGGAAAGGGATAAACCTTGTAATCAATGAAGCTGATCCGTAATGTCAAATAAAAACAGAAAATGCTGCATATACTCTGCAGATCAGAGTTTTTTTGTAGAAACAGAAATAGCAAATTTTCCAGGTCAGTAACCATCATTAGAACTCAGATCAGATTTTCAGTTTCTCCAGATTTTTTTAGTTTTCTGCTGTCTTGAAGGTCAGTGGTTAGGAAATATTTAAAAAGAATGATGATAGAAAAAATAGCAACCATCTGGACAAGTTTATAAGTATTGGCCAATAAAGGAGAACAAAAGTATTCTGTTGAAGTGGAAATTATGTATGATCATACTATCTGGAGAGTTTTGATGATGTAACAGAGAATGGATGTGACAGGCAGCGTTGAGGATTTATTTTTTCCTAAGATTCTCAATAACCCCTCATACTTTAAGATGTGAACTGTGGTATGTGTTTGCTATCTGTAGTGATCCAGAATTAAAACTTTAGCACATGTGTGATCTTCACTTTCACGGGCAGCAGGGGACAAGTATCAATGAATGCTTTTATTGAAAATCTTAGCGAGCAGATGAATTTTTGGCCAAATCTTTCTTTCCCTCCTGATGTTTCTAGAAACCCATTCAGCCTACTACCAAAACACCCATTTAAGTAAAAAGCAACAAAGTTTCATTGCTGTTGTGAGCATAATTACAATACAATCATGCTGGTATAAATAAACCCTTATAGAAATTATTAATGAAACCAAATTATGCAAGTTTTTCTGAGTGCTCATACCAGAGTCCCTTTGCGTGACCCTTATTATGTGGTTTAGACAATATTCAATGCAGCATTATAAGAGAGACATTAAGAAATGATTAACATCATTGTTGAGTACTGATTAAAGTTCAGTCGATGCCAGTAACTGTGACCCAGTATCACAAGTAACATGAGATGCTGTAAAATATTGCAGGGTATTGGAAAAGGTGAAGAACAAAAAGCCTAGCTGCCTTTGTGATGACCAGAGAGCTGAACCAGGAAGGAAGTCCAATAGCCCATTGCCATCATAAAATATTCAGATCATTTAAAATTTTTCTGATATCCGTTGAATTCGGGATCTGGTATATATAGCTTCTTGACTTTCTTCTTTGAACTTTACTTGCTTGTTCTCAGTCATGGGGATAACTTGTTGATGAACTATCTGAGTTGATGGACTAATGAAAGCAAAGTTCAAAGTAAATTTGTTATTAAAGAACATGCATGTCACCATATACTACCCTGAAATTTTTTGGTGGGCATTCACGGTACATACAAAGAAACACAATAGAATCAATGAAACACTACACACAAAAAGATGGTCAAACACCCAGCGACAAAGAGAGAAAATGAACAAGGAAGAACAGTTCTCTTTCTCTTTCCACAGATGCTACATGACTTGCTGAATATTTCCAGTATTTCCTGTTTTTATTTCTGATTTCCAGCATTTATGGATTTTTGATTTTCAGAATAGTTCATACTCTAGGTTGCAGAGAAAGGACTGGAAGAGGATTGGGTGGATCAGACCCAAAGTCAGAATTAGTGTTAGGGACAGAGTGGTTCTGGATGTAGGAGCCAAGGCATTGAGGAAATACATTTGTGATGTCAAACAAGGGCCAGTTGGGGTATACATTTTTAGCCTAGTTCCATTGGTATCCAGCTGAGCACGCTGTCAACAGGGACCCAAACAATTTCAGCGGCAAATTGTGGAGAATTAGAGATGGAAGATGGAAGTAAATAGCAAGTAAAAATTTTAGAGGATCTACTTGACAAGATCAATGCCTTGGACTCTCTGGCTAAAGAAACAGTCACCTTTAACTCATGCACAAGCACACCTGACATCTCCAATTAGTGGGTGACGTATGAGTGACTTGCACTGTTTTAACCCAGTGATGTAATAACTTGCATTGTATATTATTCGGTGTTGCTCTGCATGCCTAATGGCCTTTGTGCCCGTAAGCAGCCTTCTGTCTCAGAGGGTAGTGTCTTGCAGTTTGCGGGTCAATTACTTATTGAACATGATCTCTGTGGTCAGAACATGGCAGATCTAATGCATTTGCTGCAGATGAAGCCAGGGCTTGAGAAGGTGCAAATTTTACTGGTCACAAACAAGAGAAAATCTGCAGCTGCTTGTCTCTATTTTCTCTGAGTCTTCATTCGGCCAGATAAACTTTGTTACACCTTCCTCTTCTGAGACACATTTGAATAGTCAGCCCTCCATCGGTCCTTTCCAAAGGCTCTTATGTCAGAGTTGTCTCAGTCATTGACTTAACAACAAAAGCATGCTGACAGAATTAGCATGCTCTAATATATAAGATACATAATTTGTATCTGAGGCAGTGAAAGTGGAGAATATTAAGCTCTTTATAAACACAAGAAAATCTGCAGAGTCTGTAAATCCAAAGCAACACACACACACACAAAGCTGGAGGAACTCAGCAGGTCAGGCAGCATCTACAGAAAAGAGTAAACAGTGGATGTTTGGGGCCGAGACCCTGCTTCAGGACTTGTGTGCCTTTTGTTTATTCATCATCTTTAACTGCTGTAAAGGAGTGTATTAAGGATGAAGGAGTGCACTCGCAGTCTGGTGTTTTCCACCAGTTTGCAGTTGGTCTACACTCTTGCTGAGCTTGGGGAGGCAAGTTGCAGCTTTTGTAATGTGTGTGTTGATTTCAGCATCGAGTGACAGATTCCTGGGGATTGTGGAGCCTTGATCTGTGAAGCTGTCAACAACTTCCAGTAACACATTATCAATACTAATTCTTGGTAGCATAGCAGCAACCTAAACTGCTATTTGCCTTCAAGGGTAGCATTTGCTTTCCTGATGCTGTTGGTCAATGCGAACTGTGGAGAGTATGCCTTTGGCGAGTGATGCTGGTCTGGCATCTTTGATATGGGGCAACTCCATTGTGGTGACCTGGCACTCGGTTATGAAAGAATGAACAGCTTTTCAAGAGTTCTGATACACATCATGACAGCTGTGAGAAGAACACAGCTAATATCAGAATGCAGATGTTTGACCTGCTGTGCACTTTGGACAACCTGGAATTTATCAGTTGTACCTAACGATTACTCATTTCTCATGAAAAGAGCAGGAGGATTTAAACTAATATGGCAGGGGGATGGGAACAAGTGCAGAAAGACAGAGGAGTGTAAAATGAGGGTAGAAGCAAAAAGTAGTAAGGTGAAAAGTAAAAGTGGCAGGCAGGCGAATCCAGGGCAAAAATCAAAAAGGGCCACTTTTCAACATAATTGTATAAGGGCCAAGAGTGTTGTAAAAACAAGACTGAAGGCTTTGTGTGTCAATGCAAGGAGCATTCGTAACAAGGTGGATGAATTGAATGTGCAGATAGTTATTAATGAATATGATATAGTTGGATCACAGAGACATGGCTCCAGGGTGACCAAGGATGGGAGCTCAACATTCAGGGATATTCAATATTCAGGAGGGATAGACATGAAAGAAAAGGAGGTGGGGTAGCGTTGCTGCTTAGAGAAGAAATTAACGCAATAGAAAGGGAAGGACGTTAGTCTGGAGGATGTGGAATCGATATGGGTAGAGTGCATAACACTAAGGGGCAGAAAACGCTGGTGGGAGTTGTGTACAGGCCACCTGACAGTAGTAGTGAGGTTGGGGATGACATTAAACAGGAAATTAGAAATGCGTGCAATAAAGGAACAGCAGTTATAATGGGTGACTTCAATCTACATATAGATTGGGTGAATCAAATTGGTAAGGGTGCTGAGGAAGAGGATTTCTTGGAATGTTTGTGGGATGGTTTTCTGAACCAACATTTCGAGGGACCATCTAGAGAGCAGGCCATTCTAGACTGGGTATTGAGCAATGAGGAAGGGTTAGTTAGGAATCTTGTTGTGCGAGGCCCCTTGGGTAAAAGTGACCATAATATGGTGGAATTCTTCATTAAGATGGAGAGTGACATAGTTAATTCAGAAACAAATGTTCTGAACTTAAAGGATGGTAATTTTGAAGGTATGAGACGTGAATTAGCTAAGATAGACTGGCAAATGATACTTCAAGGGTTGACGGTGGATATGCAATGGCAAGCATTTAAAGATCGCATGGATGAACTACAACAATTGTTCATCCCAGTTTGGCAAAAGAATAGACCAGGGAAGGTAGTGCACCCATGGCTGACAAGGGAAATTAGGGATAGTATCAATTCTGAAGGAGAAACATACAAATTAGCCAGAAAAAGCGGCACACCTGAGGACTGGGAGAAATTCAGAGTCCAACAGAGGAGGACAAAGGGCTTAATTAGGAAAGGGGAGAAAGATTATGAGAGAAAGCTGGCAGGGAACATAAAAACTGACTGTAAAAGCTTTTGTAGATATGTGAAATGGAGAAGATTGGTTAAGACAAATGTAGGTCCCTTATGGTTAAGACAAATGTAGGTCCCTTACAGTCAGAAACAGGTGAATTGATCATGGGGAACAAGGACATGGCAGACCAATTGAATAACTACTTTGGTTCTGTCTTCACTAAGGAGGACATAAATAATCTTCCGGAAATAGTAGGGGACCGAGGGTCTAGTGAGATGGAGGAACTGAGGGAAATACATGTTAGTAGGAAAGTGGTGTTAGGTAAATTGAAGGGATTGAAGGCAGATAAATCCCCAGGGCCAGATGGTTTGCATCCCTGAGTGCTTAAGGAAGTAGCCCAAGAAATAGTGGATGCATTAGTGATAATTTTTCAAAACTCTTTAGATTCTGGATTAGTGCCTGAGCATTGGAGGGTGGCTAATGTAACCCTGCTTTTTAAAAAAGGAGGGAGAGAGAAACCAGGGAATTATAGCCTGACATCAGTGGTGGGGAAAATGCTAGAGTCAGTTATGAAAGATGCGATAACAGCACATTTGGAAAGCGGTGAAATCATCGGACAAAGTCAGCATGGATTTGTGAAGGGAAAATCATGTCTGACGAATCTCATAGAATTTTTTGAGGATGTAACTAGTAGAGTGGATAGGGGAGAACCAGTGGATGTGGTATATTTGGATTTTCAGAAGGCTTTTGACAAGGTCCCACACAGGAGATTAGTGTGCAAACTTAAAGCACACGGTATTGGGTGTATGGTATTGATGTGGATAGAGAATTGGTTGGCAGACAGGAAGCAAAGAGTGGGAATAAACGGGATCTTTACAGAATGGCAGGCAGTGACTAGAAGGGTACCGCAAGGCTCAGTGCTGGGACCCCAGTTGTTTACAATATATATTAATGACTTGGATGAGGGAATTAAATGCAGCATCTCCAAGTTTGCAGATGACACGAAGCTGGTTGGCAGTGTTAGCTGTGAGGAGGATGCTAAGAGGATGCAGGGTGACTTGGATAGGTTAGGTGAGTGGATGCAAATTCATGGCAGATGCAATTTAATGTGGATAAATGTGAGGTTATTCACTTTGGTGGCAAGAACAGGAAAACAGATTATTATCTGAATGGTGGCCAATTAGGAAAAGGGGAGGTGCAACGAGACCTGGGTGTCAATGTACACCAGTCATTGAAAGTAGGCATGCAGGTACAGCAGGCGGTGAAAAAGGCGAATGGTATGCTGGCATTCATAGCAAGAGGATTCGAGTACAGGAGCAGGGAGGTACTACTGCAGTTGTACAAGGCCTTGGTGTGACCACACCTGGAATATTGTGTGCAGTTTTGGTCCCCTAATATGAGGAAAGACATTCTTGCCATAGAGGGAGTACAAAAAAGGTTCACCAGGTAGATTCCTGGGGTGGCAGGACTTTCATATGATGAAAGACTGGATCGACTAGGTTTATACTTGCTGGAATTTAGAAGATTGAGGAGGGATCTTATTGAAACATATAAAATTCTAAAGGGATTGGACAGGCTAGATGCAGCAAGATTCTTCCCGATGTTGGGGAAGTCCAGAACGAGGGGTCACGGTTTAAGGATAAAGGGGAAGCCTTTTAGGACCGAGATGAGGAAAAACTTCTTCACACAGAGAGTGGTGAATCTGTGGAATTCTCTGCCACAGGAAACAGTTGGGCCAGTTCATTGGCTATATTTAAGAGGGGGTTAGATATGGCCCCTTGTGGCTAAAGGGATCAGGGGGTATGGAGAGAAGGCAGGTACAGGGTTCTGAGTTGGATGATCAGCCATGACCATACTGAATGGCGGTGCTGGCTGGAAGGGCTGAATGGCCTACTCCTGCACCTATTTTCTATGTTTCTATCTCAATTGCCAGCCTCATCGGGTAGATACTTTCCTTCAGCACTCGGAAGGATATGCCCCCCATCTCACCCAACACAATGCTTCGGTGAGGTCAATGAGGGGAAACATATCTGATTTCCATTGTTCATGGCTTTTCATCTGCGATTGACAACTGAGAAGATCATGTAGATCTCCTGTGAACTTCAGAAGGGAAGAGGGGGGAAGCAGATTCGAGCTATAGTGATAGGGGATTCAATAGTTGGGGAAACAGGCAAGAGGTTCTGTGGACAAGAATAAGATTCCCTGATGGTATGTCGCCTTCCTGGTGCCAGGGTCAGTTACATCTCGGATCAAATCCACAGATTTCTTAAGGGAAACTTCTTCACTCAGAGGGTGGTGAGAGTGTGGAATGAGCTGTCAGTGGAAGTAGTAGATGTGGGTTCAATTTCAATACTTTGGAGAAATTTAGATAGGTATATGGATGGAAGGGTTATGGAGGACTATGATCCAGGTGCAGGTTGACGGGACTAGGCAGATTAATAGTTTGGCATGGACTGGATGGTAAATACTGCACATAAACAGACCCTTTGGCCCAAGTACCTCCTGCTTGTTGATGACTGCTGCTTCTTAAACCACTCTCAGATTTGGGCATAATGTATTCAGTCACGACCCATATTCTGATCAGGGCAATTTCCCAATAATACATTGCCCAAAACCCTGCACGGAAGTGCTTTCATGCTGATACATTCTTCCTCCTACAGAGGTATCCATGGGCATGATCTGAGCCCCACCCCTCCTACAGAAATACCCTGGGACACAATTTCCTCCTCTACAGATATACAATATGTCAAGACTCAGTACATCCCTCCTCCAAAGATATCCCAGTATGCTGTCCTCTTCATCATCATGCAGAGACATCCCAGGACACAATCCCCTCCTTCCTGCAGATATATCCCTGGACAGTCACCTCTCTCCTACAGAGATATAGAGGTATCCAGGGAGGGAGGGAGGGAGGGAGAGGGAGAGGGAGAGGGAGAGGGAGAGGGAGGGAGAGAGAGAGAGAGAGAGAGAGAGAGAGAGAGAGAGAGAGAGACAGACACTCAGGCTCAGACTCAGACTCAGACTCAGACCCTCCTGCAGGGATATAGAAGTTCAAGCAGATGCTACAGAAGTGTAGCTTCCTATACCTGATGAGTGAGACCATCACCTTGAATCTACTAAACTGCATCCTTGCGCACTCTGTAACTGGCTTTTCAACAACAGGTAAACTGTCAATGATGCCTAGAGGTGCCTTACTGGTGGTCATTGTCCTGGAATACATTTGAGATGATTCACCCACTTCTCCATCTGTTTAAAATGGATGGTGACTTGCTCTGACCTTGTTTGCGATTGGCTACTTTCTTTGCTGATTGTCAAGTTGTCTTTTTGATCTTATCTTGCTCCTAATCCCATGTTGAAGGGCAACTGGTTGCTTTGACAGAGCTATGGTCAATAGTCAGTGGTGCTTCACGCTAGCAGCCTGCTAGGTCTTGCTGTGAACAATTCCTAATTAATACATTGTCCTCTCATTTCAGACGCTGTTGTAGTGAATGAGGGCAAATCACTTGACAGATTCCATAACAAATAATTTACCAAGTAACAGATTCCACTGCTTTGATGTTGGCTTCAAACTAGTCAATGTTCTTTTCTTCCAGTTTCCTATATTTTCAGTCATAGAGTAACACAGTATGGATACAGAATCTTCCACTCAACAAGTATGCTTACCACCCTCTGCATGAAAAAGTTGCTCTTCAGTCCCTTTTAAATATTTCTCCTCTCATCCAAATCTATGCCCACTAGTTCTGGGCTCCCCAGCCCTGGGGAAATGACTGTTACTGTCCACCTTATCTATACATAGAACATAGAATAGTACAGCACAATATAGGCCCTTAGGCCCACAATGTTGTGCCGACCCTCAAACCCTGCCTCCCATATAACCCCTCCCCACCTTAAATTCTCCATTTACCTGTCTAGTAGTCTCTTAAGTTTCACTAGTGCACCTGCCTCTCACAATTTTAAACACTTCTATAAGGTCATCCCTCATTCTCCTATGTTCTAAGGAATCTAAGGCTAATCCCTCATTATAACTCAAACTTTCTAGACCTGGCATCATCCTCATAAATCTTTCCTGCACTCTTTCGAGTTTAACCACATCTTTCCTATGAGGGTGACCAACGCTGTACACAGTACTCCATGAACAACTTCACCCATGATTTATCAACTGCAACAACGCAATATATTAAATGCCGCCTATTCTCTACTTTGCAAAGGAATGTTGGAGAAGATATCCTCAATGGAATTAAGGAGTTGATGTTTCTTATCTGGGTAGATGGTATGGCAGATGTTGGTGTGGAATTGGCCTTTTTGGTTCAAATGTAAACCTTTCGAAGGTTACATCTTGCCACTGGTACACCCTTAGAAAGAGATCTGGGTCATATTGTGTGTGATAGGCACTGATGCTGGTCATCTCATGAACTATCTTTCAATATATTTCTTCATATACCCTCTAAACATTGCTCTATTACCTTTATACAGCCTCAATTCTAATTCTTATCCATATGAGTATGTGTTTCCTTAATTTCTTCAAACTGCTGCTGACGTCATCCTACAATTATTTTAACTAACACACATCAAAGTTGTTGGTGAACGCAGCAGGCCAGGCAGCATCTGTAGGAAGAGGTGCAGTCGACGTTTCAGGTCGAGACCCTTCGTCTTTTTGTGGAACAATCTATGTTCCGTGCCTATTCTGGTATCTGTCCCCCACTTTTCCTTCGCTACATCGACGACTGCATTGGCGCTGCTTCCTGCATGCATGCAGAACTCGTTGACTTTATTAACTTTGCCTCCAATTTTCACCCTGTCCTCAAGTTTACCTGGTCCATTTCCGACACCTCCCTCCCCTTTCTAGATCTTTCTGTCTCTGTCTCTGGAGACAGCTTATCCACTGATGTCTACTATAAGCCTACTGACTCTCACAGCTATCTGGACTATTCCTCTTCTCACCCTGTCTCTTGCAAAAACGCCATCCCCTTCTCGCAATTCCTCCGTCTCTGCCGCATCTGCTCTCAGGATGAGGCTTTTCATTCTAGGACGAGGGAGATGTCTTCCTTTTTTAAAGAAAGGGGCTTCCCTTCCTCCACTATCAACTCTGCTCTTAAACGCATCTCCCCCATTTCACGTACATCTGCACTCACTCCATCCTCTCGCCACCCCACTAGGAATAGGGTTCCCCTGGTCCTCACCTACCACCCCACCAGCCTCCGGGTCCAACATATTATTCTCAGTAACTTCCGCCACCTCCAACGGGATCCCACCACTAAGCACATCTTTCCCTCCCCCCCCCTCTGCATTCCGCATGGATCGCTCCCTACACAACTCCCTTGTCCATTCGTCCCCCCCATCCCTCCCCACTGATCTCCCTCCTGGCACTTATCCGTGTAAGCGGAACAAGTGCTACACATGCCCTTACACTTCCTCCCTTACCACCATTCAGGGCCCCAAACAGTCCTTCCAGGTGAGGCAACACTTCACCTGTGAGTCGACTGGGGTGATATACTGCGTCCGGTGCTCCCGATGTGGCCTTTTACATATTGGCAAGACCCGACGCAGACTGGGAGACCGCTTTGCTGAACACCTACGCTCTGTCCGCCAGAGAAAGCAGGATCTCCCAGTGGCCACACATTTTAATTCCACATCCCATTCCCATTCTGACATGTCTATCCACGGCCTCCTCTACTGTAAAGATGAAGCCACACTCAGGTTGGAGGAACAACATCTTATATTCCGTCTGGGTAGCCTCCAACCTGATGGCATGAACATCGACTTCTCTAACTTCCGCTAAGGCCCCACGTCCCCCTCGTACCCCATCTGTTACTTATTTTTATACACACATTCTTTTTCTCAGTCTCCTTTTTCTCCCTCTGTCCCTCTGACTATACCCCTTGCCCATCCTCTGGGTACCCCCCCCCCCCCCGTCTTTCTTCCCGGACCTCCTGTCCCATGATCCTCTCGTATCCCCTTTTGCCAATCACCTGTCCAGCTCTTGGCTCCATCCCTCCCCCTCCTGTCTTCTCCTATCATTTTGGATCTCCCCCTCCCCCTCCCACTTTCAAATCCCTTACTCACTCTTCCTTCAGTTAGTCCTGACGAAGGGTCTCGGCCTGAAACGTCGACTGTACCTCTTCCTAGAGATGCTGCCTGGCCTGCTGCGTTCACCAGCAACTTTGATGTGTGTTGCTTGAATTTCCAGCATCTGCAGAATTCCTGTTGTTCTTATTTCTGGTGTTATTTTAATACTGGACAACACATCTGCATGTGTAGTACTGCAACAAGGTGATACGGCAAATGAAATATAGATATGCTGTACTGTTCATGCATTTGTCATTTTTTAGTGAATGAGTACAGTATGTACTGCACAACCCCCCACCCCCCACCTTCACAGCATTCTGGCAGGCATGAGCAATCAATCGCGTGCTGAAGATTGAATATGAGCTCTTACAAGTCACTGGCAGATTCAGTGCTTGATACGGTAAAAGAATGTCTTGCACACAGAGTCTCACAATTTTCAACTAAACAGATTTTCACATTTTGCAAGAATATCCTTTTCCTTTAATCAACATGAAATGATATTCACATTAAATAAATTATTTTAACTTTTTAAAAAATTATTTGAGCAGTTATTTATAATTAAATTGAGCAGAATTCAATCTTATCACACATGGCAACTGCAGAAAGCAAGCCGAGGCAAAATTATGGAGCCCCTGGGTTTCTCAATCTCATGGCTTCCGCCTCTTGACCTTACATTTGGTCTGAAGGCAAACAGCTGTGCATCAGCTCGGTTGCGGGCAAATACAGAAAGATGAGGCATCAGTTCACCTTTTGGATTTAAGATTTTTTTTGTAAAAGAATAGCTTTTTATCACATGTACATTGAAACATAAACTGGCCATTGGTGTAGTGGCACCTGCACTTGACTTCAAGGCGAGTGGTCCTAACTTCGAATCTGGCTGGCTCCTTGCAAGCTTTCCATCCCTGCTGGCTGGAGTGATGAGCTAGCAACTTGTCCTCGCAAGAAACAGACAAGTGATAAAGAAATGGTAAGGTTGCCACTCACTGCACTATGAAGTGTGGAGAGGAACAACAACATCGAAACATACAGTGAAGTGTGTTTAAAAACGCAAACATGTTTTTGCATCAACAACCAACCTAGTCTAAACGTGCCGGGGCAGCCTGCAAGTGTCACCAAGTTTCTGACACCAACATAGCATACATACAATTTACTAACCTTAAGTTGTACGTCTTTGGAATGTTGAAGGAAACTAGAGCCACTGGAGAAAACCCATGTGGTCATGGGGAGAACGTACAAACTCCATACAGACAGAGGCCAGGAATTAGATTAGATTAGATTAGATTATTAGATTATGAGGACACGCAGTCCTCTTTTATTGACATTTAGTAATGCATGCATTAAGAAATGATACAATGTTCCTCCAGAATGATATCACAGAAACACAAGACAAACCAAGACTGAAAAACTGACAAAAACCACATAATTATAACATATAGTTACAACAGTGCAAAGCAATACTGTAATTTGATAAAGAACAGACTGTGGGCACGGTAAAAAAGAGTCTCAAAGTCTCTCTAAAGTCCCATCATCTCACGTAGACAGTAGAAAGAAGAAAAACTCTCCCTGCCATGAGCTTCCAGCGCCGCAAACTTGCCAATACAGCACCCTGGAAGCACCCGACCACAGCTGACTCTTGAGTCCATCCAAAAACTTCAAGCCTCCGACACCAAGCACCGAGCACCGTCTCTGCTGAGCACTTCGACCCCGGCCCCGGCAATAGGCAAAGCCAAGGATCTGCAGCCTTCCCATCCGAAGATTCATGATCGCACAGTAGCAGCGGCAGCAAAGTGGGCATTTCAGAAGTTGCTCCAGATGTTCCTCCGTGCTTCTCACGTCTGCCTCCATCAAATCAGGATTGTGTGCGGTACCTATTTACAAATACGATATCGTTTTGGAGCAGCCGCGTGCACTGTCTCGCGCCACCATCTTCTCCTACCCTACCTGAATTGAATCCTGATCCTATAGCTGGCACTGAAAACATTACACTAACCATGATGCTACTGTGTCAGGGTTTACTTGACCATCCATGGTCTCTTCTGAGATGCACTCAAACTTCACTTGTGAGATATGCTTTGGAAACTGTGCAGTGTTTACTTAGTGGTGTTTAGATCAATTTCCTTTGTGTAGTGCATTAAAACCTTGTGCGAAGCAAATAGATGTTTGGTCTATCTTACTTTAGTGCTCCCATACCCATGCAGATTTGCAAAATGACCATTGCTGTGGTGATTTACAAAAATATAAAGGAACTAAAGAATGGATAAATTATCTAAACCGTTCACGTATATTATCCTCTTTGACCTACAAATATGGTATGCAGTGAATGAAGAATTCTTGTATGGTAATAATTTCCCTTCTTGTGAGGCTTTTTCTGTGTTTGTTTCAAATTGTTCACTTTGTATTGCAGCATGCTGTAAACCACATGAAAGTAGCATACATGTCGCCACAAGTGGATATTGGACCTCATCCTCTATTAGTACAGTTTGTATTTTCTGTCAACGATCAGCAGGGAGGTTCATTGACTGGACTCGTATTCAACATAACCATTATACCTGTGGACAACCAATCACCTGAGGTATATAGGGCTCCAAATTATGTCTCTCATGTTTCCTATTTTGTTCTTCCACTACTTTAATTGAGACCTTTGCACATTACATTCAGATTCATTTCATCATAGAAACTGCATCCTGGTGCAATATCCTTTTTGAATACACTCTGTGAGGATCTCAAAGCACAATGTCCAATTCATCACGCACTGTTTTCCTTAAATGTAGCAATTAATTTCCCAACTTTTGCTATACAACAAGTCAATTTGATTTCTCTAAGTTTTTCTTCAAAGTTCACCAGATTTTTACTTAATCAAATTCTCAGAATCCTAGTCATCTTATCTTATTCTTTAACAAGTCAGTATTGTACTCTCATCCTCATTCAATTGGACCCCACTCAGAATAAAAGCCTAACTTTTCCTGTTCTGAATTTCCTCTCTAATCAAATCCTCCGAATTACCTTTGGACATATGGTATGTGAAATGTAACATATATGTCATTATATCTGTTTAGCATCCAGTTGTGACCATACTAGAATACAAGTATCTTTCAGATGTTTTATATATGTATGTATGTATATGACAAGATACCTTGTTTCTTTTTCTGTCTTCCCTCTTTCGCATTTGTTCAATAATCTGCTCTCATGTTTTCTGAATTTGGACCTGGGCTCTTACATTTTAAAAAAACACAAAGACACCTTTGTTGGTTATTTGATAGATTTTCACCAATGAAATAAAAGCAGAGGAAGGTTCAGTCTGCTTGATCACTGGAGACAATTTGATGGTGACGGACAATGATACAATTGATGAGGATCTCCGAATCCAATTACAGCAAAAACCACAGCATGGAGAGATCAGGTTGCATGGAAACATCATGCTAGACGGTGACATGTTTACATTAGATGACCTCAAATCCTTTCAAGTCAGGTGAGCAACGTACCTATTTGTTGTTCTTGTAACATTAGATGTTGTTCTTTAACTGCTTCCAGAATGTTAAATACATTTCAAAATTAGGGCCAAGCCAAAATCTTTCAATACAAATGTAAAGTACTGTGGATGCTGGAACCCTGAAATTTGCACAAGAAAAATCTGGAAATCCTCAGAAATCCAAACAGAATCCCTGGAGAGTGAAACACAATCCATCTGCCTGTCTCCCTTGTGCTGACTGATGAATTAAGCAGCTCTTCAAATTTAAAACTCCCTCCTTTGTTTTTAAATCCTGTGTGGCCTCCTTCTTACTTTAAGATCTAACTTGTAACCCAGCCTTGTGACCTAGCTTTTGATTAAATGCTCTAATATCTTCTTACCTGGCTCAGGATCAAATTTTGTCTGCATGCTCTCCTGTAAAGCATTTTGGCACATTTATTACTTTAATAAAGTATAGGAACAAGTATGAGAAAGGCTAAATTAAACAAGGAAAATAATGCAGTCTCTTGTGTCTCCATTGTACTATGCCACTGCAAAGTCTGTTCCAGGTTTATCAACTTTTAAAAAGTTTTCCTCCTCTCCCCAATGCGAGGCCTCCTCTTGCTGCTGCTCGCCCTTTGTGGTTTCCTCTGCTTACTGGCTATATGAACACATTCTTCAGCTCAGTCTTCCGTTTTCCTTCGTATTCTGTCCATCTCTCCTCTCCACTCTCATTTCTGAAGCATAGCTTCAACCTGAAACATTGACAGTTCCTTTCCTCCCCTGAAGCTGCTTGACCTGTTGAGTTCCTCCAGCAGTTGGTTTGTTGCTCCAGCTTCCAGTATCTCAAGTCCAGATGTGCTGCTTTCTGGGCTGTGGAAGCTGATAGGGAAAGGAAAGCAGAAGGGCTTTCCATTGCCTTCCATAATAGAGAGCTGGCAGAGGAATGGAAACCTTTGTTCAAATGGATACAAGGACATATTGGGTTCCTTTAGGCTAGTCAGTTTAATCTCTGTTGTGTAAATGCTTTTAGACACAATAATCAAAGAATAAGCACTTGGAGAAATCGGTAAAGGGGAGGAGGCACTTGTTTCTTAGAGGCAAATTGTGTTTGAGTAACCTGATTAAATCCTTTAAATAGACTGAGAAGGCTAATGATGCTAATGCAACAGGAGTGATGTATAAAGGGATTTCAAAAGATGTGAAGCCTTACTCAAAAAGCTGGTGTGCAAAATAAAGGCCCAAGAAGTGGTATGAATAAGAAACTGGCTTAAAGAATGGAAATGAAGAGTTGTGGTAGTGTCCTCCATTTAGGGTCTCGAACAGTCCTGCCTGGTGAGGCAATGCTTCACCTGTGAATCTATTGAGTGTCATTTCCTGTATTCGGTGCCTCCATTCATGGCCGCAAACAGTCCTTCCAAGTGAAGCAAAACTTCATCTGCCCATCTTTTGGGCTCATCTACTGTATCTGGGGCTCCCGGTGCAGCCTACTTTATTTTGGTGAGACCAGCTGTAGATTAGGGGACTGCTTTGTCAAGCACCTCCACTCCATTTCAAAAAGCAGAATTTCCTGGTGGCCATTCATTTTAATTCCATTTCCCATTCCCATTCTGACATGTCGATCCATAGCCTCCTCTGCTGCTCCGATGAGGTCACTCTTTGGCTGGAGGAGAAACACCTCATATTTCATCTAGGTTGTCCCTAATCTGATGGCATGAATATCTCCAATTTCTGCAAATTTTTTTCCCTCCCCCTTCCCTCTTTTTCAATTTACCATTCTGGCCTCTTACCTCTTCTCCTCACCCGCCTATCACCTCAACCTGATGCCCCTCCTCCTCCCCCTTCTCCCATGGTCAATTCTCTTGCCTTATCAGATTCCTTCTTCTCCAGCCCTTTGCTTTTTCACCTCCCGGCTTCTTGTTTCATTCCCCCTCCCCACCCACCTGGCTTCAGCTATCACCTTTTAGCTTATTTTTCTTTCCCTCCAGCCACCTTCTTATTCTGGCATCATGCCCCCTCCTTTCCAGTCCTGATAAAGGGTCTCAGTTTGAAAAATTGTTTACTTATTCATTTCCATTGATGCTGCCTGACCTGCTGAATTCCACCAATAAATTTGTGTATGCTACTCTGGATTTCCAGCATCGGCTTTACCTCTATCTATTTATGAGTAGTGGTAAATGTTTTTCATAATGAAGATACACTATTCCCCCTAGGCTATGCAGGTGCGTGGCCATATAGTAATGGAAATGCTTCCATGCACATAGCCGTTGTTGCTGTGCAGCTGGAATTTGCTTTTATACAATGTTAATACAATTTTGAAATTATCCCAATATAATTTTAAATCTATGTTAATATAATTGTGAAATAGCCTATAATTAATTGTGTTAATGAATATAATCCACAACTTTTCTAAATAATAACCTTTACTTTTAAGTATTTTAGAGCTTCAATGTACTTACATTGTCAGTCTTTCAAGTTGCAACACTGTTTAAAAAAAATGTAACAATAAACAGAATGGACATCGGTTGGTCATCTATATACTACCAAAACTCTCATGCTCTGTCTGTCTGTTTGTTTGTTTGTGACCTCCAACTAACGCAAACAGTGCATTGCAGCGGCACTTTTTTTGGTTAAGTCGAATTAAAATGCGCTAATTTACAGAATGCAGGCAAAGTTCAGGGTTATATATTCGTATAAAATTACTCATTCACCAAAATAAACAGGCTCCCTTTCAACCCGAGACCTGATCCGTCATCATGGAAATCAGGACGCGACACCCGACACATGCGCACGGCCAGTCTCAGCAGCGACACCTACCGGAGCAATAGGGCAGGGCATTAGGAAACACAAACACGAGGAATTCTGCAGATGCTGGAAGTTCAAGCAACACACATCAAAGTTGCTGGTGAACGCAGCAGGCCAGGCAGCATCTCTAGGAAGAGGTACAATCGATGTTTCAGGCCGAGACCCTTCGTCAGGACTAACTGAAAGAAGAGCTAGTAAGAGATTTGAAAGTGGGAGTGGGAGGAGGAGATCCAAAATGATAGGAGAAGACAGGAGGGGGAGGGATGGAGCCAAGAGCTGGACAGGTGATAGGCAAAACGGATATGAGAGGATCATGGGACAGGAAGCCCAGGGAGAAAGAAAAGGGGGAGGGGGGGAAAACCCAGAGGATGGGCAAGGGGTATAGTGATAGGGACGGAGGGAGAAAAAAGAGAGAGAGAGAAAGAATATGTGTATATAAATAAATAAATAAATAACGGATGGGGTACGAGGGGGAGGTGGGGCTTTAGCGGAAGTTAGAAAAGTCAATGTTCATGCCATCAGGTTGGAGGCTACCCAGGCGGAATATTAAGGTGTTGTTCCTCCAACCTGAGTGTGGCTTCATCTTTACAGTAGAGGAGGCCGTGGATAGACATGCTTTCATGCATTTGAATTGCAGCCATATGATTGGCAGATAGACAGTGGCATTATTGAGCAGGTGTACCTGGTAAAGTGGCCACTGAGTGGGGATATGTGAACTGAGTGAGTAGTCAAGGCAGATGAGATTTAATACAGGGAAGTATGAAATGATACATACCATGAATCGTAGTCATTATTTCCAACAGCAGTTTTTTTTTTAACCTTCACAATTGTTATGGTTGAATTTGGAGCCTGGTTTATTATTGCAGTCCTCTAGATTATTTGTACTAATCTAATGCCATATCAATCCAACATAATCACTCAGTGCAAACTTTCAGATGAATTTCTTCAGTGTTTGGCCTGTTAAAGTGGTACACATTGTTTTCCAATTATTTCCTTCTGATTACGGTTGTGTTACAGCCTAGTCTAATGAACAAAGCATTTGAACTGTTGGATTGTGGTTTGATTTGTGGCATGACTTCTTCTCCATTCACAGATACGAACATGATGATTCAGAGACACTGAATGATTTAGTCATATTTACAGCCACAGATGGATTTAACACTGCAGATGGGGTGCTGAAAGTAAAGGTAAGGACAAAGAAAAGTGCTGTTATAAATTGTGACATGACAGAAATCCATGAAATCAGATGCATAACACTGAACTGGCATTTGATTCCCTTAAACCGATTGTCAGATACATAGTTTAATATTTTTTTTCCAACCAGGCATTACAGTGTACAAAATATTTTAGTGAAAGATGCAGCAGCATGTGTTTTAATTACGAAGTATTTACAACACAGAAATAAACTACTTTAGCCTACAAGTTAGTGCAGTATTTTTGATATTAATCTTTTTTCAGACTCTTTCGTCAAAATTATCAACTTTCCATTCCATTTCCTTCTCTCTTTTCTGCTCCATCTTAGATGCATTTATATTATTTACTGACTGTGCCTTGTTCTGCTGAACATGGTGGGCATAATATGTTGGTGCCAAAATGCGTGGCAACACTTGTGGGCTGCCCCTAGCACATCCTCACTTTGTGTTGGTTGATAATGCAAATGACACATTTGTCTGTATGTTTCAATGTAACTCTTATTAATAAATCTAAATCTAGTCTAATCTAATCTAATCAGCTTCTTCCTATAGAAGTGAGTTCCAACTTCTAACCAAACAAGGTAAAATAATCCCCCAGCAAAGAGTAATGATTGGCCTTTGTTTGTAGCCCCCATTAATGGGTTCATCCACAAAATCCCACTAAGCGCTTCTCCTCAACATCAATAAAGCCTTGGATATTGTGGAAGACTCTCCACTCTTTTTTTTTCTGGAACATGAAGCCTAACCTGTTCAGTCTTTCCTGATAGATATTATCTCTCACTTCTTTTAGCAGCCCAGCAAAGTTTTTTGGTAATACAAAGCCCAAAACAATTTATAGAACCAAATGCAGATGACAGGCCATAAATTTGTAGTTACATGATGAAAGAATACTAACCTCTTTTGTGAAAAAATCAGAATTAAATTGACCATGTCCTTCATGGCCATCTAGACTGAAAGGTTAGAGCACATGCTATTCGGGGGAAATAACTAACGGGATTCATAATTGGCTCAGTGCGAGGAAGCAGTGGGTGATAGTCAAGAGTTGTTTTTTGGATTGGATCCCATGTTAGTGCTGTGCTACAGGAGTCGGTGGTAGGACCTTTGTTCCTTGTAATTTATATAAATGGCGAGGATTTAAATGTACATAGCATAGTTAGTAAGTTTGCAGATGATACTAAAACCATTAGTGTTGTAGAAAGTGTAGAAAGTTATGAAAAATGACAGAGGGTATGTGGGCTGAGATTGGCAAATTGCTTTTAATCCGGACAAATGTAAGATATTGCATTTTGGGAGATCAAACTAGTGTAGCAGTTGTAGTGAGTGATAGAGTCCTAGGGAGTGTTATGTAACAGGCAGACCCACTCTAATGAATTGTTTCAAGAGGTTGGTTATGGCTAGAGTTAACTCCTGCCTGAGTTAGTACCTGGAACTGCTGCAGTTTGCCTACCATAGCAATAGGTGTACAGCAGATGCAGTCTCACTGCTCTCTTCCCATTACTTCCATCTGAGAGGAGGTACAGGAGCTTGAAGACCCATAATCAAAGGTTTAGGAACAACCACATCTCCTCCGCCAACAAATTTCTGAACACTGTGAACGTATGAATGCAACCTCCCTATTCCTGTTTTTGCTCTGTTATTTATTTTTGTAAGTTATAGGCTAGTATCATAACTTACAAAAGTTATGCTGTACTGCTGCCACAACACAACAAACCTCATGTTATATGAAACAGTGATAAAAAATCTGATTCTGATCTTTACCAAGATTTGATCTTTGGTATCATCTGCATTTGATTAGCTGATTTGCTCTTTGACTCCATTTTTCTGCCTGTTCCTCGTAATTCTTGAAGCCCCTGCAGATAATAAATCAGATTCATATTCTGATCTATAAGTACAAGGGCATAGTTTGCTGAGAGTGGCACCTCAGGTAAATGGAATGGTGAGGAAGGCATTCCGCATGCTTGCCTCATCAGTGAGAGCATGAGTATGGGAGTTAGAAAGTTATGTTGTACTTGTATGAGAGATTGGTGAAGCCCTACTTGGAGTTTCAGTCACACTGCTATAGAAAATGTATTATTACACTAGACAAGATTTACTAAGATGTTGTTTGGATTTGGGGACCTGAGTTACAAGGAAAGGTTGTGTAAACTAGAACTTTATTATTTGGAATGTCGGAGATTGAGTGGTGACCTAATCGAAGTATATAGATCATGAGGGGCAAAGACAGGGTAAAAGCTCATAAACAAGAGAAAATCTGCAGAAGCTGGAAATTTGAGCAACACACACAAAATGCTAGAGGGACTCAGCAGGCCAGGCAGCATCTATGGAAAAGAGTACAGTCGACGTTTTGGGCCGAAACCCTGCAACAAGACTGCCGAAGGGTTTGGGCTGAAACATCAACTGTATTCTTTTCCATAGATACTGCCTGGCCTGCTGAGTTCCTCCAGCAATTTGTGTGTAAAAGTTCACAGTCTTTTTCGCAGGGAGAAGGTGCAAAAAAAGATGACATAGATTTAAGATCAGAAGCAAGAGATTTAAAGAAGAATATTATGGACAGCTTCTTCACACAAAAGGTGGTGCTTGTTTGGAATGGCCTGCCAGAAATAGAGGCTGATGGGAGCACACGAGCAACATTTAAAAGCCATTGAGGTAAGTACATTAAATAGAAGGGCTATAGATGTCTGTAGGCCAAACACAGTCAGAATAGTCAGCGTAGATGTATTGGGTCATCTTCTTTCTGAAATAAAGATTATATTGGGCTAAAGACCTGTTTCTGTGCTGTAAGGCTCTCTGACTATCTGACTTTGTTCATTTGAAGAAGGTCCAAGAGTAGATCCTTAGTGTTAAAATTTCCCTTTCATGAGCATTGGAGGAAGTTTGCTTTTGTTGTAACTGTAAATGTGGGATGGAGGGAGAAGTGAGTGTGCTGGGGCTGTAAGGATAGTAAAAAAAAAATCTGTCCTTACGTTTAATTAACTTGAACTCCTTGATCTTTTTTTTCCCCCAAGATTTTACCAATTAACGATGAGCCTCCAGAGCTACAACCACACTTAAAATCTGGACTACAATGTTATGAGCGAGAAAGGGTTTTGATTACCTCCGAGTATCTTTCTGCTACAGATGTTGATAGTGATGATATGAAGCTAATGTATATAATTGCTCGCTCACCATCCTATGGAATAGTACAAAGGAACGATGTCATGGTTGACAAATTCTCACAACTGGATATCATCGAAGGGTCAATTTCTTATTGGCATACTGGTAGGAAAGTTGTCTTTGATCAATCCTGACAATACTCCATTAAAATGCAAGTGGAAAAAGGATGAAATATTCAATGGAGAAAGGAACTGTTTACATTTAAGTTATTGATTTGCAGTACTGAGGAAGTTTTTAATGTAAAGAATATATGTTATGGAGCAAACAAAGACAGCAAAATAAAAAGGGAATGTTTTCAATAACTTGGGAGCCCCCATGCAGGATTCCGTAAAGGTTAACTTGTAAATTGAGTTGGAGGTAAGGAAATGCAGTGTTAGCATTCATTTCAAGAATACCTGAATATAAAAGCAAGAATGTGATGCTGAGGCTTTATAATGCATTGATCAGACTGCACTTGAAGTATGTGACCAGCTTTCGGACACCTTATTTAAGAAAAGATATGCTGGCATTGGAGAGGGTCCAGAGGAGGTTTTCAAAAACGAGCCCAGGAATGAAAGGATTAATGTATGAGAAGTGTTTAGTCATTCTAGAGCTGAAGTTGCAGGTTTAGAAGAAAAAGGGGGAGATATCATTGAAACCTATTGAATATTGAAAGATTCAGATCGAGTGGACATGAATAGGATGATTCCTATTGTGGGGAGTCTCGGACAATGGGGCACAGCCACAGCATAGAGGTACGTCCCTTTAGATCAGAGGTGCAGCTGCATTGCTTAAGGCAGAGAGTGGTGAATATACGGAATTCATTGTCATAGACTGCTGAGGAAGCTAAGTCATTGTGTATATTCAAAGTGGAGGCTGATTGGTTCTTCATTAATAAGGGTATCAAAGGTTACAGAAAGCAGGTAAGAGAATGGGGCTGAGAGGGATAATAAATCAGACGTGACAGAATGGCCGAGCAAACTCGATGGACTGAATGGCCTAATTCTGCTCCTATGTCTTATGGATTATGGTCAAATAAGGCAAGTGATGGAATAAATGGATAAGCATAAATTATATCAGCAAAACCAGAAATCAAATCAGAAAATGCGAGGCATATTGAGTAGGTCTGGCAGCATCTGTGGAGAGAGAAGCAGAGTCAATGTTTCAGGTTGAAGATCTTTGATTAGAACTTGCAAGGTACTGCCTTCTGATGAGAAGCCATTGGCCTGAAACATTAAAAACCAACTGAAGGCAACAAAAACAAAAAAACATAAACAGCAAAAAGAAGAAATATGAAGGTAAGCTAGTCAAAAATATCAAAGAGGATACCAAAGGTTTGTTTCAGAAACTGAATATAAAGAGTAAGAGAGAGGCAAGAGTGGATATTGAACTGCTGGTAAAATGATGTTGGAGAGAGTAATGAAGACAAAGAGATGATGGATGAACTAATAATATTTTACATTTGTTTTCACTGTGGAAGACATGAGCAGTGTGTCAGAAACTCGAGAGTGCCAGGGGGCAGAAGTGAACATGGTTGCTATTAATAAGCAGAAGGTGCATAGGAAGCTGAATGGTCAGAAGGTAGCTAAGTCACCTGGACCAGATGGACAACACCCCAGGGTTTCGAAAGAGGTAGCTGAAGAGATTGTGGAGGCATTAGTAATGATCTTTTAAGGGTCACTAGATTCTGGAATGGTTCCAGAGGACTGGAAAATTTCAAATGTCACTTCACCTTTTAAGAAGGAAGGGAAGAAGAAGAAAGGAAATTATAGGCCAGTTAACTTGACTTTGGTGGTTGGGAATTGGAGTGCATTATTAAGGATGAGATGCATGATGAAGTACAGCAAAGTCAGCCTGGTTTTCTTAAGTGGACATCTTGCCTGACAAACCTCTTGGAATTTTTTGAGGGAATAACAGGCAGGATAGATAAAGAATAGTTAGTGGATATTGTTCCCTTAGATTTTCAGAAGGTCTTTCCCAAGGTGCCACATATGAGGCTGCTTAATGAGATACGAGCCCATGGTATTACAGCAAAGATACAAGCATGGCTAGAAGATTGGCTGATTGGCAGGAAGCAAAGAGTCAGAATAAATGGGGTCAATTCTGTTTGGCTGTCGTGGACAAGTGTTGTTCCACAGGGATTGGTATTGGGACCAATTCTTTTCAACTTATATGTCCACAGCTTTGATGACAGAATTGATGGCTTTGTGACCAAGTTTGCAGATGATTCCAAGATAAGTTGGGGGGCGGGGGGGGGGGGGAGGTAGTGATGAGGAAGCAGGGCATTTGCAGAATGACTTGGACAGATTGGTATAATGGGCAAAGAAGTTGCAGATGGAATATAGTGTAGGGAGGTGTACGGTCATGTAAATTAGTAGAAGGGACAAAGACAGACTGTTTTCTAAACAGGTGAAAATTCAAACATCAGAGGTACAAAGGGACTTGGGAATTCTTCTGCAGGATTCCCGAAAGGAGGATGAGCTGGTGGTGAGGAAGGCAAATCCAATGTTAGCATTCATTTTGAGGGGACCAGAATTTAAGAGCAAAGATATGATGCTAAGACTTTGTAAGGCTTTGGTCAGACTGCACTTGGAGTATTGTGAGCAGTTCTGGTCCCCTTATCCAAGGAAAGATGTGCTGACATTGGAGAAGGTCCAGAGGAGGTTCACAAGAATGATACTGGGAATGAAAATATTAACATATGAGGAGTGTTTGATGACTCTGGGCCTGTACTGACAGGATTTTAGAATAATGAGGGTGGATCTCATTGAACCTATCAAATTTTGAAAGGCCTACATATTGTGGATGTGGAGAGGGCGTTTCCTGTAGTGGGCGAGTGTAGGACCAAAGGGTACAACCTCAGAATAGAAGGATATCCTTTTAGAACAGAGTTGAGAATGAATTTCTTTAACTGGGGGGTGGTGAATCTGTGGAATTCATTATCACAGATGGCTGTGAAAACTAAGTCATTGAGTATATTTAAAGCAGAGGTTGATAGTATCTTGGTGAGTCATGGCATCAAAATTTATGTGGGAGAAGGCAGGAGAATGGGGTTGAGAGTGATAATTTATCAGCCATGATGAAATGGCAGAATGGACTCGATGGGCCGAATGGTCCAATTCTGCTCCTATGTCTTATTACCTCTCTTTCTGTCTCCACAAGTACATTGGATCTGGTGAGTACTTGAAATGTTTTCTGTTTTATTGTCTGCTTTGAGATGAGCAGAATCAGAATCATCAGATAAAATTGTCCAACTCATATGTGAGTTCCAAGTAGTGTTTCAATTCAATTCTAGAGTTTAAATTACCTATTGGTGAGCGATGGGCCAATAACCATTCCAGTAAAAACCTTGCTGCTATAAAAGTCAATGGAAGAGCTCAAGACATCATTCTCTGCTGAATGGTCATTACATCAGGAAAGATCTTTCTTTTGCATGCTCTGCCTTCCAAAACTACTGAGAAAATGTGTACACTTGAGATGGCGGTCTGGCTGCAGACACAGTAGTGGCAGAGTCCTGCAGGGGAAGCCAGGAGTTTTCTGGAGGCATCCAGTCAGAAATCAGAAAGATTGTCAGGTTGGCAGGCTTATTGAAGATTTGGATCAGGAGTTTAGTGGTGCAGTTGGTTGAGGGTTGGTGGCTGGGGATTGGAAGGAGGGTTAGACCAGGAGATTGGTAGAGAAGCTGAACCAAGAGGTTGGTTGATGGATCAGGTTGGGAGGTTAGCAAGAGAGAGGGATGCTTGATGAAGATTTAGGTCAGGACTTTCATGGAGATAAAAAGGACAAATGCAAGCAGTGTGAGATTTTGATAGGTAGGGTAAGGGGTGGATGTTTGGTGGTTAGGGAACTTGGTTGATATGTGTTTAGTTAGGAAAGCCAGGTCAGCATTAAGGTAATTGGAAGGGGTGATGTTTTTCTGATGAAAGGGTGGCATCTGAATGGGGTGAAATGAAGAAATCTTAAGAACAAAATCTAAACCATAAAATGGTTTCCATATTCGTATATGAACACACAGTTATCACATTAAAATTTAGGGTTTACCATAGCACTGGTGGAGCACAAATACTACTTGCCAATAGCCAACAAAACAAACAAAACTACAACTACTTCATGAATCACATTTTTTCTGGTAGATGATCACTGAAATCAAAAGGCTGTAACTTCCCTGTCAGAGTTGTGTTTTTGAACTGCCTGTATGACCAGGCATTTTTGTGGTGTGAACTGAAGTCTGGAAAGTGCAGGACTGTTGCAGTGTGGTGTGCACAGAGGAAATCAAGGCAGTGGGCCCAGGCCCAAGAGTGGGGAAGAAGCTAGTGTTTGGCCATTGCTGGAGTAGACTTGGAGGCAAGTTGATGCAACAGAACAGAGGCGGCATTGCCCAGGTATGGGCCCAAGAGTGAGGAAAGATCCAAGGTTTGATTGACTTATTTGAATTGGAAAGATTGGGCAGAGGCTGAATTGAGGTGGCGTGGCCTGAGCTTGAGAGATATTGAAGTGCAGAGTCCAGATCCAAGAGCAAGGAATGACCCAAAGTTTGGACAATTTAAGTACCAGGCCAGATTGAAAAGCTTGGGGTGTTGGGGATGGTGAGGAATTGGTCAGTTCAGCTCGCTGCTCAGTCATGTTTACTCATCTCTGCTTCGAACTGAGGATGTGGCCTGCTGCTAACAGATTCCTGGACTGGCTGCAGTGAAGACTGGCTTAGTGGCTGTGTGACTCACTTTTGTGAACTTCAGTTCTGAATGTTAAGTGCTTACTTTTATTGAATAGAATTGAATTGACTTTATTACTTACATCCTTCATATACATGAGGAGTAAAAATCTTTACGTTATGTCTCTGTCTAAATGTATAATGTGCAATTTATAGTAAATTATAATAAATAGTATGTACAACAGGACAGTCAATATAACATAGAAATACATTTCTGTCAGCATGGAACAGTTCTGTCAGCATGAATTAATCAGTCTGATGGCCTGGTGGAAGAAGCTGTCCTGGAGTCTGTTGGTCCTGGCTTTTATGTTGCGGTCATATTTCCCAGATGGTAGCAGCTGGAACAGTTTGTGGTTGGGGTGACTCGAGTCCCCAGTGATCCTTCAGGCCCTTTTTACACACCTGTCTTTGGAAATGTCCTGAATAGAGGGAAGCTCACATCTACAAATACACTGGGCTGTCCGCACCACTCTGCAGAGTCCTGCGATTGAGGGAAGCACAGTTCCCATACCAGGCAGTTATGCAGCCAGTCAGGATGCTCTCAGTTGTTGCACAGTTTGTTTTCCTTCCTGCACATTGTGTGTTTGATGGCCTTTTTTAATGGATCTATTGGGATTCTTCGTTTTGCGGCCTGCCTGTACAGAGAGGAATCTCAAAGTTGTACAGAGTATACATACTTAGATAATAAATGTATGTTGTAGTATGCAACCAATGGGTTTTCTACTCTGAGAAGTCCTTAAGTACAAAGTTTTCTAAGTCAATATTGAAGTATACAGTCCAGTTGTCCTCAGTTCTAATGGATTATCTTCACCACAGGTAATTTGTCCTGAACTTAGTTTTCAGTCTCCAGTGTGTCCTGACCTACAGTCTATTCAGCAATGTCTCTGCGCTGTGACATCTTTAGGGACTGGAGAGTTTGTTCAAGCTACTTCACTTCCGCCACGAGATTTCTGAACAGGCCATGAAGACTTGCTCACTATTTCTCATTGCACTAATTATTTGTTTTATTTCTTATTGTAATTTTTAGTCATTTTTAATGGCTTGCACTGTACTGTGGCCCCAAAACAACAGCTTGCCTGCCATAGGCAGTGACAGTAAGCCTGAGATGATTCTGACCTCATTGTTATCATTAATTCTCAGAAGCATTGTTATTCATTCCTTGTACCCTTTCCCTTCAATTTATCTTCCTTCAATCTGTGCTTTGGACTTTTTGAAAATAATTATTTTTATTTGTTGAGTTTTGTTTTGATGTTTCTTCTATTTTACATATTTTGTACTAACATTGAAATTTTATTTGTGTCGTTTTTAATACTTTGAAGTTCCCTGAAATGTTAAAATTCTCTTTAAACACATAATTTTATTTGGATGGATATTACTCTGGGATTTTCTCCATTTCTCAGAGAACTACAAGGCAAGAAATTGTCACAGAGAAACAGTTTGCAAATGCAGCAAGTTTGCTTAATGCAAAGTTCACCTTTCCCAAGGCAGGCAATGGGGCATTGCACAGATTTCCCCTGTGCCCTAAAGGAGGCAAGGCATCTTCAATACATTTCTCTTAAGATGACCTAGGATTCTATTTCTCCTCCCTGAAATTTTAATTTTGCCTCACTTATGTTTGCCTGCAGCAGCATGAAAGTCAACAAAATCTGTGAGTTGTCTTTTTAAAACACAGGAGCAGCTTTTTAAATGTGCTGCTACATACATCATTTGACCCTACAGCATTCTTGCATCAGCTGCAGGCCTATTTTCTGCTGAGTGTTTGAAATAATGGGCTAAAATGAGCTGGATTCAGCCCTAGCACCTGAACTCACTGCCTGTGGCATCCAGCTACCTGCGCTTGCGTGAACGTGATGCAGAAGATATACTGAGCTGATGCTCCATCCCTGGGAACGGGGTAGTACTCTATGGTGAAACTTCACTCTTTTTCACTACCGGCATGCTAATAAGATTACAAACATGAAAAAATCTGCAGATGCTGGAAATACAAAGCAACACACACACAATGCTGGAGGAAAGCAACACACGGCCAAAATGTTGCTGGTTTATTCATTTCCATAGATGATGCCTGACCTGCTGAGTTCCTCCAACAGTTTGTGTGTGATGCTAATAAGATACTTGCTGAGACCCTAGAATGCACTAACAGCTTTTGACAGTGTATATATAATTCTAAGTTATTAACAATGCTATAAATACTACATTCAAAAATAAATAAGAGTTTGAAATAATAAAGTGATAACTAACTTCTCTTTTCAGGCCAGGAGTCAGGTTGAAATGGATGAGGTGACATCCATCACTGAACTTGTCCAGATCCCTTCTGGGATGTACTTGCCTGTGAATGGCTAAACCTCTATCAAACCCAACAATTTTCTGCACAATAAGTTAATAAGTCGAGATAGAAACTTACTCAAAATCACCTGGGTGTGCTTAGGACATTAGTTTTAGTTGAGAATATTGACCCACAGCAGTGCCAAGCATTAATCATCTCTTCTTCTCTCTAGGTGGTGAAATAGGATATAGTCCTTATGTGGACACTGTAACAATAATCGTCTCTGATGCAGAGAGTGTCACGGTGGATGGCTGCTGTTACGACGGACCTCTTCCACCACCAGTACCTCTCCACGGCTCTCTCCCTCTCTATGATCTGAACATCACTGTAATGCCAGTCAACAATCAGCCTCCTACAGTTAGAGTTGGTTAGTCCACAGTCTTGCATAGCTGTAAATAGTTTGATGACACACAGATTTTGTTGGTGTAGTTAGAAAATTGGGGAATGGATTAGATAAGCTGCAAAATCATGTTGTTGTGGTTATTATGTCATTTAATTTTTAAAACTATTTCAAAGAACATCTCTCTGCTCTTTTATTTCAAATTGCAATCTGCATCTGATCTTTTGAGTGCAGTACATCGGAATGTAGGACACAACAACGCAGCAGAGAAATAGGCACTTCAGCCCACAATGTTGTTCCGAACCAGCTAAAAAGCAAATCAAAAACACCTGAACACTAATCTCTCCTACCTACACCATGTCTATATCCCACCATCTTCCTTACATCTATGTGTCTATCCAAAGTCGCTTAAAAGCCTCTGATGTTTTTGCCTCTACCATCATAGCAGGCAGCGTAGTTCAGGCATCGTGATTCTCTGTGTAAAAACTTACCCCCTCACAGCCCCCTTAAACCTACCTTCTCTAACCTTCAGTGCATGCCCTCCGGTGTTAGACATTTCAACCTTGGGAAACAGATACTCCCTGTCTACTCTATCAATGCCTCTCATAATCTTATAAACCTCTGTCAGATCTCCCCTCAGTCTCTGCTGCTCTAGAGAAAACAACCCAAGTTTATCCAGCCTCTTGTGATAGCTCATACCCTCTAAACCAGGCAGCATCCTAGTAAACCTCTTCTTCACCTTTTCCAAAATCTCAACATCCTTCCCATGGGGGGTGGGGGGGCACCAGATCAACATGCAATACTCCAGGTGTGGCCGATTCAGAGTCTAATAAGGTTGCAACCTAACCTGTTGACTTTTGAACTCGATACCTTGACTAGTAAAAGCAAGCATTCCATAAGCCTTCTTAACCTCCCTATTGACCTGTGTAGCCACTTTCAAGGTGCTACAAACTTGGATCCCAAGCTCTCTCTGCTCAGCAACACTGTTAAGGATCTTGCCCTTAACAGTACACTGCCTCCTTGCATTTGCTCTACCAAGGTGCAACACCTCACATTTATCTAGGTCACATATTCTGAGACGATTGTTAAGCTTGCATTTCACTCGCTTAAACCTGCCCTCACATCTCATTTCGTTATTTGATTCAAAACAAAGTTATGAACTATTTGCATCTTATACAATTCTAATTAACTTGGTGACCATTTCATCTGTTTTAGATGGGAATAGAGATAGTAATTATGGTGTGGGCCTATTTCTATTGATATACAGCCTGCTGTGATTTTGGAGCAGGCTAAGTAAGCAAAGAACACTTTGGTTTAAAACAGGCAAATGCCACTTAAAGCATATTGAAACATAATGCAGTCTATTAGCATTCATTGTGTTCTACCGAGTAAAATTAGACCAAAAGACCATAAGACTTAGGAGCAAAATTAGGCCACTCAGCCTATCAAGTCTGTTCTACCATTCCAGCTGATTTATTATATGTCTTAACCACATCTTCCTGCCTTCTTCCTGTAACCTTTGACACCCTTAATTATCAAGAACCTATCAACCTCCTCTTTAAATATACCCAAAGACTTGGCATCCACAGCCATCTGTGACACTGATCTACAGATTTACCACCCCATGGCTAAATAAACTCATTCTCATCTCCATTCTAAAGACATGTCCCTGTATTCTGAGGCTCTGCCCACTGTAGGAAACATCCTTTCTGCATCCATTCTATCTAGGTCTTTCAAAATTCTATAGGTTTAAATGAGATCCCTCCTCATTCTTCTAAACTCTAACGAACAGAGGCCCACAGGCAACATGCCTCATATGTTAACCCTTTCATTCTCAGAATCATCCTCGTGTACTCCTCTGGACTGTCTACAATGCCAGCACATCTTTTTTTTTTGATAAGGGACACAAAACAATACTCCATGTGTGGTCTGACCAATGCTTTATAAAGTCTCAGCATTACATCCTTTCTTTTATATTCTAGTCCTCAAAATGAATTCTACCATCGCATTTCCCTTTCTGGCCATTCAATCTGCAACTTAACCTTCAGGGAATCCTGCATAAGGACTCCTGATTCACTTTGCATCTCCTACACCATTTTCCATCTGCCATTTCTTTACCCATTTTCCCAATCTAAATCCTTCTGTACACTCTCTGCTACCTCAAAACTACCTGCCCCTCCACCTATCTTCATAGCGTCTACAAACCTGGCGCAAAATCATCAATTCCATTCACCAAGTTATTGACATATAATGTGAAAAGAAACAATCCCAATAAGGACCCCCGTGGAACACCAGTAGTCACTAGCAGCTAACCAGAAAAGGCTCCCTTTATTCCCATGCTTTTCCTCCTGCCAGTCAGCCAATCTTCTATCCATGTTAGTATCTTTCCTGTAATACCTTGTCCTTTTATCCTGTTTAGTAGCCTCACGTGCAGCACATTTTCAAAGGCCTTCTGAAAATCCAAGTTAACTATATGCACTGATTATCCTTTGTGAATCCTGCCAGTTATTTTCTCAAAGAATTCGCAAAGATTTGTCAGGCAAGATTTCCCCTGAAGGAAACCATTCTGACTTTGACCTATTTTATTATGTGTCTTCAGATACCCTGAAACTTAATCCTTAATAATGGACTCTAATATCTGCCAAACCACTGAAGTCAGGCTAACTGGCTGATAATTTCCTTCCTTTTGCCTCCCTCCCTTCTTAAAGAGTGGAGTGAATGGACCAGTAAGCATCCAAATTAGTGGCCCCCAAACTAAATTGTGTTAGCTCATTTGCTTGGCTTCTTGTTTCTGCTTTGGTTTTTTTTTTGGTTGATGTCCTTTAAGAGTTCCAGACACAGTGCAGTATGAATCTTTATCAAATTACACTTACCAACCCATATTCCAAAACCAAATTTATATGTTCGGAATTCCTTACAGCAGCTTTGCTGTTAACATGTATCCAACTTCTTCTGCCCTGATAACTTATCCTTTTCAGACTAAGAATATTTGAGTAGTATAGTTAATTGTGTAGTTTCTTGCTTCCCATGGGACCTTCATCATTCTGCAGATGAACTGGATTCAATGTAATTGTATCTCATTCAGGAGATCTGATAACTGTAAAATGTATAATCTGATGCTTGTAGTAACATGATACCAGGAGCTTTGATTTTATACAATTCTATCCCCAGTGAATGAATACTTTGTAATAACACTCAGTCCCAAATAGTTGTAAATGGTTCATTCATAATGCTGAACTTGAACAGCACAAACATTTACAAGGAAAGTATACCCAAAAACAGACAATTTATTTTATTCCTGAGTAAAGTCTGAATCTATAATGTCAGTATTGTAGATTGCAGTAGTATATTATTATATGCCTGAAGATGAGGGTTAAAAATAAAATAATACCTGTGTTTAGGTTGGATAGTCACCATATAGAAAGCAATAACTCTTTTAGACCATAAGACATAGGAGCAGAGATAGGACACTTGGCCCATCGGGTTTGCTCTGTCGTTCCATCATGACTGATTTATTATCCCTCTCAACCCCATTCTCCTGCCTCCTCATGACTTTTGATGCCTTGACTAAACAGGAACCTATCAACCTCCTTTTTAAACATACTCAATGACTTGGACTCCACAGCCACCTGTGGCAATGAATTCCACAGCTTCACTACCCACTGGCTAAAGAAATTCCTCCTCATTTCTGTTTTAAAGGGCTGGCCCTCTTTTCTGAGGCTGTGCCCTCTGGTCCTATTCTACCTCATAATAGGAAAGATTCTATCGACATTCACTCTATTTTGGCCTTTCAATATTTGATAGGATTCAATGAGATAACTCCCTCATTCTTCTAAACTCCAGTGAGTACAGACCCAGGGCCATCAAATGCTGCCAATATGTTAACTCTTTCCTTCTTGTAATCATTCTTGAACTTTCTCTGTGCCTTCTCTAATGCCAGCATATCTTTTCTTAGATAAGGGGTCCAAAACTTCTCACATTACTCCAAGTACGGTCCAATCAAAACCTTATACTGCCTCAGTATTACAAACTTGCTTTTATAGTCTAATCCTCTCGAAATGAATGCTAACATTGATTTTGCCTTCATTACCACTGACTCAGCCTGCAAGTTAACTTTTAAGGAATCTTGCACAAGGACTCCCAAGTCCCCTTGCACCTCTGATTTTGAATTTTCACTCCATTTAGTAAATGGTCTATGGCTTTATTCCTTCTACCAAAGTGCTTGACCTACACTTCCCTATTCTATATTCCATTTGCCACATTTTTGCTCATACTCTCAATCTGTCTAAATCCTTCTGCTTCCCTGCCTCCCTGCTTCCTCAATACTCGCAATGTAATGATGCAGCTCTATAAAACTCTGGTTAGGCCACACTTGGAGTACTGTGTCCATTTCTGGTCACCTCACTATAGGAAGGATGTGGAAGCATTGGAAAGAGTACAGAGGAGATTTACCAGGATGCTGCCTGGTTTAGAGAGTATGAATTATGATCAGAGATTAAGGAAGCTAGGGCTTTACTCTTTGGAGAGAAGGAGGATGAGAGGAGACATGATAGAGGTGTACAAGATAATAAGAGGAATAGATAGAGTGGATAGCCAGCACCTCTTCCCCAGGGCACCACTGCTCAATACAAGAGGACATGGCTTTAAAGTAAGGGGTGGGAAGTTCAAGGGGGATATTAGAGGAAGGTTTTTTACTCAGAGAGTGATTGGTGAGTGGAATGCACTGCCTGAGTCAGTGGTGGAGGCAGATACACTAGTGAAGTTTAAGAGACCACTAGACAGATATATGGAGGAATTTAAGGTGGGGGCTTATATGGGAGGCAGGGTTTGAGGGTCGGCACAACATTGTGGGCCGAAGGGCCTGTACTTTGCTGTACTATTCTATGTTCTATTAATACCACCCACCCTCCGCCTATCTTCGTATCATCTGCTAACTTGGCCACAAAGCCATCAATTCTGTCATCCAAATCATTGACATATAACATGAAAAGCAACAGTCCAAACACTAATCTAGCAGATTAGCAGAAAAGGCTCTAGTCAGTCAACCAGAAAAGGCCTCCTTTATTCCCACTCTACGCTTCCTGTCATCAGCCAATCTTCTATCCATGCTATTAGCTCCTGTGCAGCAGCATCTTGTCAAAAGCCTTCTGAAAATCCATGTAATCAACATTCACTGACTTTCCTTTGTCTATAGAGGCATAGAAAAGTAAAGCACAGAAACAGGCCCTTTGGCCCATCTAGAGCATGCCAAACTATTTAAACTGTCAAGTCCCATCAACCCGCACCCAGACCATCTCTTGAAAGAATTCCGATAGATTTGGCAGGAGAGATTTCTCTCTCAGGAAACCATGATGACTTTGTTCTATTTTATTATGTGTGATCCGAAACCTTATCCTTAATAATGGACTGCAATGTCTTCCCAACCACTGAAGTCAGGCTAATTGGCCAATAAATTCCCTTCACCTGCCTCCCTCCCTTCTTAAAGAGTGGAGTGTTGTGCCATTTTCCAATCTACCGTGACCATTCCAGAATCTAGTGATTCTTGAAAGATAAGTTACTGGGAAAAATGAAGAAAGCGTAGGATAGATGTATTCTAAAAGCAAAGAAATACTCAAATGGCAAAATAGTACAACCATAGCTGACAAAGGAAGTCAAAACTAATGTAAAAGCAAAAGATACTGGGAAGCTTTTAAAATCTAAAGAGAGCAACTAAAAGAATTATTGGGAAGGAAAAGATGAAATATGAAAGTAAGCTAGCAAACAATATCAAAGTGGATAGTAAAAGCTTTTTCAAATATGTAAAAAATAATAGGGATGAGAGTGGATAAAGGACCGCTAGAAAATGAAGCTGGAGAAATAATAACTGGGGACAAGGAGATAGCAGATGAACTAAATATTTTGCATCATTCTTCACTGTGGAAGACACTAGCAGTGTGCCAGATGTTGAAGGGTGTGAGGGAAGAGAAGTGAGTGTAGTTACTACTACAAAAGAGAAGGTGCTCAAAAAGCTGAAAGACCTAAGGGTACATAAGTCTCCTGGACCAGATGAAGTGCACCCTAGGGTTCTGAAAGAGGTAGCAGTAGAGATTTTGGGGGCATAGTAATGATCTTTCAAAAATCATTGGGCTCTCACATGGTGCCAGAGGACTGGAAATTGTAAATGTCTCTCCACTCTTTAAGAAAGGAGGAAGGCAGCAGAAAGGAAATGATAGACCATTCAGCCACACCTCAGTGGATGAGGTTATGGAGACACAGGACAAGATAGGACAAAGTCAGCATGGTTTCCTTCAGGGAAAACCTTGTCTGACGAACCTGTTGGTATTCTTTGAGGAAAGCAGTGGATATTGTATATTTGGACTTTCAGAAGGCCTTTGACAAGGTGCCACACATGAGGCTGCTAACTAAGTTAAGAGCCCATGGTATTACAGGAAAGTTACTGGTGTAGTTAGAACATTGGCTGATTGGTAGTTGTGCTGTCAGTGACTAGTGGTTTTCTGCAAGGGTTGGTGTTGGGACCACTTCTTTTTATACTGTATATCAATGACTTAGATGATGGAATAGATGGCTTTGTTGCCAAGTTTGCAGATGATGCGAAGATGATATGAAGGAGGGGCAGGTAGTGTTGAGGAAACAGGTAGGCTGCCAAAGGACTTGGACAGATTAGGAGAATGGGCAAGACAGTGGCAAATGAAATGCAATGTTGGAAAATGCATGATCATTCACTTTGGTAGTAGAAATAAATGTACAGACAATATTCTAAACAGGGGAAAAAATCCAAAAATCTGAGATGCAGAGGGACTAGGGAATCCTTGTGCAGAACAACCTAAAGGTTAACTTACAGGTTGAGTAGGTAGTGAGGAAGGCAAATGTAATGTTAACATTCATTTCAAGAGGTCGAGAATATGAGAGCAGGGATGTGATGCTGAGACTTATAAGGCACTAGTGAGGCCTCACCTTGGGTACTGTGAACAGTTTTGGGCTCCTCATCTTAGAAAAGATGTGCTGGCATTGGAAAGGGTTCAGAGGAGGTTCACAAGGATGATTCCGAGAATGAAATAGTTATCATACAGGGAACGCTCGATGGCTCTGGGTTTGTACTCGCTGGAATTTAGAAGGATGAGAGGGGATCTCATTGAAACCTTTCGAATGTTGAAAGACCTAGACAGAGTCGATGTGGAAAGGATGTTTCCCATGGTGGGAGAGTCTCAGACAAGAGGGCACAGCCTCTGGATAGAAGGGCATCCATTTAAAACAGAGATGTGGAGAAATTTCTTTAGCCAGAGGGTGGTGAATTTGTGGAATTTATTACCACAGGCAGCTGTAGAGGCCAGGTCGTTGGGTGTATTTAAAGTGAAGATTGATAGGTTCTTGATTGGACACAGCATCAAAGGTTACGTGGAGAATGCTGGGGAGATTAGCTGAGGAGGGGAGAAAAGGATCGACTATGATTGAATGGTGAAGCAGACCTGACAGGGCAAATACCCTAATTCTGCTCCTATGTATTATAGTTTTAATCATTTCTAATGCCTCCACAATCTCTTCAACTACCTCTTTCAGAACCCTGAGGTGTAGTCAATCTGGTCCACTTGACCTATTTACCTTCAGACCTTTCAGCCTCCCTAGAACCCTCTGCTGAGTAATAGCAAATACATTCACTTCTCCTCCCTGACACTTCTGAATTTCTGGCATACTGCTAGTATTTTCCACAGTGAAGACTGATGTAACTTATTAAATTTGTCCACCATTTCTTTGTCTCCTACTACTACTTCTCCAGCTTCATTTCCCAGTGGTCCGTTGTCCACTCTCATCTATCTTTTTCTCTATCTCAATCTCTATCTCTCAAACTTTGGTATCACCTTACCTTCAACAGTTCCCTCATCCTTGTTTTAGAATTCATCTTCATACATGTGGGTTGTATCTCTCCGGCACCTTCTGAATTGACTCCAGAAACTCCAGCTATTCTGTTCTGTCATCATCCCTGCAGTGACCCTTTCCAATCAACTTCAGTCATCTCCTCTCTCATGCCTCTGTAATTCCCTTTACTCCACTATAATACTGATACATCTGACTTTTTCTTCTCCCTCTCAAACTATAGGGTGAATTCTATAATATTATGATAACTGCCTTATAAGGGTTCATTCACCTTAAGCTCTCTAATCAGATCTGGTTCATTACACAACACCCAATCCAAAATTGCCTTTCCCCTGGAGAGCTCAACCACAAGCTGCTCTAAAAAGCCATCTCATAAGCATTCTGCAAACTTCCTCTCTTGGGATCCAGCATCAAACTGATTTTCCCAAGTTACCTGCATATTGGAATCCCCCATGACTATCATAACATTGCCCTTTTTACATGTCGTTTCCATCTCCCATTGTAATTTGTATCCCACATCCTGGCTACCATTCAGTGGCCTGAATATATCTCCAATCAGGGTCATTTTACCTTTGTACTTTCTTAACTCTACCCACAAAGATTCTACATCTTCTCATTCTCTGTCACACCTTTGTAATACAAAGTTGGATAGATTTTTGTATAGTAAGGGAATTAAGGGTTATGGGGAAAATGCAGGCAGATGGAGATGAGTCCGTGGCCAAATCAGCCATAATCTTATTGAATGGTGGAGCAGGCTCGACAGGCCAGATGGCCTACTCCTGCTCCTATTTCTATGTTTTTATGTTCTTTGTAAGGATTTGGTTTCAATTTCTACCAACAGAGCCACCCCATTCCTCTGCTTACCTGCCTGTCCTTTCGATACAACATACAGAGTCTGAATCAGAATCAATGAGAGCTGCTGTTTCAGGTCGCCCGTGTATAGCGCCCCAGAAGTAAGGATGTTAAGCTCCCAACTACGATCTCCTTTCAGCTATGACTCAGGAATGAAACGTGATTCATTCATATCATTAGAGAGGATATAGGAGCTAGTATGGGCAAGGAGCATTGAAACTGCATTCATGCAGAAAGCTGATCAAGGTCACTAATGACAGAGCAATCCATCTGCTAGATTGCGAAGTCACAGGAAATATTAATACATATGAGTAGTTTTTAAGTCCACTGCATTCAGAGTTAAGAATCTGGAAGTACTGTAGCCATCAAACACAGATGCTGAGCCCCATATGGGAGCTGTAGGCAATCACCCACATGCAGTTTTTGATTTAGATAAATAGATATAAATCTGAAGTTATTGAAATAGAGATTCAAAATAGTACGCAACACTACAATTCTGTTTGCTATTAATGAAATGTTATTAGGCAGATAGGCAGAGTCAAGAATATTTGCTAAGTATGATTCTTTCTCAAAATAAAATGATTAAGTCTGTGCGATAGAAAAGAAATACTAAACAGCAAATAATTGTCCCTACGTTGGAACATCTAAGATTTTAATATTTTTATCCTTCTAAATTTTTCTCCTATCCCAAAATGTAAAGAGAGAATTGTATAATTGTTGTCAAAACTGTATACATGATTAATTCTAAAACCGAAACTCTGGAATTCTGTACCTAATGTTCTTCATCTGCCAAATCTCTATTTCTCCTTTTCCTTAAAGACACATCTTAAAATCCATCTAATTTTTGGTAACCTGTCATAATAATTCTTCACAAACATATTGCTTTGTTCATCAAAAATCCTACTAGCTACACTATTGAAAGTTTTTTGTATATCCAAGTTCAACAAGCTGACAGGTTTTCCTTATTCGATAGGTCCCATTCTCAAAGAACTCTAGTGGACTAGTCAAATATCCTTTCCCTTCCATATATACATGTTGAAACTAGAAAGTGCCATTATTTATTTCAAGAACTTACTCCTTTATCATACATTTAGCTGAAACTAGACCAACATATTGACAACTGATCTTTATACCTTCTTAAACTGGGGGGGGGGGGGGGGCGGTCACATTTAATCTTCTTCAACCCACAAGAACTATTACAAAATATATAGAAATTGGGAAGATGATAACCAGAGTATTCATTATCCTTATAGTTATCTCTTACAAAACTCTGGTTTTGATCATCTGATCCATGGAATTTAATGGCTTTTAGTGCCATTATGCTTTCAAGTACTGATTTCATACTGATACTTCTTCAGTACCTCATTCTCACTGGATATTTCTCCCTGAAAACATACACAGAGTATTTAATGATCCACAATATTGTTATTACCCACTTAAAGTTCTCGTGGCTTCGCAAGGTACCCATAATTGCTCTTAAGAATCTTTTCCTTTGTAAAAATCTATAGAAGGTCGCAGGCCATTTGCTAGATCTGACACATTTACAAGCCCTGTCCTTGCAGTTAAAACTACCTTTAATTGCTGCTATCAATCATGGATCAGCCGCTTTTCCTGTCCAGTGTTTATACATAGAACATAGAATAGTACAGCACATTACAGGCCCTTGGGCCCACAATGTTGTGCCGACCCTCAAACCCTGCCTCCCATATAACCCCCCACCTTAAATTCCTCCATATATCTGTCTGGTAGTCTCTTAAACTTCACTAGTGTATCTGCCTCTACCACTGACTTAGGCAGTGCATTCCGTGCACCAACCACTCTCTGAGTAGAAAAACCTTCCTCTAATATCCCCCTTGAACTTCCCACCCCTTATCTTAAAGCCATGTCCTCTTGTATTGAGCAGTGGTGCCCTGGGAAAGAGGTGCTGGCTATCCACTCTATCTATTCCTCTTATTATCTTGTACACCTCTATCATGTCTCCCCTCATCCTCCTTCTCTCCAAAGAGTAAAGCCCTAGCTCCCTTAATCTCTGATCATAATCCATACTCTCTAAACCAGGCAGCATCCTGGTAAATCTCCTTTGTACCCTTTCCAATGCTTCCACATCCTTCCTATAGTGAGGCGACCAGAAGGGGACTTTATGCCTTAAAGAAATAAATATTTTCTGCAAATTATGCATTAAATGCTAGCCATTGCCTTTTCTTCATCATATCATTCAATATAAATCCTGATCAACCACAATGATTTTCCTCTTATACCTTCATAGTTTCATTTGTTTAGATTTAAGGTGTTATTTTCACATTGAACCACATCACTTTAAATTTCTGTGTAAAAGTTTCATTATTTGATGGTCACACTTCCCCAATGGTTCCTTTATGACTAGATTATCAATTAAACATTCTTCATCGCATCAATTGAGATCTTAAACTAGTTTTCCCTAGTTTCCATGAGTTACTTTACCTTCACAGTTTTGTACTTGTCATCGTGTAGCATTATGAGCAATGCTGGAATAAACATAGGTATAATATAATATTTTAAATAAATTATTTATCTATTTATTGAGCTGCAGTGTGGAATAGGCCCTTCCAGCCCTTCGAGCCATGTCGCCCAGCAACCCCTAATTTAAGATCATAAGATTACTAACTCTGAGGTTCAACTCTTTAATCTTTCTTTCTAGTTTTCCAAAAATGTAACTGCAGGAACCTCAAATTTACTTTACATGTGTAATGGGAATCAATGTGGACCACATCTTCTGGATCTCCCACTTCCCTTCCAGTATGCTCTGTAGCTGTTCAGTCACATCTGTAAACAAAACACCAGGGAGACCAGGATTCAGCTTCATCATTGAACCCACAATGCCTTTGCTGTGTCATCCTTCCTTCTTTTTGTCATGATGCCATGTTTCTACCTCTGACTGAATTCCCCTGAGGAACCACTTTCACCAACAGTTTAAAAAATAAAATTTGTGAAAGAATATGTAATAGCACAAAGATAACAGTGGAACAGTATTTTTTACAAGTTTGGATGTAATAGTGGAATTCTGTGCAACTTCAAATTTGTAGTCAATAAAAAAAGGGATTGAAGACTACATGCTCTGGAAGAATAGTAAGGAAAAGGTGGATTCTTAGAGGACATCAGAAGCAATGCTGCGGGTGAGGGATAAGAATCTACTGTTGATGAGTTTCTTGCTAGTTCAAAATAGAGTGCAAAATCCACCGTATAAATGTGTCAGTCTTTCCCTTGCAGAACTGTGAAATTTCTTTTTATATTGGTATTGCAAATCTTACTTTGGTAGTATACACTGTATAACCTTTTCTTTTACAGGAGACATGTTTATAGTGGATGAAGCATCGCAAAAAAGTTTGCATTTGGATTTCCTCTCTGCCACAGATGAGGACACTATCTCAGAAGAACTTGTCTTTGAACTGGAAAGTTTGCCCCAATATGGATATCTGGAGAACATTTTGCCATCAGCAGGATATGAGAAGAGCAATGCTGGAATAAACATAGGTATAATATAATATTTTAAATAAATTATTTATCTATTTATTGAGCTGCAGTGTGGAATAGGCCCTTCCAGCCCTTCGAGCCATGTCGCCCAGCAACCCCTAATTTAACCCTAGCTGCATCATGGGACAATTTATAATGACCAGTTAACCTACCAACCAGTGTGTCTTTGGACTGTGGGAGGAAACCGGAGCACCTGGAGGAAACCCACGCGGTCACTGGGAGAATGTACAAACTCCTTATAGACAGCGGCAGGAATTGAACCCAAGTCGCTGGCTACTGTGCTGCCCCACATCTCAAATACAATGAGCAGACATTGAAATATTTCTACCTAATAACTAAAGTAACTGCAAAAATATAGATCTATAGACCATGCGAGAATACAAATGCCCAATTTATGGAAGCCCATACATACATATTGGAACATAGAATGTAGAAAGTTACAGCACAGAACAGGCCCTTCAACCCACGATGTTGTGCGGACACCTTAACCTACTCTAAGATCGATCTAACCCTTCCATCCTACATAGTCCTCCAGTTCTCTACCAATCATGTGTCTATCTAAGAGTTTCTTAAATGTCCCTAATATACCTGCCTCTAACAGCACCCCTGGTAGGGCGTTCCACATGCCCACCATTCTCTGTGCAAAGAACTTGCCACTGACATCGTCCCTGTACTTTCCTCCAATCATCTTCAAATTATGCCCCCTTGTATTAACCATTTCTGCCATGGGAGAGCGGCACTGGCTGACCACTCTATCTCAAGTTCAAGTTTAATTGTCGATCAACCATACACAAATACCAATGAATACATCCAAACAAAACAGCGTTCCTCCAGGGCCAAGGTATCGACAATCATACACAGGACAAAGCACATATCACACATATAAAATAGCAGTAATCATACAGTCACACAACATAAAAAAAATAGCACTAGTGCCCGAGTCCATGGATGTTGTCTGCAAGAACAAGCCCGCAGCTGTCTGCAGACAAATACAATCCAGCTTGTCTTCCACTGAGCAAACACTGGAGGGCAGCACTGCCTCCAGCGTCACCTCTCCTGGGCAGCTGCAACAGGAGACACCACAGCATCAGGCCCACTCCACATTACAACTGAGGCCTACTCCACACTATAACCAAGGTCACACAGCTCCCCCACTGTCGGTTCTAACAATAATCCAGTGAAACAGACTTGCAGTATTCTACATTACTAATGTCCAGCAGGGTCTTACGATCACATGAGAAGTGACTAAGCCAATAATTCACTGTTGGACAGCACACAGCCTTCACACACTGACTCCAATGCCTCTCTGCAGCAAGCAGCAACACGGTCCACACCATGTCCAGCTCCTCCAGCTTCTCCACGAATGAGCAACTCATAGGTGGGGTAGACCTGCAGTACTTGATGCCCAGCAGTGTCTTGCGATTGTAAAAGAACAATTAAAAAATGCATTAACACCTTTGGTTGACGCCAGCACGCCATCATCTAGTGAAGCTTCTTATCATTTTATGTACCTCGATCAAGACACCATTTATCACCCTTCACTCTAAAGAGAAAAGGTCTAGCTCACTCGGCCTATCTTTATAAGAGATCCCCTCTAGTCCAGTCAGCATCCTGGTAAATCTCTGAGAGAGTTCCTGTAGAACTCCCATAATTCAAGACTCTAATATATGGTACATATATACATTAACTTCTACAAATGGCAGAGCTACATTCTTTCCATATTGATTAATTGTACTTTTTTTAATCAGCCTCATGTGCTTTTGACGTTAATCTTTACAGTACAGAGGATGCACAGTTGCCATTTGTGTCATTCTGTATTTCAAATTTATTTTATTAACCTGAAGTATAATTAGCTTTAATTATGCTGTTGAAGGATATTATAGTGGCCTACTCATTGAAGTAAAATTCTCTCCACCCTGTTCTCTGAAGAGGTGCATTTTATCCTCTAATTCAAAATCAGAATTTGAACCAGAATCAGGTTTATTATCACTGGCAAGTGATGTGAAATTTGTTAACTTAGCAGCAGCAGTTCAATGCAATACATAATCTAGCAGTGAGAAAACAAATAATAATAATAAATAATTAAAAACCTAATAATAAATAAACAAGTAAATCAATGACATATATTGAATAGATTTTTAAAAAGATGTGCAAGAACAGAAATATTGTATATTTTTAAAAAATTGAGGTAGTGTCCAAAGATTCAATGTCCATTTAGGAATCAGATGGCAGAGGGGAAGAAGCTGTTCCTGAATCACTGAGTGTGTGCCTTCAGGCTTCTGTACCTCCTCCCTGATGGTAACAGTGAGAAAACAGCATGCCCTGGGTGTTGGAGGCCCTTAATAATGAACGCTGCCTTTCTGAGACACCACTCCCTGAAGATGTCCTCGGTACTTTGTAGGCTAATGCCCAAGATGGAGCTGACTAGATTTACAACCTTCTGCAGCCTCTTTCAGTCCTGTTCAATAGCCTCTCCATACCATACAGTGATGCAGCCTGTCAGAATGCTCTCCACAATACAACCATAGAAGTTTTTGAGTGTATTTGTTGACATGCCAAATCTCTTCAGGCTCCTAATAAAGTAATGAGGGGAGATTTGATAGAGGTATATAAAATTATGGTGGGTATAGTTAGAGTGAATGCAAACAGGCTTTTTCCACTGAGGCTAAGGGAGAAAAAAAAGAGTACATAGATTAAGAGTGAAGGAGGAAAAGTTTAAAGGGAATATTAGGGGGAGCTTCTTCACACAGAGAGTGGTGGGAGTGTGGAATGAGCTGCCAGATGAAGTGGTAAATGCGGGTTCACTTTTAACATTTAAGAAAAACTTGGAAAGGTACATGGATGAGAGGTGTATGGAGGGATATGGTCCAGGTGCAGGTCAGCGGGACCAGGCAGAAAAATGTTTCGGCACAGCCAAGAAGGGCCAAAAGGCCTGTTTCTGTGCTGTAATGTTCTATGGTTCTATGGTAATTCTACAAATCATTCATATTTTTCACGACTTTTATAGGATATGGGGATTGCTCTTCATCACAACATTTACAGTCCACACGAAATTACTCTTGAAGCAATGATTAAAAATTAATGAAGTAGGGCAAACCTTGTGGTTAAGTGCTGCAACATATATCAGTATAAGGATTTCAACCCAGTGACAACGCAGGAACGGTATCTATTCCCAAGTCTATACAGTGACTTGGAGGGAACCTGTGGGTGCTGGTGTACCCATATTGCTGCTGTATTTGCCTTTCCAGATGATAGAAGTCACAGATTTGTGAAATGTTCTCAAGGAAGTCTTGGTGAGTTATTGGAGTTCACTTTGTAGGTGATGCACACTCAGCCTTTGTAAGATGGAGAGAGTATTTAGGTGGGTGAACGACTTGCCAGTTAAGCATTGCAGATGCAAATTAACTCAGACAGTGCAAAGTGATACATTTTAGGAAGTGAATGCAGGGCAGGACTTACAACGTGACCGGCAGGGGCCTGCAGATAGTTGTAAAACAGAGAAGCCAAGGAGTAAAAGTACATAATTCCTGAAAAGAAAAGACACAGATAGACATGGTGGTGAAGAAAGCCTTCATCAGATGGAGCACTGAATAAAAGAATTGGGATGTTGTGTCACAGATGTACAAGATGTTGGTAAGACCCTACCTGGAATATTGTGTGTAGTTCTGCTCACCTTTGAGAGAAGTATGATTACCTAGAGAGGGTGAGGCAAAAATTCACAAGGATGTTGCTGGAACTGAAGGGTTTCAGTTAAATGGAGAGACTCAATAAGTTGGGGCTGGTTTCCCTGGAATAAAAGAGCTGAGGTGTGACCTTATGGACTTTTTACAATCATGAGGGACATAGATGAGACCAATTTTCACAGTTTTTCCCCAGTGTAGAGAAGTTTCAATTTAGAAGGCTTAGGTGAGAGGGGAAAGATTTAAAAGGTACCTGAGTAGAGGGTAGTGGGTATATGCAACCACCAGAGGAATTTTAAAAGGAGGATACAATTACAATGTTAAAACAAAACATTTCAACAGGTACATTAGTAGGAATGTTTACTTAGATATGGATCAAATACAGGCAAATGAGACTAGCTCAGGAATACACGTGTTTTGTGATAAAACTTCTGACCCAAAAGCTAACGGAGCAGATGCTCTATACTTAAGAACAACAGATTAAGCCCTAAGAGATCAAATTAGTTTTTCATTAAGTATTGTTCGGACAGAACTGAAGTTCAGTATCTTTATTCTTTTATCAGATTAAATCCATGCACTCTTATGTATATCTTGTTCTAGTTGTTAAAAATCACCTCCTTTTGCTGATGCAACTGATCTTTTCAGCAAGACGCTCAAAGTGGGCTATTTGTAGAGTACAGAAATTTGGTGACTGTTTCCCTTGATCCCACACAAAGGAATGTGACATGAATGTGAATTATTTGGAGACATTCTTATGTTTCTATGCAATTTGAAACTGGAGATTTTTGATTTAATCTGTTCCTTTAAAGCTTCCTTCAGTCTACAGCACCTCAGGGCAGGTTACATCAACTATGTCCAGTGCAGGCATAACCAGATGGAGCCCACAGCTGACCACTTTGTGGTATCTGTTAGTGACACTGTACATAAATCCATGGCAGTTCCGTTTTATGTCATCATTAACCCTACCAACGATGAAACTCCATTTTTGCAGCTGGGAAACATCACTGTGAGTATTGACATAGAAAAGAAAAAAAATACCATTCATGTTTATTCAGAAACTATGCTATTTACTTCAGACTTTATTTTATATTTTAATCCATGTAACATTTAAAAAATTGTTTTCCATTTTGCCACATGTTTCATTATTTATAACAGTTCACTGAAAATCTGAAAATCAGCCAGTTGAATCACATTTAGTTGTTCGAAATTGTGGGAAAGAAATACAAATGAGGTTATTCTCTAGAACACTGTCAATGGAGTGTAAACACCCAGTGTTTTCATTTTTTACTAAAACAAAATGCAAAGACAATTGTATAATTTTTTCCCAATGCTTCCAAATTTAGGCAAATCATCATTTTTAATTCCTATCTTGTAGTTCACATGAATAACAGAATTTTGCAATGGGGCAAAACAAAATAATGACGTTAATAGAGCTAAACCAAATGGTAGTTAAATTATGTCAAACTTGGATTTGCTTAAAAAGCTTTTTCTATAAGTTCTGGAGATCAATCATGATACATGGAATTATCACTAGTATAATAGCTAATATTTAATCTACAACATACATCACTAGTTATTGAAAACAAGTTATCAGGTCATTAATATACTGCTGCATGGGGGAGCTGGCTATGTTCAAATTAGCTATTTTTTCTACATTAAATCAATGACTTAACATTAAGAGCAATTTGTTGGCTGTAAACTATATCTTCAGATTGTCAAAAGCACAGTCTAAGAGCAAACTTTCTTTTCTAAGTCTCGAAGATGTTTTTATATAGCTGCTTTGTGGAATGAGGATTCAGTTCAGCTATAATGTTCTGTCTTTCTCACATTCTTCTGTCAGCCAAATTCAAATGGTAAATGTATGAAATTAAAATAGAATGAGAATGATTAATTCTTTGGTACATTTTGAAAAGCTATTAAATATTGCAGTTTTGAAGGATTGATAGATTGAGCATTTCATCTGGATTTCTGATCGACTGGAACTTAAACTGTAATTGATTAATTACATAGATTAAATCGTGTATTCAAGTTTCGGTAAGAGTTACAGTTAGCATTTAGAAGTTGTCATAAAAAATTCTGTGGCTATTATTTATTTTTGCATCTCACGGTTTCAGGATCATTGTAAAAAAGCAGAATTTTCAGTGTTTTAAAAGTTATTGCAAATGGGTGGCAGGGTGAAAATATGTCTTTACCAAAGGAGGTATAAGGCACTTCTTCCCTCCGTGAACCTGCTGATCACCCTTGGCCAAGGTGTGGCACCCGATTAGCCCGCTGATCAGGGTGACGTGAAGCCATGGTGAATGATCAAATGAGCAAAAGGTGCATATCACGTCCTGGTAATGTGACCACTGACGACATGAGGCAGACAATCTCTGAAGAGTATTGGTAGTGGCTGGGGTCACCCATCTTGGAAAGACACTGCCCAGAAGAAGGCAATGGCAAACCACTTCTGAAGAAAAATTTGCCATGATCCTGAAAGAGCATGATTGCCCATACCATATGACACGATAAATAATAAACGAGCAAACTGCAAATAAGGTTACGTAGACATGTTACACATGATTAAGCACTTTAAATTAAGTTTGAGTTTAAAGTTTAAAGCAAAGTTTCTGCAGCATTGACTGGAAATCCACCCCAACCTGGTAACAATAAGTGCTTTGTTTATCATGGTGAGTTTATTGTGTTCGGCCTCTGAGGTTTATTTCCACTGATTTCTATCAAGTACACAATCAACCAGAGACAAATTCTTGGAAGATATTTATGCTAAGAAATTGAAGTGTTGAAATTCAAATTACAATGCTGCATTTACCTCTAGTTCAAAAAATTTAATTATTTCCATTCTAGAATAAATGAAAAGGCAGCAGAAATGCCACTGGAGATTTTGATTTTGTGATCTATGAGTTAGTTTGTATTTTGAACACTTTAATTATCTCAGCGAACTAACATTTTCTAATTTAACTAATACTAACTTTTGAAAACTGCTAATCCATGTTTTAAAATTTATATCTCATGAAATTTGCATCCATTAAAATTTGCATCTGTCAAAATTCTTGCCATTCAGTTACCTGTAGCTATTGAATGATTGGACTCATACATGCAGGCATCCCACATTAAAACACAACAGGAGGGCTGTGTTTAGTTATACACACCATATCTTGGTTGGGATTCAACAGTATGCAACTGGGTGTTGGACTTCCTAACCAACAGACATCAGATAGTCAGGATGCACTACTGCACCTCCCTCCCCATCACCCTCAACACAGATGCCCCACAGGGCTGTGTGCTGAGCTCGCTGCTGTACACTCCACTCACACTCAACTGCACAGCCAAACACCCGATTAATTACATTTTCAAGTTCTCCGATGGCACGACAGTGGTGGGCCCCGTCACTGGAAACTTTGAGACAGCTTACAGAGAGGAGGTGGAAGATCTCAAGGCCTACTGTCAGGCAAATGAACTATTCCTCAATGTAAATGTGACAAAGGAGGTTGTCTTTGACTTCAGGAGAATTCACACCACTCAAATGGCTCTTTACATTGGTGGCACAGCAGTGGAAACTACAAGAAGTTTCAAACTTCAGAGAGAGCACATCTCATACAACCTCTCATGGTCCCAGAACACAATCTACACAGTCTAAAAAGCTCACCAACACCTCTTCTTTTTGAGGAGGTCAAAGAGAGCTGGACCTTCCACATCAATGATGATGTGCACGAACTTCTACAGATGTGCTGTAGTGAGCACCCTAACAACTGCATCACTGCCCTGTCTCATTCCCAAATAGTAGATCCATATTGCACTCTTTCTTGATGGCACTTCAATGTACTGAGTAAGGAAACCTTCCTGAACACATTTGATGAACTCTTTCCTATCCAGTTCTTTTAGAGTATAGGAGCCCCAGTCAATATGTGGGAAGTGAAAATCACCTACTGTACTATCATAACCTTATGTTTCTTGCAACAGTTTTGATCTCTCTACAAATTTGGTTCTCTAAATCCCATGGACTGTTTGGTCTTCTATAATATAATCCCATCAATGTGGTCATACTCTTTTTTTTCCTCAGTTCTACCCAAATATCTTCACTAGACAAGCTCTCCAGTCTGTCTGGACTGAACACTGCCATGAGTTGTAATGCCATCCATCACTCTTTAATCCTGCCCAATCTATCATGTCTAAAATCATGGAACCCCAAAACACTGAGCTGCCAGTCCTGCCCCTCCTGCGACCAAGTCTCACTTGTGGCTAAATTTGTGGACAATATGAAGCTTAGGTAGTGTTGGAGAAGCAGAGAGGCCACAAAATGACTTAGACAGATTAGGAGAATGAAAAAAAGAAATGGCAGATGGACTGCAGTGTTGGGAAGTGTATGGGCATGTATTTTGGTAGAAGAAATAGAGGTGTAGACTATTTTCTAAACAGAGAGAAAACTCAAAAATCTGCGGTACAAAAGAATATGGGAGTCCTCATGGAGCATTCCCTGAAGGTTAATTTACAGGTTGAGTCAATGGTAATAGAGTAATAGAAAAGTACAGCACAGAAACAGACCTTTCTCCCATCTAGTCTGTGCCTACTCGCATCGACCTGTACCAGCACCATAGCCCTCCATACCCCTTACATCCATGTACTGTGCCTGTGCAAACTTCTCTTAAAAGTTGAAATCGAGCTCGCATGCACCACTTGTGCTGGCAGCTCATTCCACATTTTCACAACCCTCTGACTGAAGAAGTTTCCTCTCATGTTCCCCTTAAACCTTTTACCTTTCACCCTTAACCCAAGACCTCTAGTTCTAGTCCCACCCAACCTCAGTGGGAAAAGCCTGCTTGCAATTACCCTATCTATACCCCTCATAACTTTGTATACCTCTATCAAATCTCCTCTCAATCTTCTATGTTCCAAGGAATACAGTTATAATCTATTCAATCTTTCGATTAAATCAGATCATCTAGATCCAGCAAATATTGCTGTAAAATTTTCTCTGTACTCTTTCAACCTTATTTACATCTTTCTTCTAGGGCCGTGACCAAAACCCTCACAATGCTCCACATAGTGGCAAGGAAGGCATGGAGAAAGCAGTGGCTGATTGGCAGGATGCAAAGAGTAGGAATACAGGTAGCCTTTTCTGGCTGGCTGCCAGTGACTAGTGATGTTCCACAGGGGTTTGTGTTGAGGTCGATTCTTTTTACATTATATGTCAATAATTTGGACAATGGAATTGATCGTTTTGTTGCAAAGTTTGCAGATAATATGAAGATAGATGCAGGGGCAGGTAGTTTTGAGGAAATAGACAAATTAAGAGAATGGGCAAAGAAATGGCAGATGGAGTACAATGTCAGGAAGTGAACATTAGTAGAAGAAATGAAAGGGTTGTCAGTCAGTCAGTCAGCCAGTCAGTCAGTCAGTCAGTCAGTCAGTCAGTCAGTGGGTGTTGTCCCGAATCCGGGGTTGGCAGCTATGCACCTCCATCTTCAACGATCTTGCGCTCTTTTTCTGGCCTCAGCATAACTCAACCCAGTCCATTGCCTCACATTATCATACCAACTAGAATGGTTGGGGGGTGGGAATCAAATTAAATAGACTAGGAGTGAGGAGGTTAGTTCACAATAGGGGGATGGGAACAAGTGCAGAGAGACAGAGGGGTGTAAAATGAGAGTAGAAGCAAAAAGTAGTAAGGTGAAAAGTAAAAGTGGCAGGCCGGCAAATCCAGGGCAAAAATCAAAAAGGGCCACTTTTCAACATAATTGTATAAGGGCCAAGAGTGTTGTAAAAGCAAACCTGAAGGCTTTGTGTGTCAATGCAAGGAGCATTCGTAATAAGGTGGATGAATTAAAAGTGCAGATTGTTATTAATGAATATGACATAGTTGGGATCACAGAGACATGGTCTCAGGGTGACCAAGGATGGGAGCTCAACATTCAGGGATATTCAATATTCAGGAGGGATAGACATGAAAGAAAAGGAGGTGGGGTAGCATTGCTGGTTAGAGAGGAGATTAACGCAATAGAAAGGAAGGACATTGGCCGGGAAGATGTGGAGTCGATATGGGTAGAGCTGCATAACACTAAGGGGCAGAAGACACTGGCGGGAGTTGTGTACAGGCCACCTGACAGTAATAGTGAGATTGGGGATGGCATTAAACTGGAAATTAGAAATGCGTGCAATAAAGGAACAGCAGTTATAATGGGTGACTTCAATCTACACATAGATTGGGTGAACCAAATTGGTAAGGGTGCTGAGGAAGAGGATTTCTTGGAATGTATGTGGGATGGTTTTTTGAACCAACATGTCAAGGAACCAACTGGAGAGCAGGCCATTCTAGATTGGGTATTGAGCAATGAGGAAGGGTTAATTAGCAATCTTATCGTGAGAGGCCCCTTGGGTAAGTGTTACCATAATATGGTGGAATTCTTCATTAAGATGGAGAGTGACATAGTTAATTCAGAAACAAAGGTTCTGAACTTAAAGAAGGGTAACTTTGAAGGTATGAGATGTGAATTAGCTAAGATAGACTGGCAAATGATACTTAAAGGGTTGACAGTGGATATGCGATGGCAAGCATTTAAAGATCGCATGGATGAACTACAACAATTGTTCATCCCAGTTTGGCAAAAGAATAAACCCGTGGCTGACAAAGAAAATTAGGGATAGTAACAATTCCAAAGAAGAAACATACAAATTAGCCAGAAAAAGCGGCACACCTGAGGACTGGGAGAAATTCAGAGTCCAGCAGAGGAGGACAAAGAGTTTAATTAGGAAAGGGAAAAGAGATTATGAGAGAAAACTGGCAGGGAACATAAAAACTGACTGTAAAAGCTTTTATAGATATGTGAAAAGAAAGAGATTCATTAAGACAAATGTAGGTCCCTTACAGACAGAAACAGGTGAATTGATTATGGGGAACAAGGACATGGCAGACCAATTGAATAACTACTTCGGTTCTGTCTTCACTAAGGAGGATATAAATAATCTTCCGGAAATAGTAGGGGACCGAGGGTCTAGTGAGATGGAGGAACTGAGGGAAATACATGTTAGTAGGGAAGTGGTGTTAGGTAGATTGAAGAGATTAAAGGCAGGTAAATCCCCAGGGCCAGATGGTCTACATCCCAGAGTGCTTAAGGAAGTAGCCCAAGAAATAGTGGAAGTATTAGTGATAATTTTTCAAAACTCTTTAGATTCTGGACTAGTTCCTGAGGATTGGAGGGTGGCTAATGTAACCCTGCCTTTTAAAAAAGGAGGGAGAGAGAAACCGGGGAATTATAGACCGGTTAGCCTGACATCGGGGGTGGGGAAAATGCTAGAGTCAATTATCAAAGATGTGATAACAGCACGTTTGGAAAGCGGTGAAATCATCGTACAAAGTCAGCATGGATTTGTGAAAGGAAAATCATGTCTGACGAATCTCATAGAATTTTTTGAGGATATAACTAGTAGAGTGGATAGGGGAGAACCAGTGGATGAGGTATATTTGGATTTTCAAAAGGCTTTTGACAAGGTCCCACACAGGAGATTAGTGTGCAAACTTAAAGCACACAGTATTGGGGGTAAGGTATTGATGTGGACAGAGAATTGGTTGGCAGACAGGAAGCAAAGAGTGGGAAAAGACGGGACCTTTTCAGAATTGCAGGCAGTGACTAGTGGGGCACCGCAAGGCTCAGTGCTGGGACCCCAGTTGTTTACAATATACAAACCTCATTTCCAGAAAAGTTGGGACATTTTCCACAATGCAATAAAAACAAAAATCTGTGATATGTCAATTCATGTGAACCTTTACTTAACTGACAAAAGTACAAAGAAAAGATTTTCAATAGTTTTACTGATCAACTTAATTGTATTTTGTAAACATACACAAATTTAGAATTTGATGGCTGCAACACACTCAACAAAAGTTGGGACAGAGGCATGTTTACCATTGTGTTACATCACCTTTCCTTTTAATAACACTTTTTAATTGTTTTGGAACTGAGGATACTAATTATAGTAGATTTGCAATTGGAAATTTTGTCCATTCTTGCTTGAAATAAGACTTCAGCTGCTCAACAGTCCGTGGTCTCCGTTGTCTGATTCTCCTCTTCATGATGCGCCATACATTTTCAATAGGAGATAGACCTGGACTGGCAGCGGGCCAGTCAAGCACACGTACTCTGTCTACAAAGCCACGCTGTTGTAGCCCGTGCAGAATGTGGTCTGGCATTGTCCTGCTGAAATAAGCATGGACGTCCCAGGAAGAGACATCGCCTTGATGGCAACATATGTCTCTCTAAAATCCTTATATACGCCTTAGAATCAATGGTACCTTCACATACATGCAACTCACCCATGCCAGGGGCACTGAAGCACCCCCATAGCATCACAGATGCTGGCTTTTACACCTTTCGCTGATAACAATCTGGATGGTCGTTTTCATCTTTGGCACGGAGAACTCGATGCCCGTTTTTTTCCGAAAACTAGCTGAAATGTGGACTCATCTGACCACAGCACACAGTTCCACAGTCCTTCGGTCCATCTGAGATGAGCTCGGGCCCAGAGAACTCGCCGGCATTTCTGCATAGAGTTGATGTATGGCTTCCTCCTTGCGTAATACAGTTTCATGTTGCATTTCTGGATGCAGCGACAGACTGTGTTGAGTGACAATGGTTTTCCGAAGTACTCCCGAGCCCAGGTGGCTATAATTGTCACAGTAGCATGACGGTTTCTTAGGCAGTGCCGCCTGAGGGTTCGAAGATCAAGCGCATTCAACAGTGGTTTCCAACCTTTCCCTTTTCGCACAGAGATATCTCTGAATTCTCTGAATCTTTTCACAATATTATGTACTGTAGATGTTGAAAGACCTAAATTCTGTGCAATCTTGCGTTGAGAAATGTTCGTTTTGAACTGACTAACAATTCTCTTACGAATTTTGGCACAAAGGGTTGAGCCGCAACCCATCCTTGCTTGCAAAGACTGAGCCTTTGATGGACGCTACTTTTATAGCTAGTCATGATACCTCTCCTGCTACCAACTAGCCTGCTGAATGTGGAGTCTTCCAAACGGGTGTTACTTGAATATTCTGTGCACTTTTCAATCTTATTTTAACTCTGCCCCAACTTTTGTTGAGTGTGTTGCAGCCATCAAATTCTAAATTTGTGTATATTTGCAAAATACAATTAAGTTGGTCAGTAAAACTATTGAAAATCTTTTCTTTGTACTTTTGTCAGTTAAATAAAGGTTCACGTGAATTAACATAGCACAGATTTTTGTTTTTATTGCATTTTAGAAACTATCCCAACTTTCCTGGAAATGGGGTTTGTATATCAATGACTTAGGCGAGGGAATTAAATGCAGCATCTCCAAGTTTTCGGATGACACGAAGCTGGGCGGCAGTGTTAGCTATGAGGGGGATGCTAAGAGGATGCAGGGTGACTTGGATAGGTTAGGTAAATGGGCAAATTCATGGCAGATGCAATTTGATGTGGATAAATGTGAAGTTTTCCACTTTGGTGGCAAAAACAGGAAAACAGATTATTATCTGAATGGTGGCCGATTAGGAAAAGGGCAGGTGCAATGAGACCTGGCTGTCATTGAAAGTGGGCATGCAGGTACAGCAGGCAGTGAAAAAGGCGAATGGTATGTTGGCATTCATAGCAAGAGGATCCGAGTACAGGAGCAGGGAGGTACTACTGCAGTTGTACAAGGCCTTGGTGAGACCACACCTGGAGTATTGTGTGCAGTTTTGGTCCCCTAATCTGAGGAAAGACATTCTTGCCATAGAGGGAGTACAAAGAAGGTTCACCAGATTGATTCCTGGGATGGCAGGACTTTCATATGATGAAAGACTGGATGGGTTAGGCTTATACTCGTTGGAATTTAGAAGATTGAGGGGGGATCTGATTGAAACCTATAAAATCTTAAAGGGATTGGACAGACTAGATGCAGGAAGATTGTTCCCGATGTTGGGGAAGTCCAGAACGAGGGGTCACAGTTTGAGGATAAAGGGGAAGCCTTTTAGGACTGAGATTAGGAAAAACTTCTTCACACAGAGAGTGGTGAATCTGTGGAATTCTCTGCCACAGGAAACAGTTGAGGCCAGTTCATTGGCTATATTTAAGAGGGAGTTAGATATGGCCCTTGTGGCTAAAGGTATCAGGGGTATGGAGAGAAGGCAGGTACAGGGTTCTGAGTTGGATGATCAGCCATGATCATACTGAATAGCGGTGCAGGCTCGAAGGGCCGAATGGCCTACTCCTGCACCTATTTTCTATTTTTCTATGTACCAAGTAGTTCACTGCCTTCCTCTTTCCCTCTTTCCTTCTATCATCCCTTCCAAAAACAATTTCTGCAGTCTACCACCTCTTAACAAGTGCCCGGCATATTCCAGCTTCCTTTTCTGTACATTCTTCAGCAACTCCTTTTCTCTCCTCGCTCTCTTCTACACTTCCATAGTACTGACCTTCATCACCCATCTAATTTTCTGCATTCTCCTTAAACTCCACATTTCAAATGCCTCCATGACCAAATACACAAACTTCTTGACTTGCTCTATGCTTACACCGTTAATTTTGATACTGATTTTGGGGACTTCTTTCTTCCGTGATACTGCCATTATCTTCGTCTTTGCAGCATTTATTTTCATTCCAAATCATTCTCCTTCAGCATTTATCTTATCTACTATTCTGAGTAACTCATCCTCAGTCTCAGCTCACAACACTGAATCACCTGTTTACCTCAAGTTGTTCACCGTCACTCCACCAATTTGGACACCAACTTCATCGTTCAACACCCTGAAGATTACCTCTAAGTAAATGTTAAATAATAAAGGGGAGATAATGCAGCCCTGGCGAACCCTTTTTGGATCTCAACTTCCGGTGAATTCCCACCACTAGTTCTTATTACTGCCTTCTGATGCCAGTACAGACTCACAATCAGTCGAACATTTTTCCCATCCAGCCCGAATGAGTTCAGGCAACTGACCAGCTGTTCATGATTGACTTGGTCAAAAGCTTTTTCGTAATGCAGGAAGCACATGAAAATGTCTTCTTTTTTCTAGACCTCGTTCCACAATCATTGGCAAATTCAAAAATCCTTCACGGGTACCCTTACCTGGTATAAATCCGCTCTGGCACTCATTAATTTCATTAAGAACTGTCCTTTTTTTTCTGCTTAGAAGTATTAATAACAAGATCTTGAAGGCATAACTTATAAGACTTAATAGTTCTAAAGTCTGAGCACTTTGTGCTCTTACTTTTCTTTGGGATCATGACAAACTCTGACACCACAAAATCTGTTGGCCACTTTCCTGTTCAGTAAATTGTATTGCAAAGCCTCGTGTTCTCCTCAACCTCCGAGTCGCCAAAGCATTTCAATATTTCGGCTGTAATACCATCTACACCACAAGCTTTACAAGTTTTTAACTTTCCAATGGCTGCTCTTACTTCTGCTACCAAAATTTCCAGACCTTCTGTGTTCTTCTCACTCACTTGATCATTTCTAGCATTGTAGTACAATTCCCTAATGTATTCCATCCACCTACTTTCCACCTTGTCATTCTCAAAGAGTATGTTCCCACCCTTGTCTTGAATAATGCCAGTCCTTGATTGTTTCTTGTTCCTGTTGGTCATCTCTGCAATCTCCCTGTGCATATCCCTTGAATGATGCAACATGCCCATGGTCTCTATCTTTTCGCACCGTTTGATAAACCATTGTTCTTTAGCTTTTGCACATTCTTCTCTTATTTGTTGGTCCATTTCCTTGTACTTAGATGTATCCTTCTTGTGCTTCCTTCTCCCTTCCATGAGCTTCAGAATGTGATCCGTCATCCGGGCTTGTTTAGCTACGCGCCTTTTTTTGGGGAGACATTCTTCAGCTGCCATTTGCATACAGTCCTTCAGGTTTGACCACATGTTATCTGGTGTCTGCTCCATGTCTTCTACTCTCAGTCCTTTAAACCTATTTTGTACCGCTGCAGAAAATCTTTCACTATACTCAGCGCACGACTGAATGAAAACACTGACGCCATCAACGCAGAAGCTCTCCTCGGAGCCGAGCGAGCGAACAGCCATCACATCCCTGCTACTGGTAACCGTGTAATCCAGTGCAACCTGTTCATGGTTGAGTGGTCCGCAACTAAACTGGTTCCCCCACCGCACTCAATCTGGTGAGGAGGGTGTGAGAACACCCAGCAGGACTGAAAAACAAGACCTGACAAAGGGCGGATGAGCTCCTTGTGAGCCAACGGCCATCATCGTGGAAGAGATTAAAGCCTCACCACGTATCTCCCTCTTATGAATCGTATGCTATGCATTTAGTTAGAAGAGACATGCGTTGTGCAGATGAACCTGGGCCCCTTGCGAGCAATTCTGCTGTACATAGCCACAAGGAAGAAGATAACGACCTTGGGAATTGTAGGTCTGTTGGGAATGAAGGCGGCACACCAAATCCGAAAGGACATGTGGCACTGGCTAATGATAGACTGAAAACTATGGGAAGTATCTTACGGATAGGGCCATGGGATGTTTGAACAATGTATCAAATGGGGAAGCTTGATAATGCAATTCTTGAGATATGTCGAATGAAGCTGGATATCATGGGAGTAAGCGAAGTCCGTTGGACAGAGGCTGGAACAGTTGACAAGAATGATTTTGTGATGATATACTCTGGAGGAGAGAGCCACGCCAATGGCATTGAAATTATTATGAAGAAGAAAATCTACAATGCAATGGATGGGTTTTGGCCCATATCTGATAGTCATAATGGTAAAATTAAAAGGAAAGCCTTTCGATGTTACGATAGTCCAAGCGTATGCATGAGGATGAAGAGGTGGAATGGTTTTATGAGGACGTAGAATCTGCTTTAAAAAATGCAAAGAGCTTGGATGTACTTTTTGTTATGGGAGATCTGAATGCTAGAATAGGCAATGTGAAATACAAGGATATCATTGGTCAGTATGGCTGAGATGAGAGAAATGAAAGAGGGGGCAGATTTATACAATTTTGTGAACAGTATGAGCTGATGGTAGCAAACACATGGTTCAAATTATCCAAACGAAAATTATACACTTGGAAGAAGCCTGGGGATACTGGAAGGAGACAAATTGACTATATTGCAGTGAGGAAATGCTTCAGGAGAAGTATTAGGATGGCCAAGAATTATCCAGGTGCTGATATAGGCTCGGATCACAACCCGGTGGTTGTTAGGGTGAAGATTGCACTAAAGACAAAGATTAAGGCTGCAACCAAGAAAGCTGGATATGGACTTACTGAAGAACAGCGGGTATAGTGAAAGATTTTCTGCAGCGGTACAAAATAGGTTTAAAGGACTGAGAGTAGAAAGGGTTGACTATTTTCTAAATGGAGAGAAAATACAAACCTGAGGTACAAATCTGAGGTACAAAGGGACTAGCAAGTCCTTGTGCAGGATTCCCTGAAGCTTAATTTGCAGGTTGAGTTTGTGATGAGGAAGGCAACTGTAATGTTAGCATTCAATTCAAGAGGACTAGAATATAAAAGCAAGATTGTAATGTTGAGTCTTTATAAGGCACTGGTGAGGGTTCACTTGTAGTATTGTAAGTGGTTTTGGGCCCCTTATTTAAGAAAGGATGGAGAAGGTTCAGAGGAGGTTCATAAACAGAAACTAGGAATAAAAGACTTAATATATGAGGAACATATGATGGCTCTGGGAGTGTACTCATGGGAATTCAGAAAAATTAGGGGTGATCTCATTGAAACCTATCAAATGTTGAAAGGCCTCGATAGAGTGGATGTGGAGAGGATGTTTCCTTTGTTATGGGTGTCTAAGACCAGATGACACAGCCTCTGGATAGAGGGACACTCATTTAGAATGAAGATGAGAAGGAATTTATTTAGTCAGAGAGTGGTAAATCTGTGAAATTCGTTGCCACAGGCAGTTGTGGAGGCCAAGTCATTGGGTATATTTGAGGCAGAGGTTGATATATTCTTGATTAATCAGGGCATGAAGGGATATGTAGAAAAGGAAGGATACTGGGGCTGAGAGGGAAATGGATCAGTCATAATGAAATGGCAGAGCAGACCCAATGGGCTAAATAGCCTAATTATGCTCCTATGGTTTTATGGTCTAATGGCTACACTGTCACAATTCTGCATGCTGATCCATGCCCTAAGCTCATCCTACTATACTCTTTGCAATGAAATATATGCAGCTCAGAACATTAATCTCATGATGCCCAAACTTTTGATTCCTGATTTTTTTATGTAACAGCATCTTTCTCCACAACCACCCCACTATCTGTTCTTGTTCTCTGGTTCCCATCTTCCTAAAGCTCTACATAAACTGCAACCCCCACCCCCCCCCCATGCAGCAAAAGCAAATCCGCCCACTAGAATATTATTCCCCCTCCAGTTCAGGTGCAAACCCTTCTGTACAGCTTCACCTTTCCTGGAAGAGAGCCCAATGATCCAAAAATCCACAGCCTTTCTATTGATTTTCTACTGATAGTTGTTAAAACTAAGTGAAGAATCAGAATTAAGATCAGGTTTAATATCACTGGCATATATCATGAAATTTGTTGTCTTTGTGGCAGCAGTACAACACAATACATAATAGAAAAACGTGAATTACAGTAAATACATATATTATCATTAAATTAAATAAGTAAGGCAAAATAGAAATAAAGAAGTTGTTGAGTAGTTTTCAATGGTTCAATGCTCATTCAGAAATCAGATGGCAAAGGGGAAGAAGCTGTCCCTGAATCATTGAGTATGGGCCTTCAGGCTTCTGTACCTCTTTCCCGATGGTAGCAATGAGAACCAGGCATGACCTGGGTGATGGGGGTCCTTAATAATGGATGCCACCTTTTTGAGGTATTGCTCCTTGAAGATGTTCTGGATACTGTGGAGACTTGTGCCCATGATGGAACTGAATAATTTTACAACTCTATGCACTTATTTGATCCTGTGCAGTAGTCCCATTCCACACCCCACCCCTGCCATAGCAGATCATGATGCAGCCAGTTAGAATTTTCTCCATGATATATCTGTAGAAATTTGCAAGTGTCTTTGGTGACATCCCAAATCTCCTCAAACCACTCCAGAAATGTAGCCACTGTTGCGTCCCCTTTGTAGCTGCAATGATATGTTGGGTCCAAGATAGATCCTCAGAGGTATTTATGACCAGGAACTTGAAATTGTTCACTATTTCCATTTCTGATCCCTGGTGTGTGCTTCCTCAACTTATCTTTTCTGAAATCTACAGTTATTCAGTTCTTTGGTCTTACTGACATTCAGTGCAAGGTTGTTGCTGAAACACCACTCAGCTAGCTGATACATCTTGCTCCTGTAGCCCTCTCATCACCATCTGAAACTTTGCCACCAGTAGCTGCATCATCAGCAAATGTGAGATATATGTAGCCACACAGTTGTGGGTGTAGAGAGGGGAGAGCAGTGAGCTAAGCATTCACCCCTGAGATGCGCCAGTGTTGATTGTCAGTGAGGTGGGGATGTTATTTCCGATCTGCACAGACTGTAGTCTTCCGGTTAGGAAGTCGAGGATCCAGTTGCAGGAGGAGTTACAAAGGCCAGGTTCTGGAGCCTTTTGATCAGAGTTGTAGGAATGATTGTGTTAAGCACTCAGCTGTACTCAATAAACGGCATCCTGACATAGGTATTTGTATTTCCCAGGTGAACCAAGGCCATGTGAATAGCCAATGAGATTTGAATCCACCATATACCTATTGTGGTGATAGGCGTATTGCAGTGGGTCTAGATCCTTGTTGAGACAGAAGTTGAATCTAATCATAACCAACTTCTCAAAGCACTTCATTACCGTAGACGTGAGTGCTACTGGATGATAGTCGTTCAGGCAGCTCTTCTTGGGCACTGATATAATTGTTGCCCTTTTGAAGCAATTGAGAACGATTGTAGCAATGAGAGATTGAAAATCTCTTTGAGCACCCCTGCCGGCTGGTAGGTACAAGTTTTCAGAGTCCGACTAGGTACTCCATTGGGCCCTGTCGTCTTGCTAGGGTTAACCCTCCTGAAAGACAACCTGACGTCAGCCTCTGAGACAGACATCACAGGGTTATCTGGATCCTTATATCTGTACTTCTCCCCTCTCACCCCTCTCCCACCTCCCTCCCACCACATTCTTTCCTCCCTCTTCCCCTCTTCCCTCCCTTCTTCCCCTCTATCCCTTTCCCACCCCCTCTATCCCTTTCCCTCCTCTCTACCCCTCTCCCCCAGTTCCCTCTAGTCCCCCTTTCCTCTTCCCGACCCCTCCACCTATCATTTCAACCTTTCCCCTTCTCCCTTCTCCTTCTTATTTCCTCTCCTTCCTTAAGATTCCTCTTAATACCCTTTTTTTCAATGATCATATTTTTGAGAACCTAGCATTTTCTGTGGATTAGAACTTGGGTTGCAAAATCATTTCCTAATCAAAATTACTGATACGGTACCTTCTGAATACTTCAGATGTTGCTTGTTGATGAGAACTTTTGGGGACCCAAAATAAGATGGAAATTCAGGGATCCTGATTTCAATTCACAGTTGTGCTCTCTCCACCATAGTGACAACGGTGATTTCTCCACCCACAATATCGCTCCTCTTCACATGGATGGTTGGCCAAAATTTTCAAGCACTACCATAAAACATATAATATTCATAACTTAATACTTGCTAAGGAATCTGTTATATATTTCTGTGTTATCAGAAGATTCTGGATCTAAATTAAACTGTATTTTGATGCAGATTTTAGAAGGCCATGCATGTGAGATTGGTCCTGGAGTGCTGAATGCTGTAGATATGGATGTCCCTCGTGATACACTCATCTTCTCAGTGATTAATCCCCCATCCCATGGAGTGCTCCTGAATGCTATCTATGGCACCGATATTGCCACGTACAAACGGCTGAGTACTGAAGTGCTATATCACAGTCTGCTAGTACACAACTTCAGCATGGATGAACTCAAACAAGGTTTGTTTACTGTGTGCTGCAGGTGTCCTCTGCTGGACACCAAATATTACTGCATGGCTCCATATCTCTTCTTTTTGTTTCTTGCGTGTTAGTTCAGGTTGAAAATATGGGTTCAAATGCAATTGCAAGTATCGTCTGGTCTGCAGTCAAAAGAAAATAATTTGGAATTCTTTCATCCATAACTTTGCTAGAGATCGTTAGATAAGAATTCTGGCAGATTATTTATTAATAAGAGTTGAAGATCAGTATCTGGTAAGGAGTACAAATTATTTTAATTACTTCCTTTTTAATATAAAAACTATATACTCACTGTGGCCACTTTATTAGGTACCTTCTGCTCCTAATAAAATGATCATCTGTTGCTGTAGTCCATCCACTTCAAGGTTTGATGTGTTATGCATTCAGAGATGCTCTTCTGCACGCCACTGTTGTAGTGGCCTGGTTCTTTGAATTACTGTTGTCTTCCTGTCAGTTTGAGCCATTCTGGCAATCTCCCTCTGACTTCTATCATTAACAAGGCATTTTCATTCACAGAACTGCCGTTCACTGGATGTTTCTCATTTCTCGTACCATAAACTCTAGATACTGCTGTACGTGAAAATCCCAGCAGATCAGTAGTTTCTGAGATATCAAACCACTCTGTCTGGCACCAACAATCATTCCACAGTCAAAGTCACTTAGATGATATTTCTTTCCCATTCTGATGTTTGCGCTGAACAGCAACTGAATCTCTTGACCATGTCTGCATGCTTTTCTGCATTGAGTTGCTGCCACATGATTGGCTGAGCATATATTTGCATTAATAAGCAGGTGTGAAGGTTCAGCTAATAACTTGGCCGCTGAATGTATACTACCAGATAAAGATTGCAAACAATGGCTGCCTGAGGTGTTCTTGTCAGATGTTACATATTTTGTGAGTCATTAGACATTTAGGATCTCCTTTGGGGCTAACTGATGCCAAGAGATTATCTATTCTCATTAAAACATTAGGAGATACAAATAATCCTTTAACTAACAGTTAAGAATGGCAGCAGGAAGTACACAGAGTCAAACAGGTGTCTGCTGTCAAACTTCAGCTGTGCCATATTTTGGTCCAGGGCTACGAGGGTTTGAGATATATTGTATATTATAAACCATATATTGGTTAGAGACTGGGGAGGACTATATTTTAGGGAGTATGGAAATTCAAGGTGGAAAACAATTGATTTCAGCATTCATCCAATTAATTTAAATCAAAATTAAGAAGAACTTCATACAATGTAGATATTTCCCGATGTATTGAACTTCCAACAAAGTACTAACCATACCATAGCAAATTGTAACTGATATATTTGATATTTTACAATTACAGTATTATAACCGTACTTGTGTTAACTCGTTGTCTTAATTTGAATTGTAAAAACTGAGATAAGCAACAAAATGTTTGAGGTTGGATGTGCATACAAAGGAGCTCATCTGAAATGTAGGCTAAAAGTTAAAACCCTTTGACCTTGATTATAGAAATAGCTGTTGCTTTAAGTAAGACTACAATTAGGTGTGCATTGATGTGAAAAAGGGATGTAGTGAGTGAACAGTGAAATTAAGAATTTGCTTCCTATTTTCACACAATGAAAATACAAAACTATTTGCTTTCTATTTTCCAATAATTTAACTGAAAGTGTCATTCCTACAATCTCAGATACCATCAGATGTCATTGCATCAGAGCCAAAATTATGGATTTTAGCCCGTTGTTCAACCAGCACAGGCTTGCAGCAGGAGCCAATCCTCTTCTCAGCTGGCACGCATGTAGTTGAACTTTCCAGGAGGATTGTTGGATTATTGACAAGCTCCTTCTTCTGCCTCAGCCAGGGAAAATGCAACCAATTGTAACTTCCCCTCTCATTTCCCAAACTGAGAATGGCAGTTCAAGATGGTGCATGATCCCAGTAATTACAGGTGACAAATCCCAGCTCCACACTGACCATTTTTAAAAAAGAACCACCAGAGAGCTGCAAGCAGCTCATCACCTGAAACAAAGCCTTACAGCATTTTGAAGAATATAAAATGGTTCAAATCTCATCATGCTGACTAAATAAGCCTTTTATTAAGGCAGTATGTACTGATTTTACCTTGTGTATTTTCACCATGTCTAGGGGGTTGATCATATTTTCTTAAATGGAGATATGGAGACAGATTTCTTAAGTTGAATTGAATTGAATTGACTTTATTTCTTACATCTTTCACATATATAAGTAAACATCTTTACATTTGTTTCCATCTGAATGTACAATTTATAGTAATTTGTAATAAATAGTATGTACAAAAGGACAGTCAACATTGCATAGAAATACAATTGTATCACCATGAATTAATCAGTCTGATGGCCTGGTGGAAGAAGCTGTACTGAAGCCTGTTGGTCCTGGCTTCAGTGCTGCAGTACCACTTCCCAGATGGTAGCAGCTGGAACAGTTTGTGGTTGCGGTGACTCAGGTCCCCAATGATCCTTTGGGCTCTTTTAACGCACCTGTCTCCGTAAAGGTCCTGAATTGAGGGAAGTGCACAGATGCACTGGGCTGTCGCACCACTCTATGCAGAGTCCTGCTATTGAGGGAAGTACAGTTCCCATACCAGGCACCGATGCAGCCAGTCAAGATGCTCTCAATTGTGCCCCTGTAGAAAGTTCTTAGGATTTGGGGACTTACGCTAAACTTCTTAAACCGTCTGAGGTGTAGTCCACAACCAGCTTAAAAAGAATCATGATATTAATTTTCCATGTGGCCAATAGTATGTGCCTGCAGATAATTATTTTTTATATTTCAGCACTTTGCATTAAAGAGAGAAGCTGTATAAAAAGCTATAATCTATAGTCCTAACACGATTCTTAACGTTAACAAGGCCAATGAAGTTAAAATTCACAAGCTCAGATCTTGCAGTGTCAGCACCCACTGATAAGAGCATTTCAAGCAATGACATCTGGGTTTGAAAGCTTACAATGCTCTAACGGTGAACTTAACTTCCACAAAATAGGATATTAAGGAGTAAGTTAGTATTCTTGATTATCAGTTTGGTGCGATAGCATGTTTTGATGCCTATCTGAGAGTGGTATTGAACTCTAGCTGGGTGCTTTATAAAAAGAAAAACAAAAACATTAAAAAGTGCATTAAATGTTCAGAAAATAAACAATGAAGGGTCAAGATAAAATATTTCAATTTTTCAGTGAGCGATAAGCAAACTGTTGCTTGAAACTTGGTCTGAAACTTCATTTGTGTCTTTTTCACCATAGATGCTGCTTGACTCAGAGTTCCTTGAACAGCTCAGTTTTTCTTCCTCCACATTCCAGCTTCTGCAGTCCCTTGTGTTTCCATTTTAATGATATTAGCATTCACTTTGCAAATTATAATTGCTAAAATAAATATTCCACTCTTTCTGTATTATGATGTTTAATAATTTCTTAAGTTTTGTTATGTTAAATATGTTTTCATATCATGATTAATTCAATTAGCAATGATCAAAGCATCACTGTCATCCACTAACATCATTTTATTTGAATATTTTGGATTGCTCAATCTATCTCCATCTAAAGTGGTTCAGTGTACAAACGTAATAGACCAGCTTGACTTGCAGATTTTTTCCTTAAGCTCTCCTATAAAACATGAGCATAGACTAAGACAGGAGTGTACAAGAAATTTGATCCAAAGAATTTGAGGCATTGCAATTAAACAAAACTTTCTTTCAGAATTTCCTCAGTCAGGTACCAAGCAAATCCCTAAACTATTTTCAGAATCAACCGCAAAGTCGTACATCTTCAATGAGAAACTCGATTTATGCAGAAAATCTCATGTGTTTCTATGTAGAAGTAGAGACATCCTGTGCAAGTTTTTATGATACCTTATATTTCTTACTTGGCTCCCAATTGTTACACAACTCAAGACATAGAAGCTGGGCTTGACGTTTAATTAAACACGGTTAAAAGGACCGAAGTCCGACAGGCAGGAAGGAACCTCGAGATGAGTTGGGTAAAATGAGGAAGTGAGTACAGCCAATTGAGCAATCTGGCTGTCTCTGAGGCTGTTCAGTGAGCTTTTGAGTGAAATATGTAGCTTCGAGGTCAAGAAGCCTGGAGATGGAGTGTGGGCCCATGATCACCTCCATTTCCGGCCGGTCTCACAGATTACAGTGTAGGTGAAGATTGAAATCATTGAGACAAGTGCGAGGATGAGCAGGTGTTCAGTGCTGTCTACCAGACTCTGGCTTGCCACTGCCGGAGGAAGGTGTCTACATGTAATGGTCTGTCTCTCCCTCTCGCTCGCTGCTCTGGGAAGAAAGTCCATGCATTTGAATAGCCTCTCTTTCCCTCGATGCTGTCAGAGGATGGTGCCAGAGTCTTGAGTCTTGGGCAAGGTTTAATCAACATGGTTTGTGGATTGGACTCTGTAATTCAGGTTATGATGTATTTCTGGTTTCTGGTCACTCCTTTTTTGTTGTTATTTTGTGAGATTTTGATTAGGGTCGCTTGCAGAAAAGGAATGGCACAGTACTAGATTGTACTGAATTGAATATGCCTGGACTCTCTTGATGATGACTTTGTGGGTTGGTGTTTTAAATTTTGTGTTTGTCACTCATTTTTTTAGTGCAAACTTTTTTTTTGCACTTTGGAAGGTGGAGTTTGATGTCTTTGAACGGGTTCCATAGCTTTCTTTGTTTCATAGCTGCCTATGGGAAGATGAATTTCCAGGTTGTATACTGCATACATACTTTGATAATAAATATACTTTAACTTTGAGCGAGAGCAGATAAAATTTAATACAAACAAGTGTACACTGCAAAATGAAGAAGATTGTTGAGTGTTGTGAATAATAAATGATGTTATAATAGCTAGGCTGTGGCTGAAACAAGATGAGGGCTGGTTACAGTAGTGTGATAGTTTTCCAAAGTTTTCCATAATTGACTCTCTGCAAGACTCATTTCAGAATTTGCCAGATCTCCTGGGGTTGGTCACAATTGCACTTTCATTATAGACTTGCAATGTGAGATGCACATGCTGCTGAGAACTTGCACAGTGGTGTGAATGCAAACATTTAAAGATAACTGGCTACAAGATGATAGGTGTGCTAAAACAGTCAACAGGGGGTAAAAGTGCACAACCACATACAGAAATAAACTTGTTTTTTTTCCTAGAAAGGAAAAGACCCTGAATGGAACAAAAAGTCTTTGGAATAAAATACAAAATGGAGAAAAATATATTGAAGCAGAAAATGGACTATGGCAGGAAATGGAGTGAGCTGAACTCCCATACTGCTGGAGGGTGCAGTGGTGGTTTCTGATATGGATTTAAGGGAGTTGTCCCCATGGGCATTCCACAGCTACCTCCACAAATGGAGATGTACAGCTCGAAACAATTGTAGATGCAGGAAATCTGGAAAGCTAAAATTTTAAAAAAACAGAAAATGCTGGAAAGTATTGATGAAGTCAGACCACATCTCTAGGAAGGGAAACAGAGGTATTTTTTCAGGTTGAAGACTGTTCTTCAGAATTGGGAAGGAGATTTCCTTTCCAAATCTGACAATGGGCCCACAACCTGAAACATTAGCGCTGTTTCTCTTCCCACTGATACGGCCTGACCTTCTGAGTATTTCTATCATTTTCTTACTATTTGAGAAGTGCATTTTTCCTAATTTAGGACATTGATATGTTAACTGCCCTGAAGTAGAAATGGCAGATCCACAAAACCTGATATAATATTCAATCCATGTGCCACAACTTCACTGTAATACCTTCAGGTAAGCTTCATGTCCTCCAACTGGTTACTTTACAGGGCGTCAGTCAGAATATCTTGTCTTCATAGTAGAAGATATTTGACAATTTCTTCCTGTAGCCCAAGTGTGGCTGGGTGTTCACTTAAACAAGGGCTGGCAATTCAAACAAAGGCTCTAGAACAACCTTTCTTTTTTTTTAAACTCCTTTATTTGGGTATCGACTTTTGGTGGGGTGAGAAATGAAAATGGCTGTTGCTGGAGGAAACGATGCCTATGTTATTGTAAGGTTGCATCTTTTACTGAGTTTAATTGCCTGGAGGAATCTACATCTAAGAAATATTTTTGCATTGATTTCCTTGTTAGATACCTGCATTTCATGTTTTGCCTGACTTCCTAGGTTACAGGTTGTTAATATTGTAGATTATTTTCTGCTGTAACTTTTTTTTTAATTGATATAACTCTCAACTAACTTCTTCAAAAGTTGTCTAATCGATGAAACCAAATAAAATCGAAGTATGGCACCTGAGCGAGTAAAACCTGGAATTGTCTTTCATGTAATGCCATAAGTGAACTTACCCTGAGGCATCTTTTCATCATATTTGTACTGAACAATACCCTATGCTTAATGAAGTGCTGTGTGATTGTGGAGAGCTTAGCTGTTTAGGGGGTCACGTGCACTCATTGATTCGTTATAACTTCTTTTTGCAGGAATGAAGCTCATGTACATGCACGATGACACAGAAACCCTAACGGACTTTTTTACCATCCAACTGACAGATGGCAAGCACATGGTCCACGGCACAGTATATATCAATGTTATATCAGTCAATGATGAGGAACCAGTTATTTCAAAGTAAGCTTTGATTCTCTGGTGAGAGATCCAGAGCATGAATTCCTTGTGTAGTTTCAACGGGAGCAGTGAGTAAGCATGTTTTTGAGGGAGGTGAGAAATGATTCATGAAGTTTAATTCAGTTTTTCATTTGTGTTCTTTTTCTTTTTCATTTTGTGGCTTGTCCTTGGAACCGCTAGGTAATGATCAAAGATGGGATAGTTTCTTGCATTACTATTTAGCATCAATTAATGAAGAATTTTTAAAACTACTCTCACTGTGATTGGCAAATTTATCAAAATATATAAAAAATTCAAAATAAGGACATCAAGGAACATAATGGTATCAGATTAGGCAACAGATTATACAAAGCCCATGCTCCTGTATATATCTGAATGACAACAAAGGACAACGTTGTCTGTTATAAATAATAATTTATAAAATAAATTTACCTGCTACTGCTTAAATCATCATTTTATCCTTTGTTCAAGTTGATGGGTTCGGTTATTTTTTTTTGGTCCAGCAGTTATGTGAACTTTGCAGTGTGAAACTCAACAGCACTGCCAAGGAAGTTCCAAGTTCCTGTGCTGACTTGACTGATTTCAGCTGGGATACTAGTATCACTGGTGCAGTTGGCTTCAGCACACAGAGCAAAGGAAAGGAAAATCTGCTAAACTTTCCATTTACTGCATTGCTTTCCAGTAACATTTGCTGGCAAATGTATGTGTGAGGATGTTCAGCCTGGTTACGATATATCTGAAGCTCACTAGACAGAGCTCAGTTTCTAGACATTTACAGTTTCTAGATATTTGACGTCTACCATCCAACAAATTGATAAATACCAAAACAGTCGGTTTGTTAAATCCTTTCATTGTGACTATGGTCTTAAAATGCTAAAAGATCAAATATGCTCACTTCAGTAAAATATTTCAATTGTTGGAGTGTTAGTTGATAGATTTAGGAAGCTGTGCTGTGGCTTTCAGTGGTTAAAAGAGAATTAACAATATTCCAGAGATTACATATTTCTGTGCTGGTGAATTCATTCCCAAACTATTGAAGCACTGGACGGATTTACATTGACAGTTGTGTGTTTAGGAACACCGGATTGGAAGTGGAAATGGGAGAAAACAAAGTGATATCCAGTGTGGCCTTAGAGGCTGAAGATAAGGACACACCACGATTTGAGCTCCACTATATCATCAACAGTACGCCTGTATTTGGACAGCTGCAGTTAAAGGTAAAATCTGAAACAAAACTTCAGAATATTCTCATATGCTACACATGGAAGGAATTCAGAGAAAAACTAATTCCAGGCTTTAAATAACTGCACCATGCAGGAACTGTGATTATTCTCCTCAGAAAAGCAAGGCTCATTAATCATTCATGGACGATTATTTTTAAATTGTGGTGGCACCCGAGGGAAAGATTTCCTCTGCTTTTGTATAGTGGTTTCTTCAGTTTGCTGAAGGTTCCCTGTGGTCAGTGGTTCCAATGAAATTAAGTAAGTGTTTAGGAGGAAAGACACACCAGCATGTTGAAAACACAACCCACGGGCATTCTGCATGAGAAACGTATCTTTCTTTATAATATTGCTCATCACCGACACCAAATAAATTTGTCCTCCTCCTCCCTTTTATAATTTCATTCAACTGAATTGGGAAACCAGTTCAAGAGGCTGAATAATTCTGGCAGTGCTATTGTGCTGCTGGAACAGCAGCAGGGTGAAGAATGGTCTTCAATTTGTCCTCGCCATGCTTTTGTCTCATATTCAAGAGACAGGGTTATTATTCAGTGTTGAATACCTCTGTCAGGATTACAAGGGCACGTGCCCAGCAGAACAGCTCAAAGTTTAGGGATCTGAGCAACGTAACACAGGTTTCTTAGCTCTTGTGACCTCAAGCAGTTCAAATTTGTTCAGACAACAAATGTTCCCTTTAAGCTGAATGTGCATTATTGTCACCATGCAAATCAAGGTTGTGCCCTACTTCTCTTGCTAACCCTGGCTTTTTAATTCTACGTGTGAAAACACAGACTGAAGTGCCATTGGATGAGAGGGCCACGCCAGTTTTATTCTGGGCGTCTGAACTGCAATATCCGACACAGACAGTGCATTCCTTTGTACGTGCTAGAATCAGTACTTCCGAAATCCAGTGCAAGGAAGCACTGGCAAGCAATGCAACTTTGAAGAAAACCGCAGATGCTGTAAATCATAAGTAAAAACAGAAAAATCTGGAAACACTCAACAGTCAGGTAGCATCTGTGTAAAGAGAAACAGAGTTCCAGGTCAAGGACCTTTCACCAGAACAAAGGATTTTGATGAAGAGTCTTCAGTTTAAAACATCATCTCTGTTCTTGTTTCACATATGTTGTCAGGACTGCTGAGTGTTTCCAGAATTTTTCTGTTTATATTGCAGTTTCTGCAATTTCCTTTTGTGGTGGGATCTCTCAAAGCGTCTATTCTCAATATCATTCCTGAGCTGTCCTGATCTCCCTTAGGCCCAGCACATGGATACAATCACAAGAAACTCACGCCAGTGTCCGCACTTTCTGAGAAGGCCAAAGAGCTCTGGCTTGTCACCGAACACTTGAACAACTTTCTACAGAAGTACTATTGAAAATATCCTGACTGATCTGGCTTGGCAATCTGAATGCACAAGAACATAAGAAGCTGTAGGAAGTTGTGGATTTAGCCAATACATCCCTCCCTACCGCTGGCAGTATCTACAGGATGGCAACGTCCATCATCAAAGATTCCCACCATGCAGACCATGCCACCTTCTCATCACTAACACCAAGCCCGAAGTCTCACACCACCAGGTTCAAGAACAGCTACTTCCCTTCAACCACTTGGTTGTAAGACCTACCTGCACAACCCTAATTACTTCCTCAGTATAGCAACAACTATAACCACTTTGATTACTACTTTTGCTCTAATTGAGAGTCCCTTCTTGTACAATTTCGTGTAATTTATATTTAATTTGGTTTTCTTGTGAACGTTGGGTAACAGATGCTATGTTCCTGTGATTCTGCTGCAAGTAAATTTTCATTCACCTCCATAGATATATACTTGTGACAATGACAATAAATGTGACTTTACTTTGATTTGAGTATGGCAGGTGTCATAATAATGAAAACTTGATTCTCCCATCTGCTGCACATCCTAAAGAAAAAAAAGATGAACTTCCATTAAGAAGGAAATCATTAGGGTTGTCACTGTGAAATCTTCAAGGTTGGGCTTTCTGGCAAAATTACAAATGAGGCAAATTCTGTAAGTGAGACAGGAGTAGGCCAGCGCTACATGGTCTCATCAGCTGCTGTAGAGCAGGCCTGAGTACCTACTTGCTGTATCACATGGTGAAGGTGGCATTAATTGCATTGAGCAAGCCCAATGGCACTACTAAAACATACCCCAGCAACCCTCTTTAATCAATGTCTATTAAAAATTGAACTTGGTTTTTCAGTTTCAGGAAGTTGCTATAGATCAAGCAGAGCAGAGCGATTGGCTTTTAGGTTATATCCCATCACGTAAATGCTGCATTCTGCAATTGAATTTCTAGTGCAGTGTCTTTTACCTGTGTGGACTTGGGTGCAGGTTTGCCTGAACTGCTGTCACTTTTCCGTCTGAGTCATTGGATTATGCGTTCATATGCCACCACAGCATGAGTACATAATCCAGTCAGACTATCTGGTGCTATAATGAGGGAAGACTGTAATGCCTACATCGACTTGAGAAAATTATATCCCTAAAAATGTAAGTTCTTGATGAAGGATTACTGAGAGACGCGAAGCTTGAGGTGAGGCATTCATGCATTTTAAAGAGGAGTTGTAATATTGGGAAGGCTGATTGAAAAGAGGTGAATAAAAGAGACAGTATCTTCAGGACACAATTTGCAGCATTTCAAGACAGCAGATCATCAGCATTCTCTCAAGGACAATTAGAACTGGGCAAAAAAATGCTGTCTTACCAGATGCCTAAGCATTCCTAATGAATTAAAAATATAGTCTAGATTAGAGTGGATGTCAACTCCAAGTATCAGGAATGAAAGAGGATTAGTTAAACTTAATGTAAGCAAATGCAGAATGCCATGATTAGTTAACAGAAATTGTTGAGTTGCACATTTTATGAAATGTATTGAACAAGCCAAAGGTGTAGATAATAAAGGTTTAATGCTTAACTCCTTGTGGTCTAGAATCACAACATGTCCCAAAAAATACTGAACCAATTGGGTTTAGTTTTAAAGATTGATCATACTCAGATCAGGCTGCACCTGTTGGAAGAGAAACAGAGTCAACATTTCAGATTTACTCTATAATATTGAAATCTGAAATGTTGGCTCAGTTTTACTTCCCACAGATGTTGCCTGAACTGTTGAGTGTGTCCAGCATTTTCTGTTGTAAGTTTCCAGCATCTACAATTTTTCACTCACTGTTCAGGATCTGAGAGAGGTTAAAGCAAGAAAAACTTGAACTTGTCTCGGTCCCCTTTTAAGGTTATAAAGTTTGAAAGGAATAACATCAGAAACTACTTTGAGGTTTAAAAAATCAAACTAATAAAATTAATCATATTAAGAAAATATTCTTTACACAAAAAGCTTTTCATGTGCATAATAGAATTCCAGATGATGGTGAAAGCAAGATCAATTGAACATTTAAAAAACAACTGGACACTGTTGTAGAGTAGCTAATGGTCTTTATAGACAACAATGTGTTTATGGACTTCGTTAGCTTAACTAACATGAAATACTTAAGAGTAGAACATGAAATAGCGGTCTTGTCTGCCTGCTCAAGTGGATCGAAAAAACATTTTGGGCAAGAACAGATGGTTTTCATGGTGCCTTGCTCAAAGCACATTCTACAATCAAGGCTACTAAAACACATTAGCCAGTTACATATTTTATTGCTATAGAATCCTAACTGCTGAAAGTTGGTGTGTTGGTATAAAGAAACTAACCTTACTGTATGTCAGTTACGAGCAGTAATATTTTAAAATGTACAGAAAGAATTTTCATCTCACTGCTGTCATACCCTGGTGTTATTTAAATGCTCTATTGTTGTAATTCATAGGATGGGAATGATGTGAAAGGGGAATTGGCTACAGCCTGCAATTATTTCTTCTTAAAGGCCTGACAGTTCCATATGGAGTTGCTGGCATTTACTGTCAGGGACCTTGGCACTGTCATGCAAGCATATGTGAATGTGAAAGTCCCGAACTTTTGTCTTTAAATTGTGCTCTGACCTTGCACTTCTCATGTAATGGAGTGTGAGCTTTCTGCAGTTTCCCAGAATGTACACAGGGATATCTTCCTTCTACATTGTAAATGTTAAATCATATGTACTTCATTATTACCAAATGTATTGCATTTTAATATTGTTCAGATTTTTATGGTTTTTGAGTGTTTATTCACACGATGGCTGGTTCAACCAGCAGTGATGGCTAAACCAGGTATCCAGGCATGTCTGTGATTGGCAAGACCTCAGCAATAGGTTAGAGATGGCTCCATTGAGGAAGTTTTCACTATATGATTTGCTCAAGGTCAGAGAACGAGTTTAGCAGGGAAGCAATCGTTCAGTGGAGACAGCTCTTCACTCCAGGGAAATTACAGGCTTCATAATCAAGGGCTAAATACAATGATATAATTGGTATTAAAATCATCTATTAATCTGGTTTATTTATTCACGTTAAATAGACTATGTTTGAATGGATAAGACTTTACCCAGGCATGAACTTTAGTCAAGAAGATATCGATATGAACCGACTCTGGTATCTCCATACTACCATTGTGGGATCAACAGGCCGTGACAGCTTTCGTTTCCATGTTACAGATGGGGATAATTCATCCCCTTCCCAGAATTTTCATATATCGTTGAAAAATATGAAGAAAGGTGAGTAAATTAATAATTTTGGACAGCTGTTTCTTCTGCTTTGTTACAAAATATTAAATGATAGGTTTTATCTTAGTGGTGTAGGAAAAAGATTCTGTTTGAAAACTTAGAACTTCAAGTTCAATGGTTTTACTATGGCCCACAAAATTTGTGTTTTGGGCTTCAGTGCGCGGAACATATCAGCTGTATTTCAATTAGTGACATTCATGTTTCTGAACCATAAGGTTAATGAATCAAAGTCTATTCCAGAGACCTGAGCACAGAAACTTCGGCTAACTCTTCTTTGCAATGCTGCCGGGATATTCTACTGTTAGAGGTGCAATCTTTCAGATGGGATATTAAGCCTTGACTCCATCAGTTCTCTCAGCTACATGTGAAGCTCACATGGGTGTTACTTTGAAGAAGAGCAAGGATTTTATCTCCATATTCCTGGCCATTATTTATCCCTCCATCAGCACCATAAAATTCAGATTATGCTTTATTATATTGTTTGGGAAAGCTTGTTATGCAAACATTGCTGCTGCGTTTTCTACTCAACAAAAGTGGTTACATATTTTATTAGATTATAAGGAGCTTTGGGACATTAAGAATGTAAGACCATAGAAACAAAATATGAATAGGCCAGTTAGTCCTTTGTGTTTGCTCAGCCAGTCAGTGTGTTAATGGATTATACTCAGTCTTAGCACCACGTTTCTGCCATAACCCATATCCCCAGAGTCACTTAATATCCAAATATCCATTGAGACCAGAGCCCTATTAGTCAGTGAATCCCAAGCAATTGCCATCCACTAGTGATTTGTTTTTCTCCTTCCTACAGTCTCACAATACTAAATGGTCAACTTTTTATTCTGAGACTGTGAAGCCTGATTCTACACTTCCCATCCAGGGTGAATGTCCTTCCTGCATCTACCTGTTAAGCTTTGGGTGAGAGTCAGAGAGATCACTTCTCATTCTTCTAACCTTAAGAAGAGAGCCTTGGCTACTCAATCTGTTGTTATAGGGCAATCCCTCCTCCCCGTCCCTGCAATTGATCCGAGAAGGAGCTCATCCTTAGCTCCCTGAAAAATAGATAGGGTGGTAAAGAAAGTATAATGGCATTCTTGCTTCAGCTGTCTGGGCATTGAGTATACGAGTCAGAAAGTCATGTCACACTGTATGAAGCTTTGGTTAGGCCATATTTGGAACATTGTGTGCAGTTCTTGTTGCCCACATTACGGAAAGGATATAAAGGATTTTTAGGAAATGTGGAAGGGTTTAACAAAGATGCTGCCTGGATTAAAGAGCATTAACTATAAAGATATATTGGACAAATGGTTTGATTTCTGTGGTGTAACAGAAGCTGACGGGAGATCTAATAGAGGCTTTTAAAATTATGAGAGGCATAGATAGGGTAAACAGTCAGAGTCTTTACCCAGGGTAGAAATGTCAGATACTAGAGTACATAGCTTTAAGGTGAGAGGGGGAAAATTTGAAAGGGAAGCGTGGGGTATGTTTTTTTTCCACATACGCGGGGTAGTAGGTCCCTGTGTTTTGCTTTCAGGGGTGGTCATAAATATGCAGAGAATAGACGACTATGCATAACATGCAGGCTGGCAGATTTATTTTAGTTTATCCTCATGGTTGGCGCAGACATTGTGGGCTGAAGGGAATGTTCCTGTGTGGTACATCATCTATCATACATTGTGGGATGACGGGAATGTTCCTGTGCTGTACTGTACTAGTCTAACAGACATCATTCTACAAATGCAGGTATACCTTGTTTTCAGTAGTGAGATCAAGCTTATAAAACATATACTGTATAAGATGCAGTTGCATCAGATGTCCTTCAGAATTCTAATGAGATAGCTTAACTCTTGAATTAGAATCCTCTTATTATAAAGGCCAACATACTGTTGGCTATCCTATCTGTTTGCTATAGAACATTACAGAATAGTACAGACCTTTGGCCCATGATGTTGTGCTGAACTTTTAACCTACTTCAAGATCAATCTAGCCGTTCCCTCCCACATAACCATCTATGTACCTATCTAAGAATCTGTTAAATGTTCCTAATGTATCTGCCTGCACCACCATCGCCGACAGTGAATTCCATACATTTGCGTGCTTCACTCTGTGTAAAAAGCCTAGTTCTGTGATCCCCCATACAATTCTTTGCTCCAACCACCTATATTTCTATGTTAACTTTTAGTGAGTTGTGTACAAGGTACATTGGTCAAATTCTCACCATTTGAAAAATACCCTGCCTTGCTATTTTTCTACCAAAGTTTATGATCATATATTTTGCTGCATTGTATTCAGTCTTATCTGTCCTTGCTAATTTATTAGTTTGTCTTATATGTATACCCCTGAAACCTCTTTCTATCTTCTTCCTAACCCACAGAAAAACTGTTGTATGTGGTGACATATATGAACTCTGAAACTTACCCACACTGCCACATAACTGTGAAAAAGCAGACTACTTGGATATATTGTTCTTGTTCTCCTCATCTATACTATTGATTGTAGATTGTGATCCCTACATTCTTCCAATTCCAAAAAAATCTATTTACTCTCATATTGTTTTCTTGTTTGTTAATCAGTCCTCAGTTCATACCAGTGTATTATCCCCATTCCCACATGTTTTAATTTTGCTCAAAAATCCCTTATGTGGCACCTTATCAAGTACCTCTAAAAGTTCAATGGATAAAATCCACTGATATTACTTATCTATTCTTCCAATCACACCCCTAGAAAACTCTAATAGATTTGTTAAATTTGATTCGTCCTTCATAAATCTATTGATTCTAATCATTATTATTTTCTAATTGTCCTGCTTGCACTTCATTAATAATAGATTTCAGCATTTTCACCACAACCAGTATCAAGCTACTTGGTCTATAGTTGCTGATTTTTGCCTTTCATTACATTTCCTATCTATGGAAGATGTTTGAAATCACTGGAACTTTGGAAGATGAAAACCAACCTATCCAGTCGCTTCATAATCACATTTTTCATGCAATTCATCAGATGCTGAGGATTGATTAGTATTCTGTTCCATCAGTGCTATTTTTTTATTATTGCTATTTTCATTTTGCTCTTCATTCATACTTCTGAGAAGTATTCTGAATTTTCTCCCATGGAAAGATATAAAATATATGTTTAATTTCTGGGCTATTTCCTTACACGCTGGTGTATTTCTCCTGACTAAATCTCTGGGGGACCCACATTAGCATTTACTTTTTTTTGCCCATCTATGGAAGCTTTCACAGTCTTTATACTTTCTCATTAGTTTGCTTTCCAGTATTCTGACAACACCTTCCTTATAGATTGGTTCTTGAAGATCCAAATTGTTCCCAGTCATTAAGTTTACTTCTCTCTTTGAGATAAAAATACACTGTCTTTAAGTTCTCTTGTTAGCCATGAATGGGCCACTTTTCCTATTGGGATTTTATGTTTTGGAAGGATATAGATTTGTTGTAAACTGCAATTATCCTTTGAGAATAACAACCACTTTTTTGACTACTATTCTGAAACGTTGAAGAAAAATTCAGTATAAATACTAATCCTTTCTTTTTTGATCACCATAAATGAGAAGAATCCCTTATTCTTTCAATAATATTTCATGGATCCATCTTGTTTAACCAAGTTATGACTAAGAAAGATATACTTTTTGTTTTTTTACCTTTTGGAGTCATTTGCAATTGCCAACATCCCATTCAGAGTAATACCAAGTCTGTCATTATTCTATCCTTTCATTATGTGACAACACTTACCCATGGGATTGTCGCCACATTGCAGTTTGATGAATGTAGACATCCTTCAATATGGAGGGCAGATAATTTCAGTTCTTCTTGCTACAGTCGTTTAAGCTGTTGAATACTCTTGATGAATCTGAATTGTAACAAGGAGCTGGAAAGATTTGTTCCGCATTCAAATTAGTGATCTATTCAACATTAATAATATTTAGCTGTGTGTACTAGAATTTTATGGGCAACTATTTGACCATTCCTTAGAGACCTTGTACATTTCCAACTCCCATTACTCAAAAAGAGGCATGAATTTAAAATCATTATTTTTTTCTTCTTCTAAAGCAATGTACTTTGGTTGTTTTGACATTCATAGAGACAAGAAAGTAAGGGTCAAGCAGGTAATTTTTACAATGCTTTCTTTTGTTCAGATTTTGTTTATTTTATCATAGAGCACAACTGTTGAAATTGAATTGGTGATGACAGAGAAAGCAAGAAACTGATAACTTGACAGGAATGGTGCTGTCATCAATACTTTTTAATAAGGAGTGTGGGCAATTTTATAAACTTTTAATGTTGAGAAATGCATGTGAAAGTGTAATGTATAAGACTTAACTGCATATATTTTTAGTCATAAGTAAAAAAGGATATGTTTGTCTTGAAGGTGGCACAGCAAAGGTAAGCTAAGTTGATCTCTGAGACTGATTAATTAATAGATTGAACCCATTTCCCTATAGATATTGGCTGGTATAAGTTTTGTCAGCCAGCATTGATGCTAAAAGATAGCTGTAGTTTGTACGGCACCAATGGTTCTTGACATCGCTGCCATATCTTCTTCCACCTTGCATCATTTTCCCCATAAATACTACACCTGCAGTGCTTTAAGTACCTCATCAATAGCTTTCACTTGATGCCTGAACTGATACGCTAGCTCACACCTGAATTCCTTCTTTGTTGCTTGTTATGAAGTTCCCATTTAACAGTTCCTTCTCTGCATTCCCTCTGTTCTTGTTTTTCTACTTATAAATGCTTCAATAGCAAGTGGCTCTCAATTAACAGACAATACTTGGACATTTTGTTTCCACATAAACATTTCCCTAGCCTCTACACCCACAGTGCCTCATACCATCACTCCAGATTCCAAATCCTTTCACCCTTCAGAGCACGAATGCTAGGGACTAGATCTGCCTGCAGTTGCCCGGCAGAGGCTCTCTATATCTCCATCTTCACCCTGTGTTATATCAGCTCCATAGAGTCTTTGGTTCAGGTCTCTAATATTTGCACACCACGTGTTTATGTCAATCATGCCTGATAAAAAGTTGTTGCCGTGTTAGAAATATATTTCCTGGTAAACTTAAGTTCCAGATGTATTTGTTTCCTCCTTTAAGTCTTGCAGTCTATAAATGCATCTAGATCTTATAGTATCTATATTAATGCCAGTGCTTGGCTAACAGCAATTAGCTCCGTGATTTGACGTTGACCAGTATTTCTATTGGTCATGTAGTTAATGGAATTAATTACTTAGAAAAGATGACTTGCAAAGAATTTCTACTGCACAGAAAAGTGCTATTCAGTCCATTTGATCTTCCCTGATATTTATGCTGTACTCAAATCCCTCAATTTTATTTTAGCCCATTGATATATCGTTCCATTTTTTCCTCACTCTGATTTATTCAGCGCTTCTTTCAATACATCAATGTTACTTACTTCAGCCATTACACATTTGAGCAAATGCACATAATTTCTCCTAGGAAATATATTCCTCTAGAATTCCTTGTTATATTTGTTATTAAGGAATCATGTATTATGATCCTGAGTTTTGAACTTACATATATAGAAAGATATTGCTTTGGAAGTTCATTGCTTTAGAAGTGTATTAATTCTTATCTTTGTACGCTGCTTACATAGAAACATAGAAAATAGGTGCAGGAGTAGGCCATTCAGCCCTTCGAGCCTGCACCGCCATTCAGTATGATCATGGCTGATCATCCAACTCAGAACCCTGTACCTGCCTTCTCTCCATATCCCCTGATCCCTTTAGCCACAAGGGCCATATCTATAATATAGCCAATGAACTGGCCTCAACTGTTTCCTGTGGCAGAGAATTCCACAGATTCACCACTCTCTGTGTGAAGAAGTTTTTCCTCATCACGGTCCTAAAAGGCTTCTCCTTTATCCTTGAACTGTGACCCCTCGTTCTGGACTTCCCCAACATTGGGAACAATCTTTCTGCATCTAGCCTGTCCAATCCCTTTAGTATTTTATATGTTTCAATAAGATCCCCCCTCAATCTGCTAAGTTCCAGCAAGTATAAGCCTAGTCGATCCAGTCTTTCGTCATATGAAAGTCCTGCCATCCCAGGAATCAATCTGGTGAACCTGCTCCTTGACCCTTTGACATTCTGAATCTACCATGTCCCTCAAATGTTGGGGACTCAACAGGCCAGGTTCTATTTCTTAGGACTTTTAATGGCAAAGAACAGATGCAAACTTGAGCCGTAGGCCCTAAGTAAGAAGTGCATGGTCACACTCTGTACAGCTTATAAATTGAAATGGATGGTTAGCCATGAAGGTTTTAGGGTGAATCCTGTTGGATATTGCCAGCAAAGACAAATGAAATCCCAAACATTTAACAGTTTAAATAGCAAAGTCAAACATATCCACTATCAATTTCAAAAATGCAAGATTTCTGATTTATTTGGAGGACATAACTGCTGGTTTGCTTTGCAGCAGAGAGTAGCTCGGCTCGAATTTCCCAGCTATATCCTTAAGGTTGTGGCACAGCAAGAATGGTCCCACTAATTTCAATAGGATTGCAAGGAGAAAGCAGAAAATAAATTATAATTCATTTCAATATCTATAAATATTTTTCATCAGTTATACTTCTTTTAATTACATTATTTAAAACGTCAAACATTTTTAAATTTTCCACATTAGTCATTCAATTTTTAAGTTATCTTTGAATATCAAAAATGTTTAAAATTAGTAAAGAGCATTTACAGCTGACAACGCCACTGGGCCTGTACTGATTGCGTTGTTGAAGGCTGTTTTATGGCTTGCATCAGTTCTTTGGACTCTGTCTCTACAGAAACCAATGAGCTTATCCCTTTGTCTGTGTCTCGACTAAGTAAGTATGGATGTTGGTGTACTGTAGACAGGCTTGCAAAATCTGGCCCTAAATTATCTGCCATTGCTTTTGCTCTTGGGTAATAAGCACTATTTTCAATCTGCTCACACCACCTTTACAGAATATATTTGCAGGGGTTATTATCTTTTTCTCCATGTGTCCTTCACCAAAACCTGCAATGCAATGTAAGAGAACTTTGGAGATCTCAATCCAGGGCTGACTCTGAGGTGAGAATGAGTTCTTGAGTGACAGCCGTCACTCGCTGCAGTAGCAGTGCACCTCATTTTTAAGTGGTGATCGTTGACTTTAAGTCGTACAGGATAGTGTTAAATAGAGCTAGACATGCGATATTGCCCTCTTGTTTAGATGTCCAACTAATGAATAGCACTGGCTGCACACTGCTATCATGCAAATAAGCATGCAGCACAAATTTGGCATGTAGCCTGCATTGGAAGCAATGGGCCCCATGCCTTCCTTAGGAAACTATTAAATTCTAGCCTTGCAGTATTCAAACATTTTCAGCATTGATCACCATTCATGTCAAAATTAAATAATCAGTAAAAGTTTACCTAACTGGTAGATATTTAATTAAGAATAATAAAATATCCATTGTGTTACCCCTCAAATAAAAACTTTAATTTTAGTGCCAATGTGTATTAATTGACAAAGATCATACATCAAGTTTCATTAATTTTAATTAATACAAAAAATGTGCTATCATTGTTGATCACCAGATAAAGAAATTGGTTTATTATTTTATGAAGACGTCTTGTCAAGTGCTTCTGACAGGTACAGTATTCTCTGTAGAAGTCAGCTGAAGTGGAATTAAACTGCTTATCGCCAAGTGCTGTCATCTCAACTATAACCAAATGAGGTATTTTCCTCATAGCATTTGAATAAAAAAAACAAAATTACTGATGCGCTTGATAATGAAAATCCATTGCCATTGAGGGGACTGGAGCCAAGATCTGAAAACACCATTGTCTGGAGTATGCATAAATTACCATTGCTGGCACAAGCCAGCCATTAATCATATATTAACTGAAAAGAGAACTTCACTTAATAATATATTAAATATAGCAAACACACAAGCTAAAGGCAAAAATAATCAGAATTACCAGCACTTGTCTTAAAATTCAGCAGTTCCAAAAGGACAATAAATTTATGCCTTTGCCAGAACTCATCAGAGATCACACCCGTCAGCTTGAACTGCTCTTTGTTCCTAACACATTTCATTGCAGGTTTATATATATATATATATATATATATATATATGTCTTTTCACCTCTACTTCATTCTGTTTTTTATACACTTAACTGCTCGTTAATCAGGCACAAAAATAGCATATTTGCTGGAAAACCCAATTATCTATCAAATGAAATAATAATATAATCTAATTCTATGGAAACCCTTAGGATAACATATAATAACATGGGGAATAAAATATTCTGCATGCAAATCTGTTTTGAACATCTGCAATATTTTTGTTGCTCTCTAAGACATGCCTTGGAACCTAATGGTAACATTATTTCAAGTCTAATTCATTGAAAAGCACTGTAGGAGCCCTCAATGGCACATCAGAAATAAGAGTTTAGCCCAACTGTGTGGCATATTGATTTTTTTTCATACATTGCAAATTGGCTGTGCTCTGTGGAGCACCAGCTGGAAGCAGTGTACAGAACCCATGTGTTCACCTTTAATGTGAAGCCTACGGTAAGAGAACCCTCAGAAAGTGATGTCATATCAAGCTGCTTGACACTGAATATCCTTTTTGATCTTCCACTTTTAATGGTTCTGTTGTACACCGTCAAAATTTATGAGGTGAATATAATCATTTAATATATCTTTTCATATCGTAAGCTGAGTATCTTCATGATTGATTGCCGTAAGTTTAGAAAATCTGGTAAATTTGCCTGAAATGGTGTCAGTCAACTTAGAGAACTGGGTTCAGCTTCTGCAGAACAGCAGAGCTGCCAGCAAGTGATTGGTATGAGAGAAATGGAAGTAACCGTCTCTCTGGAGGCTGAGCCTGGCACTGTTTTCTGACGAACATTCACAGTCACAACTGGTGAGAATGAGGAGTGCCATCTGCATACTGTAAATCCTGAACATTTACTCAATCTGCTGCATCGTGCTGACATTAGGGAGTTCATAAAATCAAAGCCACCTCCAAATGAAAGAGGAGAGCTGCATTTTACCAATTAAATTAAGCTAATTCATCACTAACACAGCTGAGGCTTTGTTCGTGGTCAACAATATATGAATTTTGCTTTCTCTTTTCTCCCTTCCTTTCCCTGTTTTTAATTCTATAGGTGATATTGTCGTACTCACCAAACCTGTAACTTTAACAGAGGGTGACAGGGTCACCTTGACGACAGATGTTCTCATGGCAACAGATGGCACTGGCAAACCCAAAGAGCTGTTGTATGCCATCTCTGTGCCACCTGCACATGGTCAGATCGAGTACATCAATTATCCAGGATTGGCCATTTCCAGTTTTAGCCAGTTGGAGGTAGCAGCCCAGAAGGTCTGCTACAACCATGACAACAGTCGTGATGCCAACACGGACGAATTCAGGTGAGGAGGCCTATTCTGTTATAATCTGGCTCTCCTAACAAGAACAGTATAATTTAAAGCAGAAAATGCTGATCATAACTGAAGATTTATGATTCTTTTGAGTCAGTGATGTTTAATAACAAGAACAGATTTCAAAAATTCATATCCTTAGCTAAATGCAACGAGTGTCAGAAAATGAAAATGTGCATAAGGACAATGCTTAAGACAATTACTTTTTTTTTTATTTTGTTGTCATTTTTCAGTCCTACAGTAAATTACAATTGCCCTTCCAGAAGCTTCTCAAATTGTCTTTTGAAATAACACAAATGTAATTTGCAATGCTATAAAGTTAGTCAAACAGAATATGTTTCTCAGGGATGACTAACCACTGAGAGTTCATAGGGCATACAGGGTATGAACTTGTGTCTATGTGTAATACTATGGTAGTATTTAATTGCTTTCTACAGGGGAACAATTGTGTTAATTATGCCTAGTTCATTAACTGTAATTATGGAAATCTAATTTGTGGATAATAATTCAATATATACAAATATTACAATTTAATATCTATTTTATCATAAAAAGTAAGTTTTTTTTAGACTATAGTGGCCTGTGCGGGCCCCCAGTCTTTGACTATGATGGAATAGATGTTTTTCATGAATGTTTATCACTTTTTATAGCTGGTACCTTCTGGCATAATCTGGTGCCAAAGCCCAGCTCCCTATCAGCTTTGCTATAATTCATCCTCAGCATTTGGAAGTGATCTGGCTCCAGGTGATTTATTAAATTACTTTTTATTGTGCGACTCCTAACTTGTCCATCTGTTCGGCAGCTCCTAACTCGCAATCTGTCTGTACTTTGCAGAAAGACAAACTGTCAAGGCCTGTTCATGCACCAACACTTGACAATTCTCTTTCAGATTAGATTAATACCAATTGTGACAGATTCTAAAGCTTGAAAAGAGATGCAAAAAAAAACCTTATTAGGGCTTGTTGGAGCACTGATCAATTCTGACAGACACAGGCTGGGTGCAAGAGATAGAGAATAATTCATTTTTATATAAAAACACATTGATACAACGAGTACACAGAATATGCTTTTTATTTTAAATTTCAAAGCGACCTGCATCAAAATGTCTAAAAGATTACGGAATAATCCTGTTATCAACAATGAAGCTGTGTTACGCCTTGGTCGTAAAGAAAGATGTGTATTTCTATTTGTGAGCAAGGGGAACAATGTCTAAAGAACATCCACAGATGATGGATGCAGATGATTAACAAAATGACTATCCTTGGCACAGACATTTGAATTTAAAGTGAAAACCTTTTCATCACGATTGATTGGGATAATTATACTAAAAAATGAGAACTCCTAACAGATGTTGTTATCTTATGGTAGAGTTAAAGCTTCTCTCATTCAAACTCTTCTTTTCCACAGATTTTTTGTCAGCAATGGAATGACTGTTAAAAACAGCTCCATGAAGTTTAACATTGAACGCACTGACCGTGTCCTGCCTACTCTGGTTACTAACAAAGGACTCCATTTACAAGATGGAGCCATGATGGTCATCCCTCCTGATAACCTTCAACTTTCAGATCCCGACACACCCTTGATAAATTTAACTTACATTGTTATACAACCTCCTCAGTATGGCAATCTATACTTGAGGAGGAATATTCTTTCCCAGGGTCACTTCACACAGCTGGATGTGAATAATTTGGACATTTCATACAAGCACAATACTGGGCCCTCTGAGCTAGATCACTTTACATTCATGGCGTCTGATGGAACCAATCACAGGTTTTTAGTCAATGGCCAGATGAGAGAGGAGCCTGTTGTATTCAATATACAGGTATGTGGATATCATTTGGATAAAGACCCTGACTCGACTAAAGCAAACTGATTAATTTAAATTTCAAATTCTTTAAGTAAACTTTTACATCTCATGACAATAATAGGGTTGCAGTCAGCACACCCCTATTACAGCTCGGAGCATCAGAGTTCGGACTTTAATTCTGATGTCAGCTATAAGGAGTAAGTACATCCTCCCCTTGGAATGCATGGGTTTTCTCTAGATGCTCCGATTTCCTCCCACAGTGCAAAGATGTGCCAGTTAGGAGATTAATCAGTCATTATAAATTGTCCTGTGATTAGTCTAGGGTTAAATCAGGGGTTGCTAGGCAGCCTGGCTCAAAGGACCAGAAGGGCCTAATCCACATGGTATTACCAAATAAATAAATAAATAAAATCCCAAACTACGTTCACAGCCGATAAATTAGTTCTGAAGAATCTAACCCTTATGGGTAATATAATTTGAGTAGTTCTGTGTGTGGTACAGATCAATTGTATTATAACATTTTCAGAAAAAAAATTAGATCTTATTTAAATAACTATTTAATTCAGTATTAATTCTTGAAAATGGCTTTATTTCCTCATTTTTAAACCAATTCATTAAAATATTCCATTTATTTATTGGCTTTTATTTATTGCAATTTAGAGTAAGTGTCATTAAAGCTTTTATAGGAATCAATGTCTCAGTTCTAAATGTTCCATCTTTGTAGCACATTATTGACTAAAGCTCAAAAATATAACTGCTCTATTTTAAACAATTTTTAAATTTTACTTTAAAAAATCCCTTCAGATATTAAAAAAAAATCTACCCAAAGCTTTCAATACATTCCATCTAGCCATAAATGTAGAAATTCAACAAATGGTGAATTTTGATGTACTCTTAGAGAGGAAAAGAATCTTGAAAAAGCCTAATAACAAACACTTGGCAAAAGAAGCAAAGAGGAATTAAGGACAACTTGTTTTTAAGCAATGAGTCGTTATGATCGGGTGTGCATGGCATGAAAAGATTTTGGAAGCATATCCAGTACGGCTTTGAAAATTGTATTGAATGTACTGTATATCTGAAAGGAAAACATTTATATGGTACAGCCAGCAAGAAGGGAAGTGGGAACTAATTGGATAGCTCATTCAAAGACCCAACACAGACACTTTGGGCTAAAAGGCTACTTTCTGTTTTGAATATTTTAATGACTTAAAGACCAGATATTAAGAATAAAAACAAGTATTCCTTTGAAAGTGCCTGAAAATCTATCACCATCTTTTCGAAGGTTCTTTATAACTGCAATGACAAATGTTCTGTCACACATGCTCACACATATGTACAAAAATAAACACAGGATATATACATTAGTGAGTGTAGCAGTTACGCAAATGAAACTTAGAAACATTACTTTAGTCCAAATTTATCTCTTAATACAGGCATTAATTCTGATTCCAAAATATGCCAGGAAGTGTTGATCATTTTTCAGATCTACAATTTGCTTACCAGATATATTCATTCTGAACTAGAAGTAATTAAAGCAGTTGTGTAATCATAAAATGGAGCATTATTTTTCTCAATTACTTCCCTTCTAAAGTGAGTCTCAGTACTTAAAGACCTCCCATTCAATTTGGAAAATGAAAAGTGTTACAAAAAGAATACTTTAAATTATCTCAAGTTAAGAGCTGTCAGAGTGACAGCTGTTCAGAGTTTGTATATTGTGAGAGTTCAAATGTTTCATTTTCTACGAATGTATTCCAGTACTAATCAAGATCTCTAGGTTCTATTAAACCTATAACAGTTTTGTTCAAAAAAGGAAATTAATTTGCGATTTCTTCTTTTACACCCTTTTATTTTAGGTTGTTTGTGAACTTGCTTAATTAATAACATTATCCATTGGCTTTTAATGTAAATTAATCAGAATTGCCCTAAAACATGAATCACACACAGATAACTACTGCTTTAATATTCCAATAAATTAATTTATTGAATGCCAAGTGTTTATTAATAGGTTTTGTCAATAATTTTCTTTTTTCTAAAATTACATCATTTTTTTATTTGTCATGTTTTTACTTGTTACAGTTAAACATCAGATTAAAAGAATGCAGTGGTTCCTACTAAAGTCAATAGGTGACAAAAAAAATCTCTAACTCAATGATCAGTGGTGGAGGCAGATACACTAGTGATGTTGAAGAGACTACTAGACAGGTATATGGAGGAATTTAAGGTGGGGGGTTATATGGGAGGCAGGGTTTAAGGGTCGGAATGACATTGTGGGCCGAAGGGCTGTACTGCGCTGTACTGTTCTATGTTCTAATTACCACAGTAGAAGCCATGTTTAGTTTTCTGGAGCTGCATTGGGGGACTTGGGGGAACAACAAAAGGTGCCATTTGTATGGGTATAGAGCACTGTTTTATGTTCCTGCTGTCTTCATGTGTAAAGGGCCAGAGCAAAATTTACTTATTATCTTTGCAACGGACTGACTATGAGAGGTCATTTATGCAAGGATGGAGTGCCTCTTTTGAACCAGTAGTGGCAATCTCTCAACATAGCAAGACCCTATTTCCCACTCACTTCTCTGATTTTATCACATACAAGGCTTACTTGGAAACCTTGGTACTTATGGGTTCTACCAGAATGGTACCAGGGCCAAACCAGCAGACTGTTGAAATGCATCAGTATATTGGATATATTGGCAAAATTGCTCAAATGATGTAAAAACTCAACTGGTTCATCAACTGGTCCTTAAAGAACTGTAACTATCTACATCTTGTACATGAACTCCAGTTCATGATTGACTCTTAACTGATCTAGTCAATCACTTAGCGGTATCAAGCTGTAATCGCAGTAGTTCATGAAGTAAGAATGCAGTCACTGCCATATGATGCTGACTAGAGAAGGGATATAAACATTAGCCAGGAGACCTGAGACACACCTTGTCAGGGACAGGATGCCGATTGTCGCATAGAACTGATGTCCCCTTCTTGAATGAACAAAAGGCAATTTCAGGACAATTTAGGGATTTCCAGGAAGTGAAATTTAATTGCAGACAATAACACATTGTGGATAAAAATGGATGAAGGAAATTGAAAGATGACCTAATGGAATGTATTAAAACAAGAGAAGAAATTTAAAGCAGCAAAGGTATAGTTATGTTATCAATCATAATCAAGGGTGAGGTTGAAGCCAAGCTGGAGATTTGCAAACTGAAGGTAACAGAGAAACTATCTAACTTTAAGAATATGTTCACCAACTCTACAAATATACTTAAATCAATAACAGAAAATTATCTTTAAGCAGCTTAGAACATGTATTTTAAGTTAAATTAGTTTAAACAGGACATCCCCTCATCAGCCACATATACAAAAGAACAATATGAAAGTCATGTAATTTAAAATTGGCCCTTAAATGATCAGCATTTTACAATCAAAGATAGGTTTTATTTTCCATGATTATTTTTTTCACTTCGTCATCATTTACCTATAATGTTCATTCCTATTTTATTAAATTTATTATTTCTGTGAGATGATAGACAAGCAATACAATTCCCAAATACTTGTATTATGTACATATTTGCATGTCACAAGCCTGCATAACTACTTCAATAATTAAGTCCATCTTTATCTCATTTAACGGCAATTTCTCACATAATAAACCTAAATGTAAGTGACTGGAAAAAACAAGTTGGTTTCCTGTATAGAGGGTGCCTGTTTAGTACCTACATGGGTTAATTGAGCAGGTGCTGATGTAGACTGAATCTGAGAGACACATTTGGCAAAACTCCAAAACTGAATGTTCTGGAATAAATTAACTCTGTGAATCTCATGAGCCCTAATCCAAAGGTTGCAATACCTCTATAAATTTGAATGTCGTTTAACTCAATGAAGAGTACATTTCAGTAGCTACATCAATCAGACGTTTTAATAAATGCTTTTCTAAACACATGTGTATTAATATTACTGAACCTCCCCTTAAATGCCCCTTTCCACTTTTCTCACCCAGTAATGAAGACACTGACCTGTGTGCAGTCACTAATTGAAGTGAAGTGCCCAGGTGAACTCCCTAGTATGTGCCATATCAGAGTCAAGGTGATGAGAAGCTGAGGATACTAGAAGACACTAGACACTAGAATACTACAGCACAGTACGGGCCCTTCAACCCTCGATGTTGTGCCGACCCATATATTCCTAAAAAAAAGTACTAAACCCACACTACCCTGTAACCCTCTATTTTTCTTTCATCCATGTGCCTGTCCAAGAGGATCTTAAATACCCTAATGTTTCAGCCTCCACCACCATCCCTGGCAAGTCATTCCAGGCACTCACAACCCTCTGTGTAAAAAACTTACCCCTGATGTCTCCTCTAAACTTCCCTCCCTTAACTTTGTACATATGCCCTCTGGTGTTTGCTATTCATGCCCTGGGAAACAGGTTCTGGCTATCCACCCTATCTATGCCTCTCATAATCTTGTAGACCTCTATCAAGTCCCCTGTCATTCTTCTACGCTCCAAAGAGAGAAGTCCCAGCTCTGCTAACCTTGCCTCAGAAGACTTGTTTTCCAATCCAGGACACATCCTGGTAAATCTCCTCTGCACCCTCTCCATAGCTTCCACATCCTTCCTATAATGAGGTGACCAGAACCGAACACAATACCCTGTGTGGTCTCACCAGAGATTTGTAGGGTTGCAACATAACCTCTCTACTCTTGAACTCGATCCCCCTATTAATGAAACTCAGCATCCCATAGGCCTTCTTAACTATCCTATCAACCTGTGCTGCGACTTTGAGAGATGTATGGATTTGAACCCCAAGGTCCCTCTGTTCATCCACACTCTTAAGTAACTGACTATCAACCCTATACTCAGCCTTCTGGTTTGTCCTTCCAAAATGCATCACCTCACACTTATCCAGATTGCACTCCATCTGCCACTTTTCTGCCCAACTCTGCATCCTGTCTATATCCTCTTGTAACCTTCGACAACCTACAGCTTCATCCACAACTCCTCCAATCTTCATGTCATCCGCAAACTTACTCACCCATCCTTCCGCCTCTTCATCCAGGTCATTTATAAAAATCACAAAGAGCAGGGGTCCCAGGACAGATCCTTGCGGCACTCCACTAGTCACCGACCTCCAGGCAGAATACTTTCCTTCCACTACTACCCTCTGCTTTCTTCCTGTAAGCCAATTTTTTATCCAAACAGCCAAGGTTCCACTGATCCCATGCCTCATGACTTTCTGGATGAGTCTCTCGTAGGGGACCTTGTCAAATGCTTTGCTAAAATCCAAGTAGACCACATCTACAAACCTACCCTCATCAATTTCTTTTGCTATCTCTTCAAGAAACTCAATTAGGCTCGTGAGGCACGACCTTCCCTTCACAAAGCCATGTTGACTATCCTTGAGTAGACTGTACTTCTCCAAATGCTCGTAGATCCTATCCTTAAGAATCCTCTCCAATAGATTGCAGACCACCGACGTAAGACTCACTGGTCTGTAGTTCCCAGGATTCTCCCTATTACCTTTTTTAAACAAGGGAACTACATTTGCCATTCTCCAATCCTCCGGCACTTCCCCTGCAGCCAAAGAGGATTCAAAGATCATAGCTACTGTTCCAGCGATCTCTTCTCTCACTTCCCACAGCAACCTGGGGTATATCACGTCCGGTCCTGGGGACTTAGCAATCTTGATGTTTTTAGGAAGGCTCAACATTTCTTCTTCCTTAATCTCCACAGTGTCCAGCACACAGACCTGTTCAATTTCTACATCACCCTGATCAATGTCCTTTTCACTTGTGAATACTGAAGCAACTTATTCATTTAGGACCTCCCCAACCTCCTCCACCTCCAGGCACATGTTGCCTTCTTTATCCTTTGGCGGCCCCACCTTCATTCTTGTCATCCTTCTGTTCTTCACATACGCATAGAATGCCTTGGGGTTCTCCGTAATCCTACATGCCAAGACCTTCTCATGCCCCCTTCGAGCTCTCCTAAGTCCTTTCTTAAGCTCCTTCCTGGCTACCCTATATTTCTCATGATCCCCTCTTACTTTCTGCTTCTTAAATCTAACATATGCTTCCTTCTTCCTCTTGACGAGTTGCCTCACGTGTTTCATCAGCCACGGTCTCGTCAGCCACGGTTCCCTTTTCCTACCATTTTTTCCTTGTCTCAGTGGGACAAACCTATCCTGAACCAGGCACGTGGTCCCTAAACTTCCTCCACATTACTTCTGTGCTTTCACCCTTGAACATCTGTTTCCAATTTACTCTCACTAGCTCCTGCCTCATCTCTTCATAGTTAGCCCCTCCCCAGTTAAGCACTTTCCCATTTTGTCTGTTTTTATCCTTTTCCATAGCTTTGCTGAAGCTATGGGAGTTGCGGTCAATCTCACCAAAATGCTCCCCCACCAAGAGGTCTGCCACCTGACCAAGTTCATTACCCAGAACTAGATCCAGTATTGCCTCTCCTCTCATTGGCCAGTCCACACACTGTTAGGAATCCTTTTTGAACACACCTGACAAATTCAGCCCCATCTATCCCCCTTGCAGTCAGGAGGTGCCAGTCAATATGAGGGAAGTTGAAATCACCCATAGCTACCACCCTGTATTTCCTGCACCATTCTAAAATCTGCCTGCTTTTCTGCTCCTTGGTGTCCCATGGGCTATTTAGGGGCCTATAGACTACTCCCAGCACAGTGATTGATCCCTTCCTATTTCTGACTTCCACCCACAACAACTCAGTGGACATTCCCACTGCAGTGTCCTCCCTTTCTATAGCCGTGATACTATCTCTGACCAGTAATGCTACTCCCCTCCTTTTCTATCTCCCACCGTATTCCTTTTAAAACACCTAAACCCCAGTACCTGCATCAGCCAATCCTGCCCTTCCTCCAGCCAAGTTTCAGTAATGGCCACAACATCGTAGTTCCATGTACTGATCCATGCTCTAAGTTCATCCCCTTTATTCCTAATACTCCTAGCGTTGAAATAGACACATTTCAACCCCTCTAACTGGCTACATTTATGCTTTGTACCCTGCCTGTCCTTCCTCACCAACTCAGAACACACAGCATCATGCCCTTGTCCTTCTACCCCAATCTCTGCACTCACATTCTGATTCCCACCCCCCTGCCAAACTAGTCTAAACCCTCCCCAACAGCTCCAGCAAACCTGCCTGCTAGGATATTGGTCCCTTTCCAGTTCAGGTGCAGCCCATCCTTTTTGTACAGGTCAGACCTTCCCCAGAAGAGATCCCAATGATCCAGAAATCTGAACCCCTGCCCCCTGCACCAACTCTTCAGCCACACATTTATCTGCTATAACTTCCTGTTCCTACCCTCTCTGTCTCGTGGCACAGGCAGCAATCCTGAGATTATCACTCTTGTGGTCCTGCTTTTTTACTTCTTTCCTAACTCCCTATATTCCTTCTTCAGGACCTCATCCCTACTCCTATCTATGTCATTGGTCCCCACGTGGACCACGACATCTGGCTGCTCACTCTCTCTCCTGAGAATACTGAGAACTCGATCCGAGATATTGCAGACCCTGGCACCAGGGAGACAACAGACCATCCAGGATTCTAGATCTCTCCCACAGAACCTCTTATCTGTCCCCCTAACCATCAAATCCCCTATAAGATAGTGATCTTAAAAATCAATGGGTGCTTTTATTGCATGCCCCTGTGTAACTTGGCTTGGATATAGAATTCAGAATAGAAAGCATAGCCAGTTGCTTAGTGAGTGGGAGATTGCTGAAATGCATTCTCATCAAAGCTGAAGGCTGGAATGGGTGGATTTTTGTGTCCCAGAGCGTTTTCTGCCAACTTCTGCAGCAAGTGCACCTGGATTTAATCAGGCCTTTACACTCTCATGGTGTTAGGTATAAGGCATACGGAGGACTAGGCTTGCAGATGAATAGTACCCAAAAAGATATGTCACTTTCTTTGACATTCACTGTCCTGGCAGTAGTTTAGTATAATGAAGGGTAGATTTCAATAGCTACATAAATCAGATGTTTCAATAAATTGCCTTTTTAATTGCTGTGAAAGATTTCTTGCCTCTTACTATTGTGGGGGACCAAGGACCAAGGTTAACACTGAGTGAGACTGCCACCAGCCAGTACTGTATTAGGAAAGATGACTTGGTAGGAAAAGCCCATTTTCCCTAACTTTTACAGCTCTGTGAAACATTATTTGACTATTCCTCTACCTTGGCTTCCTTCCTGCCAAAATTCTTATCCATCCTTTAGTTATTTATAGACTTGACCATTCCAGTAGCAACCTTTCCCAACCCAACCTCCACAAATATGATGCCATTCTGGTCTCAACTGCCCTTTCCCTCAGCTTCCAAAAACACACAGTTAAACAATTTCTCATTCTTTGAATTTTCAAATTTTCATCTTTTCTAACTTTTTTGCCACCTGAGCCCCTCTCTGTCTCAGAGATAGCATTGGAGATAACTGCAGCACCCCCCCCCCCCAGCTTATTTGACTTGTCATCTCAGATTTTAATTATTTCATCTCCAGCAGTTGTCCACCCTCAGCTCTGAAATTAACCTTCCTAAACTCTTCAACTCTCAAGCCTCTTTGCTCCTTTAAGATACTCCTTGAAACCTGCCTCTTTGATAAACGTTTTTGTCAGTTCCCTCTTTATCTCTTGCCTGACTCTGTCAATTTTTGTTTGATATTGTCTTTGAAGCACCTTGGGATATTTTGCTATTTAAAGATATTCTGTAAATGCAAATTGCTATCCAAGTATTCCCAGTCTTCCTTGAGTTAATTCTACATACACAAACATTGCATATTCTTGGAGTATTTCCAGGAATGTCAGAAGAAGATTTTTCCCAGCATCCTCCAGACAATGAGAGGGAACTTTCTCATTGATTCCTGTGAATATATAAACATTCATTCATCAAAAAACTAAAAAACTGTACCTGCTGAAAATCTGAAATAAAGCAGAGAGTGCTGGAAATACCTTGCAGATCAGGCAGCATTTGTGGAGAGAGAAATTCAGAGTTATCAATTCAGGTCACTGGCCTTGCTTCTGACATGAAATGTAAGAAATATTCATTCAATTAGATACCTCTGGCTCCCATTCACCTGTTTACTGGGTAAATCTGCTTTTCTTCTTTTACATGTTACCTGACATTTCCCAGTGATTTCTACAATATACCCTTCCATTTTCATATAAATTCATCTTGTACAATTTGATTAAAAATATTAAACTTGAAGCAGATTAGTTCCTAAATTTTACTGTTTCTTATTCCGCAAGTACTGACATTTTGTAGCACACTAATTAAACTCCTCAACACCTGAAAGGAACAGATGTCCAACCCTGACATTTGAGAGATGAAAATACTGAGGTAGCCCAGGAAATATGAAGCTAATGTGTGTGTGAGTCTTGTTAAATCACATCCTTTAAATGCAATGCAAACATGGATCAGAGAGGGCCAATATCATGAATGGAGTCCTTTCAAAGCTAGACTGCACCACTTAAAACCAAGATGCACCTTCTGAACTGGAGGGTCCCTGAGGTTGGCAGAAATCCTCAGACTCCTGGAGAAAATATATTTGACCTGACAGGCGTGGAAGAATAGTACCGCATGAAAGGAAAGACTCAGTCGGTTCTAAATGTTGTATTTAATATATTGGTGCAAAATAGAAGTGTCCTGTTTCTACAAGAGGCAAAATAAACAGTACAGATAACCTTGCCATAATTGCCTGATATCTGGCCTTGGGTTCCTGGTTGCATGGTTAATAGGTTAAGTAACATCAATTATCTAGTCAGGATCAAAAGAGCACATAATCAAATACATTATTTTTACATTTGCACCACTATCCTCAGACACTGCTCAGTTAACGTATCCCCATTGCTTGCCCACTGACAAGCTCTGCCAAACAGAACTTGCTTGCTTCAAGTTAGTGGCCACAAACCTCATGCTCGTGTCTCAGTGTCTTCACGTAGCCAGCTATTCAGCCATAACAGCCTTGATTCCCATGCACTTAAAAGCCACTTGCACTGATACACTTCCAAGATGAGGTTGTGCACAACCAGATGCAGTTGAAGCTATCATATACCACATCTTCCTCCTCGCATTTCAATTCTCCATCATCCTTCCTTGGTCTGCGTGCTGCAGAGGATGGAAACCCGAACCTGCCCACTTCTACACCCTTCACCACCAGCTTTACTTTGTACCAGTATCCTTACGGATACTCAGGAATTGTAACCGAGCCAAGCATAAGGAAGACAGGGATGATGATGCATTGTCACTCAATTTCACACTTGCAGCTACCAGCTCAGACGCTGACACATGCGTAAATTGGGGACAACAATATAAAACGCAAAGGTGAACATTGAACACATGTTTGCAGTAAAGGCAAACATGGGTTATATTAGTGCCATTTTATGGAGGCCAAGAGCACAAGTAAGTTTTCCTGATACAGAATTTGGGTAAAATGAGTAAAAAACTGTGAATTGTGGCTGATGTTAAATTTGATGCATCCAACTGCCTGCTATAGCACTGTTATATTGCCCGTGAAGCACAGCAGTGCCTCTACTTCCTCAGGAGTCAACGGAGATTCGGCATGTTATCAAAACCCTTGGTAAACTTCTATAGGTATGTGGTGGAAAGTGTGCTGAGTGGCTGCATTATGGCCTGATACAGGAACACCAATGACTTTGAGCAGAAAATTCTACAAAAGGTAGTGGATTTGGCCAAGTTCATCACAGGTAAAGCCCTCCCAACTAGTGAGCACATCTACCCTACATGAAATGCTGTCAAAGAAAAGCTGCATCCGTGATCAAAGCTCCCCAACGCCCAGGCCAAGCTCTTTTCTTGCTTCTGCCATCTGATAGAAGGTACAAGTGCCTCAGGACTCGCAACCACGTTCATGAACAGTTTCTACCTCTTAACCATCAGCTTCTTGAACAAAAGGGGCAACTACATTCTATTTCTGCTGTTCCCACAAACGATGGTCTCACCTTAAGGACTCTTTATCTTGTTATTTCATGCTCTTCCATTTCATGTTATTCCATACTCATTATTTATTGCTATTTATTTATAATAGCATTCTCACAGTTTATTGTACATTAATCCTGTTTAGACTTACTGTTCTATAGACTTGCTACATACGCCCACAGCGAAAAGAATCTTTGGGTTGCATGTGGTGACACGCATGTACACTAATAATAAATTTTGCTTTGAACTTTGTACTTTTGAATACCAAACTGCACAGGGTTTAGGCCATAGCACATCATTTCCAGCATAGGACTGGAAGTTATGTCCACTGGGGACAAACAGAAATCATCCGTGGGTGCTGAGTAAGTCTTCAGACAACTGTTCTGCAAGCTCAGCAGACCACCATGGATGTCTTGTCTTCTGACATGATGGCTGTGGATGGTACTGAACAAAAAGACTCACAGTGACACAGCAACTTTAAGGAACAACAGGGATTGCCCTTGGGGGGCGCCAGTGGCTCCATGGACGTTGAACCTGCTGCCCTCTCTCAATGGGACAGTAATTAACCTCCAATATCCACCACTTCTTCAATGCCTCTTCTCTGGCCCTTCAGCCCATTGGAATTAGAATTGGTTTCTTATTTATCACATGTAAAGAGATGCAGTGAAACGTTGTCTTGCATACTGTTCATACAACCAGATCACTACACAGTACATTGAGGTAGTGCAAGGTAAAACAATAACAATGCAGAATAACATGTAACAGCTACAGAGAAAGTGCAGTGCAAGTAAACAATAAGATGCAAGATCTTACTATCTACAGTACCTTGTTAAGGTCAAGCATCCAACTTCTTGTACTAGGAAACTATTTAATAGTCAGTGGGTGAGAAGCTGTCCTTGCTTTGCTTTCAGGCTTTTCTGCCCAATGGAAGAGGGGAGAAGAGAGAATATCTGAGGTGGGTGGGATCTTTATCTATACTGGCAGTGAGAAGTATGGACAGAATCCATTGAGAGGAGGCATGCTTCCATGAGGAGCTGAGCTGTGTTGACAACTCGCCACAGTTTCTTATGGTCACAAGCAGAGATGCTCCAGTCTACTGGTGAGGATTCCCGATGATTCTCCAGGAGCAGCTGTGGCAGCAACCATTGGTCTAGTTATGTATAGAAGCACTAGTGCAAGCAAAGTTAATTGGAATACCCAGAAAATGGCCAACTTTTCAATGCAACTTCCTGTGGCTTGATTTATCAGGAAGAGACAACCTGCACAGACCCTTTCCACAGAGGTGTCTGTAAAAAAAAACAAACCTCATCCATATGTAATTCCAGTAAACCCATCCTCGAATTTTCCATTCATCAACAATTTCAAAGCTTGCTGCGTGCCTCAGTCACTCACTATCACATTGCTCCTCTGTGACCATAGTTTTCTCCTGTCTGGTAAATCAGTACCTTGAAGTGGAAACTGAATGGAGCAAGAACTAAACACACAAAACCCAAATCTGAACAGGAAAAAAAATCTAATTTGAAGGAAATGTTAGAGACCTTAGATGAGAATGTGTGGGGTTTTTGGTTTATCCTGAAAAAAGGACATTGTAATTTCTATATATATCAAAAATCAAAAACATTAAGCCAACATAAACTATTGAATGTTTTTTTTCTAGTAAGAAACTAAGGATATCCCATAGATCATAACATGATGAACTAAAGATAATTTTGAATCATTGGTTAAAGAGTAACAGACACTATGTTAATTGCAGGTGGAATACCTTGACAAGGCTCCTCCCTTTATCTTGATCAATCAAAGCCCAACTACAGTTGATAACCTGAGAGATGGACGATTTGGTATCTATATCACCACACTCCACTTAAAGGCCTCAGATCTGACCAGTAAAGATGAAGAGTTGGTCTACATGATTCTCCGCCCACCTTATTATGGATATTTGGAAAGCATAAATACAGGTATTCAAATGACTAAAACAAATGTGAAATTTGGAGAATAATTTAAACATTTTGCAACAACTATGAGTGTTGTTTACAACTAGTGGTGCTTCTTTACTTCTTGATAATGTGGAATTCCAAAATCAGCTGTCTATTCAACAATAATTTTATTCTGGTTTTCTGCTCATATTTTCAGGTAAACTTTACCAGCTTAGATCAGTCCAATGGCATACATGCCCAATTTTCTTAAAATCTCTGATAGATAAAGGAAATACCTTCTCTCTTCTCTACCCATCATGTTCAGATGGTTCCAAGTAAAAATCACTGAAAATGTTATCCTAATATTATGGCTCTATTCTCCTTTTATTTTTGTTCTTTTGTTTTCTCTCCCCATCAAATGGCACTTGCTTATTTTGTAAACGCAAAAGCTAAGCATTGGGGGTTATGGGGCTGTGGTTTATTTAGCGTGATTTACATGATTCCTCATATTTAAATCAGACATTCCCCATTTCAAGGGAGATTACTGCATGACAAAAATGTTGGCAACATACTGCTTTCAGTACACAATAGGCAGGCAGAGATCCAACAGAGCTCCTGTCTCACTGGTATCACCTCTGTAGAATGGAAAATCGAACATCCTCCTTATTTTGCAAGTAAAATTGTTAATTAATTGTACTGATACATCTTTCACCAGTAACATTGAAGAGCTTATTTTATTTTAGGTGAATACATTCAAGGCAAATTCACCCAGAAAGATGTAGACAAACGTGAAATTCGCTATATAATCAACCCCTCTATAGATCTGACATCTGACAGCTTTGAGTTCAAAATATCTGACAGTGCCGGAAATTCTAATGATCCAGAAATGTAAGTGCAGAGCATGTTTAATCTTCCAAAGAAATCACATTGCATAGAGCAGGTACAGGATTTTAATTATTAATGAAAAGAAGTAATGTTTATAAAGATGCAGAGCAGAAATTTTCCTGGTCTGCTGCTTTAAAAAGGACATGATTTCATTATATTTCTACTAATAACAATTAACCTTGCATAGAGTTATGAAACATCGAATTGTGAGTATGACTTTTCCTTGTGTATAGAAGATTCTCGTGAGGATTTACTGTATAAGATATGAAACCTGTGCTTAGTGCTGGAAGAATGTACCAATGAGAGTAGAAATTTTGATGAAGCTTCAAGTTTAATAGAGAGTGGCCAGTTCTTAAAGGAATACATACAGATTTCAGCAATGGACTTTTACACAGAGAGGTTACAGGAATTATTTGAAACAGATGGTGATTATGAATTCAAGTTCCCAATGAGAAAAAAATACTTGATCCGAAAAATAACATACAGGCACTGCAATAAAGAAAGGTTGTCACTTTGGGACCAGAACAATCTTCTTCAGATGTAATTTGTTGAAAGAGGCGAACACCATTACATGTATAAAGAGTTCATCAGTGCAGATAAGGCACATTTTACCAGTTTGCCTTCTGTATGAGTACAACCTGAATAATTGCTTCAGGTGTCATTAATTGCATTGCCACAGCTGTAACTTCCATGTAAATCAGTGCCATTCTAGCCTGTGGATACATACCAATCATTTGAGAATCCTTTAGCCTTTCTTATGAAAGAGGAGTAGCTATTATTCAAAGATGACACCGCATCTGGCTATCAAAGAACCTTTCAACAATAAAATGCAAGGTAGAAAAAGGCTGCTTTCATGCCATAAATGGAAAGCAGGCTGAATAAAGGAGACAAAAAGAAGGAAACCTCAGGCATTCCCAAGATATCCTGACACTCATCTCCAGCTACTACTTACCAGGATACAAGTTAAGCATTTCAAGCTTGAATGCCACTGTTCTATATCAGGCAGGACTTGTATGCAGTAAGTTAGTTCTTCCTTTGACATCTTTATTAAAGAGGGACCTATGGTATTGAAATTACTGGCTGTATTAAACACAACATGGACAGTTTGGAGTATTATGAAACAACAGTTTAGTGAGTCTCCATCATTCCTTATGTTTTGTCTGTCCATTTTGTGAACATTTCAAAATTACCGTATAGGGAGAGTCAATGCCTGGTTCTGTGGTGATCCAGATGTGCATCACACTGATTAAATTTGATAATGTTGGCAGGAAATCTCATTAGCTGATAAGTGCATCATATTCCAAAGTAAATGCATTGCATTTACAGTATATGCCTGCCTAATTGGTACAGAGTCGGGATCAAAAAACTGCAGAACAAGTGAAAATTAATAAGATGCAGCAACAACTCTGAACCCATAAAAGACATTTAGTCTTGTTAACGGCCAAGGATAGGAAAGGACTCTCAAGCAAAGAAGATCTAAAAGGCAGCCTAAAGCTCTTACAAACAATTAGAGTATTATTTGACTCGTATATTATGGATGTCTTGATGAATTATAAAGGATGCAAAGAGGATTTACCTATTTACAGCAGCAATAAGGCAGCTATAGAAAAGAATGAGAAACAGTGATGTAACTATGAGTAACTGCCAGGCTACTTGCTAAGTCAGTATGTGTCTCCGATAATATCAGATGCTTTCATCTTCCAAAGTGTGTGATTAACACCTGGAAAGTAAATCTGCCTACAGTATATAACTTCTCAAAAGTACACATTCCATGCCTGCAATATAATCATTTGTTTTCTTCTGCTAGATCTTGTTTAAACCCAGCTACTTACAGATACGTAGATATGGTAATGTTCTTCAAATATCATAGAAAAAGTTTTGTTAGATATGGAAAATACTGGTTATGTTCTTGTCTCAGCTGATTCCTCTAAAGTGGGTGTAATGAACAGGGAATGGCTACAAGTGAGGTTGCTCCATGGAACCCTTCACATTAGAGTGAGCAGTGAGTCTGGAATGTGTATGATCCATTTAACCAAAGGACTACAGTGACCTTCATGTCCATTGACAAAACTCCACATTTTTACATAAGGTCATTTCATTGTTGGGTAGGCATACACACCCTTTTGCAGATAACATTCAAGGAAGATATCCTTTCACAGCAAATAATCAGTTATATAAAACTGGGAGAATGTCAAATATTATGCCAAAATTATTGTGCTCTTATTGAACTTCATTTCTGGGATATGGATGTTGTCAGCAAGTCCAGCATTGATTGTCCTTGAGGAGATGGTAGTGAACCATCTTTCTGAACTGCTATAGCCCTTGTGGTGAAGGTGCTCTCGATCTGCTGCTGGAGAGAGAGCTTCAGGATTTGGACCCAGTGATGATTAAATTTCTATATCTTTTTAAATTAGCTCTATTTGTCACATGTACATCGAAACATACACTGAAGTGTTTTGTTTGCATCAACGTCCAGTGCAGTCCAAGAAGTGCTGGGGGCAGCCCCCAAGCATTACCTGTATGTCTTTTGGAATGTGGGAAAAAACCCGGAGCACCCAAAGGGAACCCACATTGCCATGAGAAGAATACACAATCATTTTACAATTCATCATTATTTTGGGCCGTGTCACATGACGGATGCAGTTTATTGATGACTGTGATTGTTCTTGGCAAATTTTTTCTACAGAAGTGGTTTCTGAGCAGTGCCTTTACAAGACAGGTGACGCCAGCTATTATCAATACCCTTCAGAGATTGTCTGCCTGGCGCCAGTGGTCACATAACCAGGACTTGTGATAAGTACCAGTTGCTCATACGACCTGCTCCCATGGCTTCATGTGACCTTGATCAGTGGGGTGGGGGGAGGCAGGGCTAAGCAGGTGCTACACCTTGCCCAAGAGTGGCCTGCAGGCTAGAGGAGGGAAGGAATATTCTACACCTCCTATGGTGGAGACGTATCTCCACATCCCCCCACCCTTGCAGTTAGTAAGGGTTGAACCTCTATCTTACTGCTGTGACTGTAAAACATTACGCTAGTCTCTGTTCTACCATGCCACAGAGTAGAGAATGAAAGATTGGCGACATAGGTCATAGTCATAACTCAGAGGAACCTGCAGGTGGTGGTGTTTCTATTTGCCTATTGCACTGGGTTGCAGAAGCAGTAATTACTGCAGGAAAACCAGGCTTCCTGACCTGCACCTGCAGCCACAATATTCAGATGACCGGTCTAATTGAGTTTCTCACCAATGATAATCCCTCAGATGTTGATGCTGAAGTGTTCGAGCTCTCTGCATTAATAGTGCCAATGAATATCAGGGGCAGATGGTTAAGCTTCTCACATGGGGTCAAATGTGAATGTTTTAATGCATGGATGGTACAAGAAAGTTTGTGCTACTTTGAACTCACTGGAACACTCCAGGGCCGAATTAAGCTAGTGCGGGGCCTATAGCATATGTTATAAAGGGGCCCTAAATTTTAAAAATGCACATAAGTATTAAAGCATAAATTACTTACTTGCATAGTAAAGTAATTCAATTTTTTAATTTGCTATACAGCCAGATACAGTAATACAACAAATGTCTGACACTTCAGTAACGGTATTATTTACATGTAGGTATCAATTTCATATGTCAAAAGTAACAAAACTACAATTTAAAAGTTAGATTTTCTAGATTTAGCATGAGCAAATTTGTTGATGATACTGGAAATGTCTATTTCACACAGAAGTTCATGTTCAATGCTCATTAGAGTGAGATTGTTCAATCTGTTTTGACCCATGGCCCCTTAGTTCATTTTTAATCCTTTTCAGTTTTGAAAACGAACGTTCTCCACTGCAGTTGGTAACCATGAGTGACAAGTAGATGCGCAAGACATTTTCTACATTTGGAAAACATGACTCCAAAGAATTGTCAGTTACCAAACGGTACAACTGTAACTCTACAAGGTCTTGTTTGGCGCCAATATGAGAAGCAAGATCAGTTTTCAACAGTTCAGTAAACTGCACAAATTCTTCATAAGACTTTCTTCCAGATATTCTGGATATGATTTAATAAGATTTGATGACCTCTTTACGATCTCTTCAGGTGTAAACAACTGTAACTGATGAAGGAATCCAAAAACACCATTCACCTTCAGGTGAGCTTTCTGCCTTTTTGACAGGGCAGAAAGCAAGCTGTCAATAATGGCAGGAAATGTTCGGCTTTTAAACTTCTGAGAAGGCATTTGAGATTCAACGAGTGGATCAAGAGTGCTGGAACCACTGAAATCATCATGCGCGCAATTTTGCTTGTGTTTTCTTCGAGTTTGCTGTTGATAATCTTCACACTTAGTCAGATCCTTGGATTTTTGCTCAATGTCTGAAAAAGTAGACCACATAGCTTGAATATATTCATAGAGTGCACAAGCTGTGTTCAAGTCTTGGCCGGAAGATTGCAAAGAAACACTAGTCATTTCAAAACGCTGTAATACTTGATCCCACAATATGACCATTATTCCTGTTTCCAACTTCATCACGGTTAAATGTAGTCCACGAGCCTGTTGTCGACACTCTACCTTCTGATCATGTCATGGTCCTGTCCTTAAAGTCTGTGTTCCGATTCACAGTCCATCGATCCTTGTTCCGGGTTTTCCTGTTTTCTTCCTTGTTCTGTTGGGTGCCTTAATTGAGGCACCTGATTCTCATTGTGGACTGGCACATAAATACATCTCAAACCAAGGATTCCCTGCTGGACTGTTCCCTTCCCTTCCCCTTCCTTCTAAAACCTTTGCCGGCAACCTTGTCAAGTTCAAACTCCAGAGTGAGACCGGAGCCTTGCCACGCCAAGAGAAAGAACTATCTATCGTTGAGTCTGGAACTGTCTCTTTGTGTCCCCGTGTTTAGTGTCTGTGTTCTGCATACGAGTCCCGACCCTACGTCCTGTGCTTCCCAAGGAGGGGTCCTGACTCTGTGTTCCCTGTTCCTGTGCTCAAGTCCGAGGCTCTGTGTTCCAAGAACAAGTCCAGGTGCTATGTTCCAGTTCTGTCCAAGTCTGAGCTTCATGTCCTCATCCAGTCCATGTGCCCCGCCCAGCCCAAGGGTGCCCCGCCCAGCCCAGGAGTACCTCGTCCGGCCCAGTGCTGGAGATAACTTGTCCTGTGCTGAATCGGCCCCATCCGAATCCCCGACAGTTTACCTCGGCAGTCATCCTGCCCCTGCGTTCAAGAAAGGGTCCTAGCCCTGCACTCCAAGGAGGAGTCCCAGCTCTGTACCCAAGAGCCTAACCACGCCGAGTCCAAGAGCCGAGCAAAATCTAGTTTAAGAGCCATGTCCTGTGCTGGAGGTTCCTTGCCCAGCCCAGAAGTACCTCACCCAGCCCTGTGCTAGAGTTCCCTTATCCTGTTCAGGAGTCTCTTGTCCAGTCCAAGCCACGTCCAAGAACCTTGTCCAGTCCAAGCCATGTCCAAGAACCTTGTCCAGTCCAAACCACATCCAAGAACCTTGTCCAGTCCAAGTCAAGGCTTTGTGTTCTCGTCCTGTCCATGTGCCTCGTCCTGTGCAGGAGTTCCACGTCCAGTCCTGTAGCCACGTCTTGTCCTTGCCTAGATCCGGGGTCCGAGCCCAAGTCAAGACCCAGGTTCTGGGTCCCTGTCCAGTCTCTGGCTCGGAGTTCCCTGTTCCTAGTCCAGGCTACTGGTTCCTAGTTCCTCGTCCGGGTCCCGTGTTTCTAGTCCAAGTCCTAGCTCAGACCCTGAATTCTAGTCCCGTCCAGGGCCTGTGTCATTGTCCAGCGTCACTTCTTCCTTACTCACCTTGCTATCTCGATAACCCTGGTCCTGTTACTAGTACATCAGGGTCTGTGTCTTGTACTTGGGTCTTCTCCCAATGCCGTCCTTGCAACAGATCATTGTTATTTGAAATGTCATCCAAGACTTGTTTTATTGCAGAAAAGCTGTGTAAAAGTGCTTTTGTTGCACCTGCACGAGCTGACCACCTGGTATCTGACATTCTTTTCACAATGGGCAAATGAGCACCACCATCAGATAATGCAGCAGAAAGGAGATCCCACTGATAAGTAGAAGCAGAAAAAAAAGTGTACAGGCTTTCTAAAAATTGAAAGAAAATTAATGCTTCTTGACAGCATTCAGCAGTACATTTTCCAACCAAATTTAGTGAATGTACAAAACATGGAATGTAATCGGCAAACTCATTCAGCTCTTTAATTCGTGCTTGCAAGCCACTATACTTGCCACTCATGTTGCTGGCATTGTCATAACTTTGACCACGGCAGTCTTTTATACCAATGTCACTTTCCTTTAAAAAGTCAAGTAAACTTTGAGTGAGCTGTTCAGCACTATGACCTTCCATATCCAAAAACTTCACAAATCTTTCAACCAGTCCTGACGGCAAAACATAGTGCACAGTCAAAGTCAGCGGTATAACAGCGCATGCTGCACCGGCTTGGGAGCGTGGCAAATAGCACAAAGGTCATCACGACACAGCAAGGAGCCAACATACGCCTGCACACACATACCATGCAGCATGCAGCTCCTCTGACATGAAAACAACATGAAAGCAAACTAATCTAATCTAATCTAAAACAACAGCATTGCCACATCATCGTGAGAATATGGTGAGATGCTGATTTCACCAGACTGCAGCTTGCAAGCATTTACTGCGGGGCCTGTAGCATATGCTACTTTTGCTACTAGGTTAATCCGGCCCTGGAACACTCCACATGAGAGTAAGCAGCGCAGTCTTTTCCTGCACGTCAAAGGTAAACATATTATTTGCCAGCTCTCAGACCACGACTGAAGGTTGTCAAGATTTTATTGCATGCCAAAATGATTTACTTCATTTGCTGAGCAGTTGCAATGGACTTGAACATAGTGAATATTTTCACTTCTGATTTAGTCATGGTCATTGTCATAGTCATAGTCATACTTCATTGATCCCGAGGGAAATGATGGATGGAAGGTCATCGATGACAAATCTGAAGGTAATTGGGCCTTGAAAAATGCCCTGGATGAATTAATATGGTCAGAGATTTAACTTGAGATTTCCTTAAGATGTACAGTATTTAGTTTCTTTAATCCCTTTGAGCAACAATTACATATGCATATCTTTCTTAAAAATAAATTAAAATTTTCTCCAGAATGGAGCTGAAGTGGTCCCGGATTGAAATGGCTTCCAGTAGCTATCGAGTTTGTGAAGACATAGGGACTCTCTCCATTAAGGTGATCAGGAAAGGATACAGTGCCGATCCCTCTTATGTTACTATAAAGGTATGGTAACTTCATTTACTTATATTTTGCAAAGTACCTTTGATTCCTGATTTGTCTGATGATTTCTTCAGTATCCAGGGAGAGGTTATTGAGACTAAGAAAATCCAAACAATGTCCATGATGAAGAGATTAATGGACTAAATAGCAGTTCTGCCCTGGACCATCAATCTTTAAATGCTATTCTCCCACTCACATCTCCTGTCCTTCAGGAAATAGTCAGATTTTTCCATATTTATGAGGGCAATATGCCTGGGATTTATATCTATTATAAGTGCAACAAAAGCTTTTAAATTCAGCCTATATTTGTACAAGATGTGATAATATACTTACCAGTGGATATTATAATGACTTTAAATTCCTGGGTATTGTTATCTCAGAGGACTTGCCTTGGACCCATCATATAAATTAGTTGCAAAGAAGGCATGACAGTGCCTCTACTTCTTTTGGAGTCTGCGGAGACTCAGTATGACATCCAAAATGTTGACAAATCCATGGATGTGTAGTGGAAAGTATATTGACTGGCTGATTTGAACCCAGGTCGCTGGTACTGTAAAGCAATGTGCCAACTGCTACGCTACAGTGCTGCCCATGTATTGGAACAGCACTAAGGCACGATAGTGTTTTCAGAATCAGGTTTACTAGCATATGTCGTGAGATTTGTTCTGAATTTGTTTACAAGTGTGAGACCTTTCTCTTCATGTTGAGCTGCTGATAAATAATGGAGTGCAGTAAAATGTGAACCCAACCCTGCAATTTCTCATATCTGTTTTAAATTCTATATTCTGTGCTTCTCTATGTAGAACCAGAAAACCTCTTGCCCTTTTGTATCATTGTACATGTGCAATTATATCAACCTCTTGCTGGTCTCACTTCAGCATTTCCGAAAGGAAAATCAGAGCATAAGTAGTATTAGGACAAATAGTTCTTCATACCTATTCTGTCATGAAGTAAAAGTCTGGTTGATCCATGCCAGAAACAGCTTCACCAGCTAGTCACACACAAAATGCTGGGGGAACTCAGCAGGTCAGGCAGCATCTATGGAGATGACATTTCAGGTCACGACCTTTCATCAGGACTGGAAAGGAAGGGGGAAGAAGCCAAAATACAATGGTGGGTGGGTGGGGGGAAGGGGTGGGGAAAGGAGTACAAGCTAGAAGGTGATCAGTGAAGTTAGGTGGGTGGGGGAGAGGAGATGATATAGGAAGGTGGAGGTGATGAGTGGAAAAGGCAAAAGGCTGGAGAAGAAGGGATCTGATGGGAGAGGAGAGGGGACCATGGGAGATAGGCAAGTAGGAGGGGCACCAGGGGAGGTGAAAGGCAGACGAGAAGTGTTGGGGGGGGGGGGTCCCAGAGTGAGGAATTAAAGAAGAAGGAAGGGGGTTGGGGTTAAAATTACTGAAAGTTGGAGAAATTGATGTTCAAGCCATCAGGTAGGAGGCTACCCAGATGGAATACAAGGTGTTACACATCCACCCTGAGAGTGGCCTCATCGTGGCAGCAGAGGAGGAAATAGACCTCCCTTCTTCATCTGGCTTCTTCCCCTTTCATTTCTAGTCCTGATGAACTGAAACGTCGACTGTACTTTTTTCCATAGATGCTGCCTGGCCTGCTGTGTTCCTCCAGCATTTTGTGTGTGTTGCTCCAAAACTCTAGTAACCTCTAGCAACATTCTATGACAGAGCAACTAAGGGTCTCTGAGATAAAATGTTTCAAAGTTATACAACACTCTCAATTAAAAATGACTGTTCTATATTTTTAAGTCTGAGGTTTGAAGAATTTTGATAATAGTGGAAAGATGACTTCAGTATAAGATCATACTGAGTGACAGAGCAGCTTTTTTGAAGGGCAGTACAGCCTACGCTTGCTCTTAGCTCATGGAATGTGTGTCTTCGGTGAGATTTTAACCTCTAAGTACTATAGAGGTTGATTATTATAGCATATGCAGAACTTAACCAAGGTATGTACAGTGCCTGTAAAAAGTATTCACCTGCCTTGGAAGTTTTTATGTTTTATTGTTTTACAACATGGAATCACAGTGGATTTCATTTTGCATTTTTGACAACAGAAAAGACTCTCTCATGTCAGAATGAATACAAACCTCTTCAAATTGGTATATAGTATTGCAAATATAAAAATCAAAAAAAAACTGATTGCATAATTACTCACCCACTTTCAAGTCAGTATTTAGCAGATGAACCTTAGGCAGCAATTACAGCCTTGAGTCTGTGTGGATAGATCTCTATCAGCTTTGAACATCTGGACAATGCAATCTTTCCCCCATACAAAACTGCTCAAGCTCTGTCAGATTGCATGGGGATCATGAGTGAATAGCCCTTTTCAAGTCCAGCCACAAATTCTCAATTGGATTGAGGTCTGGATTCTGGCTTGGCAACTACTGGACATTAATGTTGTTGTTTTTAAGCCATTCCTGTGTAGCTGAAACTTTATGCTTGTGATCATTGTCTTGCTGGAAAACAGATCTTCTCCCAAGTCACATTTCTCTTGCAGACTGCGTCAGGTTTTCCTCCAGGATTTCCCAGTATTTTGCTGCATTAATCTTACCCACTACCTTCACAAGCCTTCCAGTGCCTGCTGCAGTGTAGCATCCCCATGATGCAGCCACACCCATGCTTCACAGTAGGGTTGGGGTGTTTTTGATGATGTCCAGCTGACTTCAGAGTCTTCAGCATGCCTTCTGGCAAACACTAGCAGAGATTTCATGTGAGTTTTTTCAACAGTGGCTTTCTCTTTGCCACTTTCCCATAAAGCTGCGACTGGTGAAGCACCCAGGCAACAGCTGTTGTATGCGCAGTCTCTTCCATCTCAGCCACTGCAGCTTGAAATTCATCCAGAGCAGTCACAGGTCTCTTGGTGGCCTCCCTCATTAATCCCCTTCTTGCACAGTCATTCAATTTTTGAGGATGGCTTGCTCTAGGCGGATTTACAACTACCATATTCTTTCCATTTCTTGATGATTGATTTAACTGTACTCCAAATGATACTCAGTGACTTGGAAATTTTCTTGTATTCATCTCCTGACTTGAGTTTTTCAATAACCTTTCCACAGAGTTGCTTGGAGTGTTCTTTTGTCTTCATGTTGTAGTTTTTGCCAGGAGACTCACCAGCAGTTACGCCTTCCAGATACAGGTGTATTTTTACTACAATCAATTGAAACACCTTGACTGCACACAGGTGCTCTCCATGTAACTAATTATGTGACTTCTAAAACCAATTGGCGGCACCAGTGATGATTTGCTGTGTCATATTAAAGGGGGTGAATACTCATGCAATCAATTATTTTGTGTTTTATATTTGTAATTCATGTAGATCACTTTGTAGAGATGTTTTCACTTTGACACAAAAGAGTCTTTTTCTGTTGACTAGTGTCAAAAAAGCCAAATTAAATCCACTGTGATTCAATGTTTTAATGTTGTAAAACAATAAAACATGAAAACTTCTTAAGGGGGTGAATACTTTTTATAGGCACTGTATATGTATTTTATTCCAAGCCATTGACATTTGACCTTTCTTTGCACAGTTTTACAATCCAGGAGCAGTTACACCCTACATAATCTTTAAGGGGTAACAGTGCTATGTCAACAATTATTGTTAATAACTAATATCATAAATATTACATTTACCTTTTCAAAATAAACAAAATAAACTGAACGATTTTGAAATTTTACAAATATGAATGAGACTTTGACCTTTTCTAAGATCTTTACTGTGATACAGGAGCTATCTTTATTTAACATGCAGTTCAACCAAATATTATTGGAGTATTTTCCAACTCTCGGTTTCATCTTTCCTCTCCTCAGAAGTGTTAGAGTAAAATACTATTTAATTTGGCAGGTGCAGAACATTAGTGTTGCTGCATTGGCACATATGCTATTCCATTAAATATTATTCCAAATAATACTCTAATACATTTTAATTCACCTTTTTTAGGATGTTACCATGTAATGTAATTAATTTTTTCAGTGAAATCAATGAGTTTCAATGGAGTGTAAGAAACAGAACAACACATGATGAAGGATTCTGATCAAAGGTGTCCTGAAGAAAGGTTTCAGCCTGAAACATTAACTGTTTATTCCCTGGCATAGATGCTGCCTGACCTTCTGAGTTCCTCCAGCATTCTGAGTTTGTTGCTCTGGAAACAGAACAGGCCAAATTTCAGAAGAATGTGCGAATGTGGCTCTGGTGAATTAATAGATGTTTGGGGAATGATAGCCTGGTGTGGATAGCCCCTGCACTCCTGCAGGCAGGTGGAGGCCCCGGTTACCACGCGTCCTTTAAAGATGATGATTTCATCTAATATAGTGACATTAGATGTACGAGTACAACCATTGTAGATGTTAATAGTCAGTTACGGATGCCTTTTTATCCATATTATATTGAACATTGGTTTGAGGTAGTTGTAAGTTACAGAAGACCTTTTCCCCTGACAACTTGGCACTCTAATCTTCAAACGTAAACAGTGGATATTGATTGTCATCCATCATTTGTTTGAATATCAGTTCATAATGTTTGCAGAATCATACAGCTTTTTGTACTGGCATGGTGGACTCTTTTTTTCTACTTAGTGTTTGAGCATTTCCACCTTACCATCAGTTTGAAATTTGGTTTCAAGCCCATGTTACGTGGTATCTTTTGATTTTAAACACTGTCACAGAAAGAGGTCTCTTTCTCGCTGGCCCTCAGATCACACTCATCAGTCCCATTCCCCTACTTATGTTCAGGCAAGTTATTCTCCCTCACCTCCCTCACTATTATCCTGTTACCCTCCCCAAGGGCAAGTTACAGTAATCAGTTAAGCTACCTTCACATCTTTAGGAAGTGAAAGGGAACTTGCACACCTGGGGGTAAAAGGGGAATGTAAAAACTCCACACAAGCAGCACCTGAGGTGAGAATCGAATTGGATCACTTAAGCTGTGCTGCATTAACATGCCACCCTTATTTAATAATTGTTTCATATTATTCAAGAAGCTTATTTAAACCTGGATGTTATCTATTCATACTAAAGATGTATTTTTTTCCTCATCCACCCTCTGCTTATTCAGAAAATTATTCCCAAATTGAGCACATCCGCTTCATCCAAAAAAAAGGTAATTTCCCAGTAGCCAACAATTTAAAATCCTATCCCTCTTCTCGTTCCAACATATCACTCAATAGCCCCCTCTTCTGCTGTGATGAGGCCTCTGTCAGAGTGGAGAAGCAACACCTCATATTCCATCATCTTGCCCCCAACCTGATGGCATGAACATCGATTTCTCCTCCCGGTAATTTTTTCCCTTTTTTTTAATCTTTTCCTCTCCCTTTTCCCTCTTCTCCCATTCCCCACTCAGGCCTCTAACCTCTTTTCCTCACCTGCCTAACTCCTCTTAGTGCCCATCCTTCTTCTCTTTCACCCAATGTCTACTCTCTTCTATCAGATTCCTTCTACTCCAGCTCTTTACCTTTCTCACCACACCTGTCTTCAAGTATCTCCTTCTAGCTTGCTCCTTATAATCCAAGAATGCTGTTCTTGGACTATAGTTCATCATTCAACACCATAATTCCCTCCAGGCTCGATAAGAAGCTCAGAGACCTCGGCCTTCACACTGCCTTATGTAGCTGGATCCTGGACTTCCTCTAAGATTGCCAGCAGGTGGTTAAAGTGGCTCCCTCACCTTTGCCCCTCTGACCCTCAACACAGGAGCCCCTCAGGGCTGTGTCCGAAGCCCCCTCCTTTACTTTCTATATGCCCATGACTGTACCGCCACCCACAGCTTCAATCTGTTAATTAAATTTGCTAATGACACTACACTGATTGGCCTAATCTCAAATAATAATGAGGCAGCCTACAGAGAAGTAGTCATCACCCTGACACAGTGGTATCAAGAAAACAACCTGTCCCTCAACGTCGCAAAAACAAAGGAGCTGGTTGTGGACTACAGGAGGAATGGAGACAGGCTAACCCATATTGACATCAATGGATCTGTGGCTGAGAGGGTGAACAGCTTTGAGTTCCTCGGCATAAACATCACCGAGGATCTCACGTGCCTGTACACACCAGCTGTGTGGTGAAAAAGGCACAACAGCGCCACTTTCACCTCAGATGGTTGAAGAATTTTGGTACGGGCCTCCAAATCCTAAGGACTTTCTACAGGGGCACAAATAAGAACATTCTGACTGGCTGCATCACTGCCTGGTATGTGAACTGTACTTCCCTCAATCACAGGACTCTGAAAAGAGTGGTGCGGACAGCCCAGCGCATCTGTAGATGTGAACTTCCCACTATTCATGACATTTGCAAAGACAGGTTTGTAAAAAGGGCCTGAATGATCATTGGAGACCCGAGTCACCCCAACAACAAACTGTTCCAGCTGCTACCATCCGGGAAATGGTACCACAGCATAAAAGTCAGGACCAACAGAATCTGGGACAGCCTCTTCCACCAGGCCATCTGATTAACTCATGCTGATACAATTGTATTTATACGTTATATTGACTTGCTTGTTATATATACTATTTACTATTAATTACTATAAATTGCACATTGCACATTTAGACTGAGACGTAACGTAAAGATTTTTACTCCTCGTGTATATGAAGGATGTAAGAAATAAATTCAATTCAATTCAAATTCTTCGGCCCCCACTTTTTTATGCTGGTATCTTTCTCCTTCCTTTCCAGTCCTGATGAAGGGTTTTGGTCTGAAATGTCAACCATTTATTCATTTTCATAGATGCTGCTTGACATGCTGAAACCATTCATCAGGACTGGAAAGAAAGGGAGAAGAAGCTAGAATAATTTTTTTTTCAATTTTTAAAAATTCTATTTGTCACCAAGATAGATTGAGCAACTCATACAAAACCCTGGAGGAGTTCAGCAGATCAGGCAATATCTTTGTAAATGAATAAACAATTGGCATTTCAGGCCAAGGCACTTTTTCAGGACTCTTGTTAACTTTAGACCATCTTGCCATACATGTACATTTCCACAGTGAAGCAGTCAGCATCTATGTCACTATGCATCGTGAAGCCTTGATTTTCATTTTCAATTCACTAACTCTACTTTTGTTAGAATGTAGATTTATTAGAAAATCTGTGTAATTTTTCATCATCAGTCTTCATTGTTGATTATGGGTTCCAAACTAATAACTTACACATTTTCTGACAGCATTGGGTTGAAATGGTTTTGAATTTTAATTTTGTTAAATAGTTCTTTGATCACCCTACAGCAAATCTGCCAACATCATGTAAATAACTGCCATATTTCCACCGATAGGATGGCCTTGTGTTTGCAGGTGGCCTTTGTCCAAATATTTTCATCACATCCTCCACTTAAGTAACATAATTTAGCCAAGGATCACCTTCACCCCTCAGTATACATATTTTATATTAATTATTAAGATTTCCAATCTAATCAGTCTGAAGCCCCTCTGCTATTTTGTACTATAACCACAAGCAGGTTTGCAATTTTATTTGGAACAAATTTTCCATGTGGAACCATTTTCTCTTGTGTTAAAGTCTGCACCTTAGACTTCCTGTCATTAATTGTGAGCTCCACAGATTTGCCCCACACTGTTGTGTCGCTCTTTGACGTCCTTGACAGCTTCTTCACTTTTGACTGTGATTTTTTACCACCAACCTTTGTTGCCAATGTAAAGTGTGTGCGCTCAAAGAGCTCTTTAAACCTTGAACAAATTTCACTGCAGGAAATGTAAACTGAAACACATGAGAACACAGGAGCTCAAAGTACAAAAATTTGGGAAGTCATGCAGCATCTGTGGAGGGAGTACACAGTTGGGCTGAAACCCTTCATCATAACTGGAAAGAAAGAGGGCAGAATCCAGAATAAGAAGGTGAGGGATAGCAAGGGGTACAAACTAGCAGGTGATAGGTGAGACCAGGTGAGGTGTACGGGTGGAGGAGATGGGAGGTGTAAAGGGTTGAAGAAGAAGATAAATATTGATTTCTCCAGCTTTCAATACTTTCTTCCCCCCACCCCTGTCACTCTTCCCATTCTGGTTGCTCTCTACTCCTTCTCTCCTCACCTGCCCATCAGCTCCCTTCAGTTTCCCTCCTCCTTTCCTTCCATCCTTGGTCCACCATCTCGTCCTATTAGAATCCTTCTTCTTTGGCCTTTACCTCTTCCATCAATCCTTTCCTAGCTTCCTAATTTATCTCCCCTCCCCCACTCACACAGCTTCCACCTCACCTGGACTCAAATGTCACCTGCCAGTTTGTACATCTTCCTCTCCTCCAACCTTCTTATCCTGGTTTCTGCCATTAACTTTCCAGTCCCGAGAAAGTGTCTCGCCAAAAACATCAACTTTTTATTCCCCTTCATAGATGCTTCCTGACTTGCGGAGTTCCTTGAGCATTTTGTGTGTGTTATTCAGGATTTCCAGTATCTGCAGGATCTCTTGCATGCACAAACTTTATTTGACTCTTCATAACAAAGTCTGAAACTTCCTGCATGTGTACTGTGAACCAAAAGAGCATAAATCACTTCAAGATTCAAAATACATTTATTATCAACTAATGTTTAAATTACTCAACCTTAAGATTTGTTTGCCTTCAAGCAGCTGCAAAGCAAGAAACCCGAAAGAACCCAATTAAAAAAAATAAAGACCAACTCTCAATGCACACAGAGGAAGAGAAAGAAAAACACAAATCATGCAAACAATAGAAGCAAGCAAAACAACAGCATTCAAAACCAAATTAAGTCCTTAGATCCAAATTCCCAGAGCAGCCCAGAGTAAACCCAAACGCTTGATATTCAGTTCATCATATTAACGGGACAAATTGCCACAAATTTCACAGACACGAAGCATGACAGCGTGGGGCAGTCTCACAGCCTTAGTGTCGTGGGGAGAGAAGACCCCAGTCTATCTGGACTGCCATTTAAATAATCTGAACAGCGGATCATACCTCACATTAGGACCCAGGTTCTGCTGTGGCAAATTGCTCTGGGCCTAAACTTCGTGGCCAAAGAAACTGTTCTTGACCTCTCCAAATTGGCTTGGCACCCAGAGCAATCCAACCTCGCCCACTTTCAGCACCCTGCTTTTCCAGTCTATCTGGGCCGACACTTAAATTGTCCAAACTGCGGATTGAGACCCAGGCCCTGCCACGGCGAATTGCTCCAGGCCTAGAATGCGCTGCCCAGCGATTTGCCTCAGGCCTAGATTCCACTGCTGAAAAAGCTGTTCTCAACCTCTTCAAATGGCTCTATGCCTAGTGCGATCCACCCTCACACCTGGATTAGTTAGAAGGACATAGGAACTCCTCTGTCCCGTCTTCTCTCTGAATTGTTCACTCCAACCAGCATGGCTCCAATTCCAAGTGTGCAAATTTGCAGCACACCAGCAGGACACAGTTCTTGTATTCTCTTTCCCTTTGCCTCTTCATTGTATACAGTGATAGTTCACCACAATTCACTTCAGAAAAAGTGTTATTGGTAGTGTTTTAAATCAAATTTCTTTGCTTTGGAATCACCAGTAAACTGTCGCCCACCTTTGGTAGCGCCATCTTAAACCGGAATGCACTCGATGCAATTCTTAAAGGGTAACACATACTGTATATAGCAACAATTACTGTTAACAACACAAATTTTTATTAATTCTATTTTTTTCTCTTTCTTGCAGGAATTTTGGTTCCATTCCTAATTCTGCACAGTCATTGTGGATGCTCTCCATATAACTGTGCATATTTATGCTCCATTGCACATAATAAAGATACATCATAAAGTTGCGTTCTCTTCACAGTATGATGACTCCATAACATTATGTGATCAGTCTCTGCATTGAATATTAATTCAGTGTTTACCTTCTATAGGCTCAGGAGTTAACAGCAACAGTTGGCAGGGACTTCACTCATCACACAGCAAGTTTAATTCAGTTTGACCCTGGTAAGTGTTGGTTATTTGACTAAAATTTGATGAAATATATTTTATCATTATTTTGCCAAGGAAATAAAAATATCTATAGGCAATTGATTTATATGAATTGTAGAATTATGCTCAAGTTTTTAAAATTTCCGCGAGTTTTTGACTAGGTTGGGCTGGACTGACATTGATGCCTTTTGTCTGTCGGTGATTGTATTTAACGGGAAAAGTTGATTTTGCCAGGTCTCTGCACTCTTCATGCAGGCAGAGAAGCCCATTTAGTGACCAGGCATTGGGCAGCAAATGTTGTAGTGGTTCCAGCTCCAGAAATCCTGACAGGTTGTGGCAGAGCAAAACTGGCAGTAGAACTTTCCCCGCTGTCGCAGCTGTCATTAAATTCAACAGCTTTTAAATGTTCCTGATATTAAGAGACATTTCAAATCTTGATTCCTTCAATTGTAACAGTTTTGTAACTTAGAAAATCAAGTGGATATAATAAAATAAATCATCGGGGCACAGCAGCAGCAGCCAGGCCAGTGGAACTGTGACCAACTCTGATGCTCAGCAGGGAAGGGTAAAGTCAGGCAGTGCAGTAGTGATAGGGGACTCGATAGTTAGGGGGACGGA